>NC_089249.1:42316057-42629780 GCF_963930625.1 Muntiacus reevesi | reverse complement strand
AGATCTTTGTGAAAGAAAAAGTGAAAGTCGCTCAATCGTTTCCAACTCTTTGTGACCCCGTGGACTGTAGCCCACCAGGCTCCTCTGTCCATGGAATTCTCTAGGCAAGAATACTGGAGTGGGTTGCCATTTCCTTTTCCAGGGGATCTTCCCGACCCAGAGATGGAATCTGGGTCTCCTGCATTGCAGACAGGTTCTTTACTGCTTGAGCCACCAGAGAAGCCCACTACTGAAGATCTTTATGTTAGAAAATAATGCAGAGAAAGAGAATTCTTCCACTCCTTTATCAGATACTTACATCGCTTCAGTGTTGCAAAAGCATGCTTGCAATAGGTTGTTTCTTTTATTTATTTGTTTGTTTTTGGCTGTACTGGGTCTTTGCTGCCGCATGCAGGCTTTCTCTAGTTGTGGTGCACCGGCTTCTCGTTGAGGTAGCTTCTCATGGTGTAGAGCCCAGGCTATAGAGCCTATGGGCCTCAGCAGTTGTGGCACGTGGGCTTAGTTATCCTGTGGCATGTAGAATCTTCCAGACCAGGGGTTGAACCTCTGTCCTCTGCATTGGCAGGTGGATTCTTAACCACTGGACCACCTCTTCTACAATAAAATGGAGGGACAGTGTTCTTTCTTTTCTACTTGAATGAGGCTTTCTCTTTTTCCTGAAGACATATGGGATGAATTGAAGGAAACCAGAGTTTAGTGGGATTTGCATGTTTTAATAACACTTTTCCTTCGTACACATCCACAAACCCAAACTTACCAACTCCTTGAAGTTGATAGGCTACAGCTTGTTCATATTAATTCATTGAAAGCATTCATTTAAATTCAGCATTGTGCACTTGATTATTCCATAAAACACCAATAATCTGGGAAAGGCAGAATAGGTCTGTTTCTTCACCCCGTAAAACCATTTATGTAGATGGAGTTTGTTGAGAGGTGGGCAGGATTTGATTGGAGTATTAGACACTGAAATTTTAGAGTAAAAATATCTAGTTGTGTGTATGTATTTCTTCTCTATTTCTGGAAACCCAGAGAGTTATCCTGCAAGATACTGTAAAAATCTATAAATACCAAGGGGAAATAAAGTACAGAGAAGGTTTGTTGATTATTGAGCTTTTTTCAGGAGTAACAGAATGGAACAGCTGCAGATAGAGGTCAGGAGGAGAGAAGAATGTCACACTGGGTCAGAACCAGCCAGTGTTGTGGCCACTCTCATGTCATATAACATGCAGGACATATTATTATTAAATATTATATATATGTTATATCTTATGTGTATATATATTTATGCTGTATGTTATTTTATATACATGTGTATATACATGTATATACACAATGTGTATATGTATACCTACTTGTATATGTGTATATATGTTATGTATTGTATATATTAGGTATATATGTTACCATCTTATGGTAAACCTGAATGAACTTTTTGGCCAACCCAATATAATGCTGCTGCTGCTAAGTTGCTTCAGTCGTGTCCGACTCTGTGCGACTCCATAGACGGCAGCCCACTAGGCTCCTCTGTCCCTGGGGTTCTCCAGGCAAGAATACTGGAGTGGGTTGCCACTTCCTTCTCCAATGCATGCATGCATGTTAAGTCACTTCAGTCGTGTCCAACTCTGTGCGACGCTATGGACAGCAGCCCACCAGGCTCCTCCATCCACAGGATTCTCTAGGCAAGAATACTGGAGTGGGTTGCCATTTCCTTCTCCAACCCAATATAATAATAGTATATAATATATATAACCAATATAATATATAATGATATATATATTCTATAGCACATAGGATGGCAGAGTCCTTCAGCTGGAAGGATGTAGAGCATACCAGTTGCCCCGTCTTTACTTACTGGTGGGGATGAAGGGTATAAATGGACCAGGGTCAGCATCCAACTTCCTTCATTAAATACCTTTGACGTTGCCTTCCCTGAACTTCTGTTGGAAAACTTCCTTGAACTGTCTGTCGTCCTTTCTCCTAGACTATGTTTGTATTTCTTTTTATAAACCTCAATCCAAGTCCGCCCAGTGCTGTAGTTATTTGGGTAGATGTCTCATTCTTCCTAGGATACTCTAAGCTCTTTTTAATCAACTTGGATGTTTTTCAGCACCTGCCGAACATGAGGCCTGGAACATTGGAGATGCTCAAAATATATTGGTTGAATTGAGTGGAAAGCATTGAGTACATTGCACATACTCTCACTGTGGAAGTCAGACTTCCAGCCATTAGTTCTTCATTATAAGGCTCTGAGGGGGACGCCCTCATTCCTGGAATCAAAGAGTTTGTGAACCAATTCAAATACACTGTATCTGCTACCCTTCATGTGCCTATACTTTTTACATTTTAATTATTTTGACTCTCAGCCATTGTCTCTGCCCCCCCCATATGGTAAAATATACATAACATACATAAATTTACCGTTTTAACCATTCTTATGTGTACAATATAACATCACTAGCTACATTCACATTGCTGTGCTATAGTCTCCACTGTCCATCTCCAGAACTTTTTGCTCTTCTCCAACTGAAACTCAGTACTGGTTAAAAAGAATGGTCCTTCCTTATACCCATGCAGTGCAAACTACTCAGCCATAAAAAAGAATGAAATAATTCCACTTGCAGCAAAATGGATAGACTTAGAGATTTATCATACTAAGTGAAGTCAGAGAGAGGAGAGAGACAAAAACCATGACATCACTTATATGTGAAATCTAAAATATAACATAAATGAGCTTATTTATGAAACTGAAACACACAGACATAGAAAACAAACTTATGATTACCAAAGTGGAAAGGGAGAGTTGAGAAGGGATAAATCAAGAGTTTGAGATTAGCAGATAGAAATTACTATATATAAAATAGATAAACAGCAATGTTCTACTGTACAGCACAGTGATATATTCAGTATCCTACAATAAACCATAATGTTCAGTTCAATTCAGTTAACTCAGCCATGTCCAACTCTTTGCGACCCCACGGACTGCAGCATGCCAGGCTTCCCTGTCCATCACCAACTCCCAGCGTTTACTCAAACTCATGTCCATTGAGTCGGTGATGCCATCCAACCATCTTATCCTCTGTTGTCCCCTTCTCCTCCCACCTCCAATCTCTCCCAGCATCAGGGTCTTTTCAAATGAGTCAGTTCTTTGCATCAGGTGGCCAAAGTATTGGAGTTTCAGTTTTAGCATCAGTCCTTCCAACGAACACCCAGGACTGATTTCCTTTAGGATTGGCTGCTTTGATCTCCTTGTTGTCCAAGGGACTCTCAAAAGTCTCCAACACCACAGTTCAAAAGCATCAATTCTTCGATGCTCCGCTTTCTTTATAGTACAACTTTCACATCCATACAGGACTACTGGAAAAACTATAGCCTTGACTAAGACGGACCTTTGTTGGCAAAGTAATGTCTCTGCTTTTTAATATGCTGTCTAGGTTGGTCATATGTATCCTTCCAAGGAGCAAGCATCTTTTAATTTCATGGCTGCAGTCACCATCTGCAGTGATTTTGGAGCCCCCCAAAGTAGTCTATCACTGTTTTCATTGTCTCCCCATCTATTTGCCGTGAGGTGATGGGATCAGATGCCATGATCTTAGTTTTCTGAATGTTGAGTTTTAAGCCCAGCCTTTTCACTCTCCTTTCACTTTCATCAAGAATCTCTTTAGTTCTTCTTTTTCTGCCATAAGGGTGGTGTCATCTGCACATCTGAGGTTATTGATGTTTCTCCTGGCAATCTGGATTCCAGCTTATGCTTCATCCAGCCCAGCATTTCTTATGATGTACTCTGCATATAAGTACATGATGGACTCTGCATATGAACCATAATGATAAGAATATGAAAAAGGATACATAGAAATATATGAAAAAGTGAAAGTGTCAGTTGCTCAGTCATCTCCAACTCTTTGTGGCCCCATGGACTATAGCCTGTTAGCCTCCTTTGTCTATGGAATTTCCCAGGCAGGAATACTGGAGTGGGTTGCCATGCCCTCCTCCAGGAAATCTTCCCAACCCAGGGATCGGACACAAGTCTCCTGCATTGCAGGCAGATTCTTTACCATCTGAGTCACTATATCGCTTTACTGTAATACAGAAACTAATACAGCATTGTAAATCCACTCTACTTTCAGTAAGAAAGAAAAAGAACATCCACTTCCTCCCTCCCTCTCATCCCTTGTAACCACCATTGTACCTCTGTTTCTGTGAATTTGACTCTTGTAGTTTCCTCATGTCGTGGAATAATACATTTGTCCTTTTGCAACTGACTTATTTCACATAGCGTCGTTTCAGGGTTCATCCATGTCGCAGCACGTACTGAATTTCATTCCTTTAAGTCAGCCGTTGTCTTTTTTAAAAAGGTAATTTTATTTATTAATTTCTTCTGTGCTGAGTCTTCCTTGCTTCGAGGCCTACTCACTAATTGTGGTGTGCAGGCTTCTGATTGTGGTGGCTTCTCTTGTTGCAGAGTGCGGGTTCTAGGACATGCAGGCTTCCGTAGTTGTGACTCCTGGGCTCTAGACCACCGGCTCAGTAGTTGTGGGGCACAGGACTTAGTTGCTCTGTGGCACGTGGGATCTTCCTGGACCAGGGTTCGAACCTGTGTCTCCTGCACTGCCAGGCGGATTCTTTACCTCTGAGCCACCAGGGAGGTCCCAGCCATTGTCTTTTAAGACTTGAGAGTTTCAGTGTGTTTTTAGTTTTTGTAGCCAGAGGTGGATTTTTCTTCCAGATCTGTCCTTGGCCTGTTCCTGGAATGCCACTTCCAAGGGCATGCCCTATTCTTCTTGAATGGTCTTCTTCTGGGGAGCTGGGTAACAAAACTGAGGCAATTAATGTCAGAACAACAAGTGAGCACCTACTGTGTGTCAGAGGCTCTATGTCTGACCAGAGATTGATGGCGCAGTCTTTTGAAGGAGACAACTGTATACTCTGCTAACTATAGTGTCATGTGCTAAGTGCTAGAAAAAGGACCAGAAGGGATCCAATCATCTGCTGAGGACTGTGAGCAAAATTTAAGAAAGAGTCAAAGAAGGGGTTGTATTTCAAATGCGCTTTAAAGGATGAATACGTGTTCAAGGCATAGAAAAAAAAGGATTGCATTCCATGAATGGCCTGAACCATGAAAGGTAAATACGTGGTTTGTTGGAAAAATAGAGAAGGACTGTGGATGTAGAAAGCAGAGGAGGGCAGAGGGGTGGCGGGAGGCTTAGAAAAGCTTGAACACCTTGCTGAGGAGTTCAGTTTGGGTGAATGGGTCACTTGGGGGCTTCATGCACTTAGACTGACCTGATTGGATCCTGGGTTGACAGGGTGGTAGATGGAACTGAGTAGGAGAGATGGGGATTGGAGAGCAATGTGTATGGAAGAGAGGGGGAGTTGAGGTGACAAGGTGGTTGCTACATTTTAGGCAAGGGATGCTGGCGGCCTGGACCAAGGCAGCTATGGACAAGAGTTTGCTCATGGTCGCTAGCGCTGGATTTGTTGACATCAGAGTTTGTTGGACCACCTCTGCCTAACTAGCCTTTTTTTTTTTTTTTTTTTTAACTTTCTGAAATTCTTATCATTTCAGCTTCAATTTAGAGTTTTGTTTTTGTGAAATTTCCATTAGACCTCTCATCGTAACCAGAGTGACAAAAAGGGATTGATTAATCAAAGACAACCGAACAGATTCCTACCTCCAGGCTTTTCACTCAGTAATGCACTTTTGGGGAGTAGTTTTTTTTCTCCATGTGTTATTAGTCTTTATTAATATGAATATATTATAAATACTACTTTAAAGTCTTTTAAGATAGTATTTTACCATCCTGTAATTTATTTTTCCCCTTTTCCTTGTTCTGCCCATAGTATGACAATCAAGACCAATAATTATTAAATCCATCTATAGGGTAGATATATTTAACTCAAAATTTCAGTCTTCCCTAACCCCTACCCTAAGTTCTGAAAGAGTTATTCACATTTGCTAATTCTATTTTCTCTAGGAGAAGCATAGTTTTTAATATTCTTCCATGTGCTAAGTGGTGTGGGATCTAACACCTAGAAAGACACGATTGTTAAGACTGTAATACACATAGAATAGTTGCAGTATAGCCATAATTAGAACAAATCAGCCAGGGTACATTGGGGATTCTCTATGCTCTCCCCGTGATCTCTTGGTAACTGAAGAACTCCAGCAAACTTTCCTGTGAGTGAATAAACTGAAACTTTGAAGTGTGTGGTACTAAGTTGCTTCAGTCATGTCCAACTCTTTGCAGCCTATGGACTGTAGCCCACCAGGGCTTCTTCTGTCCATGAAATTCTCCAGGCAAGAATACTGGAGGGGGTTGCTATTTCCTTCTCTAGGCGATCTTCCCAACCCAGGGATCGAACCCACATCTCTTATAGCTTCTGCATTGACAGGTGGGTTCTTTACCACTAGCAGCACCTGGGAAGCCCTGTAACTTTGAAGAACAAAGCTCAAAAATTGTTGGCACAGCCACTAGAGCTTCTCTAATGGTCCATAAAGAACTCAGCTCTTAGGAAGTGCTTTCATAGTCCACTTAACAGGAAAAGACAGTGTCCCTGCCCATAGGCAGTTTATATTCTAAGTCATAAACTGTTAGCAGTTACTCTGGAAAATTAGAAAAAAATGGAATTCAGTCAGTACTCTTTAAAGAATGATGTGTCAGAAGGTCCCCAGACATTCACATACACAAAGGGAAAATACTACTCAGTACAAATATTGAAAGAAAATACCCAGAAATCATTAGTCAACTAAAAGCTGATTGAGGAAAAAGTGCTGAAATATACTAAAAATAAGATGAGTTTCAAGGAAAATAACCCTTTTGCTAACCTTTGCATTAGTCAGTTCCTTATTAGAATATTTTTTCCCGTTTTAGTCACTGCTTTATAAGTGTGTCTAAATATAGAAGATCAAGAGGAGTGGGATTAAAATAATTTAAGATGTAGGACATGACTTTTAAAAGAAAAGGTTAGAGAAATTTGGGGAATTAAAACAGGCTGACTTTGTTATCTTCAATATAAAAATAAAAGATAAAAAGACTATTTATGGGTAAGCTGGTGTGAATGATACCAAGAAGTTTAAACCACACACTCTACCCTGAGGAAGATTTAATCCAGTGGCCAGGATTTCACCGTGCAGTTGACTAATCCAGAAATTTTTTTTAGGTTCTGAAGAAGCACTCAGTGAAAGAAAATGCATGTTAAGTTGTGGGAGTTATTTTGAATGATCCACAGACCCTAGCAGAATGCCTTGTAACCACCCACGGCAAGGTGAGGGGTTTCCTTCCTGGAAGCTTAAGGGCTGAGCTGGAGAGCTTCCTGAAGGGTTTGGACCAAAGGATCTCGATTATGTGATCCCTTACCATTTTAAGATTGAAAGGAAAGTTTAGCGAGAGATGGGAGAGAACATTGACTGTTCTGTGAGTATGGGAGTCAACACCCAAAATAAATGTATATTTCTAAGGCTTAAAAAACAAAAAAAAATAGCTGTCTTGGTCATCCCAAAGGATATTCAGGTTCTCCTTCTGTAATTTTGTTTTTTTATTTTAATTTTATATTGGAGTATAGTTGATTTACAGTGTTGGGGGTTAGCTTCAGATGTACAGCAAAGTGATTCAGTTAAACATATATCCTCTCTTTTTCAGATTCTTTCCCCATGTAGGTTATAACAGAACATTTACTCAATATTCTGAGTAGAGTTCCCGGTGCTATATAGTAGGTCCTTGTGGATTATCTGTTTTTTGTATATTTTATATATATGTTCATCCTAAACTCCTAATTAACTACCGCCCCCCTGCCCCACACCTTTCTCCTTTAACAACCATAAATTTGTTTTCGAAGTCTAAGTCTGTTTCTGTTTTGTGAGTTCATTTGTTTCCCTCTGTAGTTTTTCAACTCACTTGACTGTGGCCTTCTTAACAATGATGACAACTTGCAAATATTCCTTTATTTCCCCTCTCGTTTGTCTCTCTCGCCCTTACAGGATGAGCGCCATGAGGACAGGCACTCCGTCTGTTTCGCTTGTTACTCTCTTTTCTGGCATCAGGCACAATGTCAGCACATGATAGGTACTCAAGAATAGTGGTTGGCTAAATGGGAAAAGAGCTTGAAAAAAATACGTGTATATGTGTAACTGAACCACTTCCTTGTACTGATATTGTACTGTACCTGAAACTAATTACAACATTGTGAGTCAACTAGATGCCAGTGTAAAATAAAAATTAAAAAAAAAAATAGTGGTTGAATGAATGAACAAGTGGGAGTGCCCGGGGGAGGAGAGGGGGGACAAGGGAAGGAAAATGCCACAGAGACCAGTCGATGGGTAATAGTCTCCTGGAAGGGATGCTCACCTGGGGTTTAAGAGAAAGGGGGGGATGAGAGTAGAAGGAAGGAGAGTGAATTCACAAGGCCTTGTCTCCTGTTTTTGCCCCTGCATTAGGTAAGAATCTGCATTAGGTAAGAATGAGAGTCATACGGTGTCATAAAAAGCAGAAGACAACATGGGCTAGTCCCCAGACACCAGCTCTTGGAAGCAGTTCATGATGACATGGCACTGGATAAAGTTTGTTATTTATTTATTTGTTTTTAAACAGCCGAAGGCTCTGTAAAAACCTAGTTTTCCTGGTTTGTAAGTCATCTGGGAACTTATTTGTGTGTATGTGTGTGTGTTTTAAGCATCTGACTCCTGTATTTATATTCTCTGTCCCTGGCCTTCAGATATTTTCTGAGTGACTCTAGATTATATTATCTGCATGGAGCTAATGGAGCAATTTTGCGGCCAACTGCCTCTGTGCTTTGGGCTGTCCAACTCTTTTTGTCCTGAGGAGCAAAAAAAAAATCTTGATTTAGTCTGGTCTGGTCTGTTTTAGTCTGACTTAAGGACATGAAGTTCCAGATCTTAAGATGCTTCACTCAAAACATTCACATGTTAACAAAAGGGCAAAATAAAATGAAACAAAGCAAGAACAAAAAAGCACCTCTTCCCAAACAAACAGTCCCACCCATACCCAAATAATTCACCTTACAAGCTGCCCTGTGCTGATGGAGCTTTCCAGGGAATTTTTTTTTTTTTTTTTTTGAAACCACTGAGTTCCCTCCTAGCCAGAAGAATATTCCAAGGACCACAGAAACAATTCTGACTCCACCATCCCACCACACTCTTGCCACCTCTGGACTCTCTTTATCATGAGAAGATTGGCTGGGAGCCCGTTCAGCTACCTGCATTTAACTGCTTAAAATTTTTTTTACTTTATAGTTGATTTACAATATTGTGTTAGTTTCAGGCATACAGCTTCAAATTCTTTTCCATTAACGGACATCAGAAGACACTGAATATAGTTTCCTGTGCTATACAGTAGGACCTTATTGTTTATCTATCTTATATATAGTGGTATGTATCTGTTCATTCCAAACTCCTGATTTATCCCTCCACACCCCTTTTCCCTTTGGGAACCATAAGTTTGTTATGTCTCTGAGTGTGTTTCTGTTTTGTAAATAAGTTGATTTGTATTTTTTTTTTTTTTTTTTAGATTCCGCATGTAAGTAATATCATATAATATTTGCCTTTCCCTGATTTACTTCACTTAGTATAATGATAATCTCTAGGTATATCCTTGTTGCTATAAATGGTAATATTTCATTCCTTTTTATGGCTGAATAATATTCCATTATATATACATATATATATATGTATGTAGAGAGAGATAGATACACAAACACACACACACACACATACATATATATATATATCTCACCTATTCTCTACCCTTTCATCCATCAATGGACACTTAGGTTACTTCCATATCATGACTATTGTAAATAGGGCTGCTGAGAACATTGGAATACAGGTATCTTTGTTTGAGTTTTCCTCTTTTCCAGGTATATACCCAGGAGTGGGGTTGCTGGATCATATGGTAGCTCTATTTTTAGTTTTTTAAGGACCTTCCATACTCTTCTCCATAGTGACTGTGCCAATTTACATTGTTACCAGCAGCATAGGAGGGTTCCCTTTTCTCTACACCCTCCCAGCATTTATTATTTGAAGACTTTTAGATGATGACCATTCTGAACCATGTTAAGTGTTTTTAATAACCACAGAAGCACAGAGAAATGACAGAGACTTGAGCCTATGGATTTTTCCAGAATCATTTCGAGAGACGTAGTGTCATGGCAGGGTTCCCATGTTCTGGAGTTGTCTCTGAGCTTCTGTGGTTTTAAACATCCTTGAGGGTCTGTGGCTCAGAGGTCTCCTGCCAAGACCTCTTCAGCACAGGGATGATAAGAAGCAAGTGTTCCTTCCACCGATGCGCCTGTGTCTGAGCCCTTGGAAGGAGAATAACAGCGCCTTTCATTTGTCAAGCTGCTTCTAAAATATTTGCCTTTGTTATCTGGTTCCATCCTGATAATAACCGTGTGAGAAAAGCAGGGTGGTGTCCTTCTTGTCCTTGTCCACATGCGGGAAAGCTGATGCCCAGGGAGGTTAAGTCACCCCGTTTGGTAAAGGGCAGAGCGGGGAGCAGCCCGTGTCTTTTGGCCACAAGAGACACAGCCTGGGGTGCCAGGTGGGCCTTCGCGAAGCGTCCTGAAAACAAAGAGGGGCAGAGAGCCCGATGCTGTGAACTTGAGCTTTTAGAGGCGCGTGAACAGTCATTCTTCCTCATCAGTAAAATAGGGAATCCATGTCCTCTGGGCCTTAGTGGTGGTAGCCCATCTCCGTGGGCACTCTTTTCTTATGACCTGAAGTTTAAGTGCTGGAGAAACAGCAGGGCCAACTGGACTGTCATTTGAGAGCGGGACAGATAAGAGAGTGAGTCTTAGGTGGACCGAGCTCCGAGGAGTTCTTACATTGACGGTGACAAGGGTGGCAGAGCCGCTGAGAGCCTTACTTCCTGCCCCCTGACTCCCCTTCCAGGCCGGGACAGCTAGGGGCCGGGTGTTTCCTTGGACAACTGACTGTACCTCTTTGCTTTCTGATGGGGCACGTGCTTTACCTTTCGAGTTCCATAAATGGAGTCCGGAGGTGACCTCTGGTCTGCAGTGGACCCGGGGCCTTGAAGTTGGGCTCTCTTGTTTGGGGAGCCCTCTGTTCTCTTGTGAACTCTCTGTTCAGTCAGGTGGGCCCGCCCGCCAAGGCACCAACTCCTGTGTGTTTGAAAAGGAAGACAGACCTGTATGTTGTAGAAAGGGCCTATTGTTTCCAGCGAGTGCTGGTGGCCAACTTCTCAGGCTCCTCTGGCTGGCTCTGAAGAGGGAGCTGAGGTCAGAATGCTAATCAGCGACTTGCGAGACACCGGCTCGTAGACCTCAGGGAACTCGCAAGAAAGTAAACAAAAGTGCTCCATTTCAGATTCCAGAAGAAGAGCCAGCGGGATCAGAGAGGTGGAGATGAGAAAAATGTGTGGCTGAGGAAACAGAAGTTCTCACCCCCTGCTTCTCTGAAGCGAAAGAAAGCAAGCCTGCGGTGGGGAGGCTGGTTCTCCATGAGGGGGCTTGCCGAGGTGGGCGGCTCAGCCTCTGGGAGGTGGTCATCTGAGCTCAGAGCCGGCGCGTACCTATGGGAAATCCCCCCCATTCTGAACTCCAGGACTGCCCCACCGGAGTGGGACACGGACTTCTTCATCCCAGTTGTACCCTGCATTTCCAGTGACTCATTTTGTGCCCTCAGTTTCCCCCGCCCTGGTGCCAGGCCGCAGGCTGAGGTTGACAGTTCTGTCCTCTTGAAGGAGCACTTTCTTCTACACGTGAGAAATCTGGGGATGGTTGGAATCACGGTGTCAGTTCCTAGGGGTGGGTCCGTGAAACGGTCTCAGTTTGGGTTAGCCCTGACGGAGTTCCTTCTCTTAGTGTCAGGAGAGAACTCTTTTCCTCTCTATGACTGCCCTTCGGCCTCCTTCATGGGATTTGTGTGTTCTAATCTGGACCTTTTCTTTAAACTGGGGCATGGCTAACTCACAATGCCCTGTTAGTTTCCGCCGTACAACGAAGTGAATCAGCCACACATATACATGTATCCCCTGTGGGGCCTCCCTCCCACCCCTCATCCCACCCTTCTAGGTCATCACAGAGCACAAGCTGAGCTCCTTGCACTATACAGCAGCTTCTACTAGCTATGTATTTTACACATGGTCAGGGATATATGTCAATCCCAGCGTCCCAATTCATCCCACATCATGTCCACACGCTCATTCTCTGTGTCTCTATTTCTGCCCCGCAAATAGGTTCATCTGTACCATTTTTCTAAATCGCACATATATGCATTAATATATGATATTTATTTTTCTTTTTCTGACTGACTTCACTCTGTATGACAGACTCTAGGTCCATCCATGTCTCTACAAATCACCCAGTTAATTCTTTTTTATGGCTGAGTAATACTCCATTGAATGCATGTACCACATCATCTTTATCCATTCACCTGTTGATAAACATCTAGGTCGTTTCCATGTCCTGGCTGTTGTAAAAGTGCCGCAGTAAACATTGGGATGGAGTTTTTTTTTTTTTGGATTCAGTGCCAGTTTACACAAACCCCAAGTCCTCTACGTGGCAGGTGGCCACAATGATCTATCCTTGAGTCCAGCTTGGTGGAAAGAGCGTTGGCCATAGAGTGGAGGAACCTGGGTCTAGAGCTTACCCTGCCAGTGACCTGAGTTGTCACTCACCTGGTTATGTCACCTCACAGGGCCACATTCACTTGTTAATTGATGAGGCTGGACTAGACCATGACTAGGAGAATATTAACCTCAGCCTTCTCTCCTTCTGAACTATATCATATTAATTGGCCTTTGAACAGGATCTGTTTATAAACGGCCTGAAGTCTATCCATTCCTCTCTAACACCTGTATTTGTGATCCTCCCAGCCTGATTCCCTAGTTTGGCAAGTAGAGAAGTCATCTCCATCTGTGGGGAGCACACATCAAAAGCTCCACTTGCTCTCCAGGCTAACATTCGATTCCCATAGAGGAGACCACACACCACCACACACAACCTTGATCTCTAACCGAGACTGGAATAAGCCAGAGCTGGGATGCATGGGCTTCCCAGGTAGCTCAGCAGTAAAGAATCCACTTGCCAATGCAGGAGACTCCAGTTTGATCCCTGGGTCCAGAAGATCCCTTGGAGAAGGAAATGGCAACCCACTCCAGTGTTCTTACCTGGGAAATCCCATGGACAGAGGAGCCTGGTGGGTTTCAGTCCATGGGGTCGCAAACCCAAGCGACTGACATGCACATAGGTTGCCTCCTAGCTATTGATTAGATTAGGCTGGAAGCTGGATGAAAGATCGGAAATTTGCTTGGGGATTTGGCTAGACTCGCCATGGTGCCATAGTATGTTTCTTAAGGACACTTGAGAGGTGAGGTTCCACATTCCTGGGAGCTGTTTCCTACTGGGTGCCCGTAATCTGATCATCTCAGAGGCCCTGGGTTCCCATCTGTCTTGTGTGTACCTCCTCCTACCAGCCTGGCTGTGTTACCCTTATTAACAGGATACCATTTGTGGTACACCACCACGTGGGATGGGCATTGTTTCTTTCCAGGCTCCTAAAAACTCACGCATGTGACTCTGCCTGGGTTCTGATGCCTCCAGCTAACTTTTGGAACTGTTCATGCCTTCTGTACAGCTGAAGCCCAGGGCCACTCAGGCCGCTCTGCTATCCCGCCGGCTTATTTTTGTTACCCTTGCCCCCGCCCACCTTGTTTTTCAGCCTTCAGTGAGTTTTTATGGAGTTATTCAGACTTTCAGCCAGACTCCATGGGGGAATAAAAAGATGTTGTAAGAAGCTGTCTCAGAAATTCATGAACTTAAAAACCATTTGAGCAGGAAAGGGCTAAGCACATGAAGAGTCATCTAGAGTATCAGTCCATGGATGGAGGAGGCAATGTGATTAGAGAAGGCATGAGTTGTGTTCAGGAGTGGTCAGGGGGCTGATCTTGCAAATGGCCTGAAGACTTGGTTTTTCTCTCTTTGTCTCATATGTAATATTTGATATTATATATAAGAAGATATGTGCATTACAGAGTACAGTGATAAAATGACCCTCCAGCCTTGCCAGTGAGTTAGTTACCATTCTTTAATTTAGTGAATTTTAGTCCTTTGCCCTTTTTTAAAAAGAAAAAACAACTTTTTTGAAAGTCTTTGTAGGACCCATATGACTTCTTTGGAGACCTCATAATTTTCTGTGAAACGTAAGAGTTCAGTTGTTCAGTCGCTCAGTTGTGTCCGATTCTTTGCGATCCCATGAACCGCAGCACGCTAGGCCTCCCTGTCCATCACCAACTGCCGGAGCCCACCCAAACCCATGTCCATCAAGTCGGTGATGCCATCCAACCATTTCATCCTCTGTTGTCCCCTTCTCCTCCTGCTCTCAATCTTTCCCAGCATCAGGGTCTTTTCAAATGAGTCAGCTCTTTGCATCAGGTGGCCAAAGTATTGGAGTTTCAGTATCTGGAGGCAATAAGGGCATATGTGATGGTTAATATTATGTGTCAACTCGGCTGGGCCACACTGCTCAGATATATGGTCCAGTGTTATTCTGGATGTTTCTGTGAAGGTGTTTACAGATAAGATTAACATTTAATTTTTAAAAAGGTAGTCTTTATTTTTAGCTGCACTGGCTCTTCATTTCTGTGCACGGACTTTCTCTTGTTGCAGTGAGTTGGGGCTACTCTCTGGTTGCATTGTTTGTGCTTCTCATTGCCGTGGCTTCTCTCGTTGCGGGGTACAAGCTCTAGGCTCATGGGCTCAGTAGTTGTGGCACGTGGGTTTAGATGCCCCACAGCATGTGGGACCTTCCCATAGCAGGGATCGAACCCATGTCCCCTGCACTGGCAGGTGAATCCTTAACCACTGGGCCACCAGGGAAGTCCTAACATTTAACTTTGTGGAGTAAAGCAGGTTGGCCTTCATAATGAGGGTGGGCCTCATCCAATCAGTTGAAGGTCTGAATAGAAGACAAGACTGACCTCCCCCAAGGAGGAGGGGATCAGCAGACAGCCTTTGAGCTTGAACTCTAGCATGGTCTCCTGCCCGGGTCTCCAGCCCTCCCTGTAGATTTTGGGATTTGTTGGCCTCTGTAAACCTATGAACCAATACTCCTATGTGTACACACACGTGCCTTTGGTTTTGTTTCTCTGGAAAGCCCTAATACAGCCCGTCACGCTTCTCCGCATGCCACTTAGGCAGCCTTATAGAACTGACATGCGGGACTCCTTACGTCAGTGGAGCCGCAGTGTGTTAATCACATGCTGGGAGAGCATTTGGCTGACTCTGGCCTAGGCCTGGAAGAGAAGCCCTCGGAGCAAAGGCAGCCCTCTTTCTCCTCTTCAGCTCTTTTTTTTTTTTTCCCCCCGCATCCTGGCTGTTCGGCCTGGCTTATGAGATCTTAGTTCCCCGACCAGGGACTGAACCTGTGCCTTCTACAGTGGAAGCACAAAGTCGTAACCACAGGATACACCAGGGAAGTCCCCTTTCTCATCTGTAGTGCTCTGTCCCCATCCAAACCTCTCTAGCTTTCCCAGTCACTCAGAAACCCTCTCCTACCCCCGACTCCCACCCCCAGTACACCCATCCCTTCCCAGCATGTGTGCCCAACCACACCTGAGTTCCCATACCTTCTGTGTGGAATCTTGTTCTGCCTGTCACCAGGTTCATTTCTCCATCCTAATTGCGGAAGGAGCAGAAGTAACTCCATTTGAGTGTAGAAATACTCTGCTTTTTATTTTTAACTGCATAAAATACTGTTTTTGGGGGGGAAACTTTATTTTTTGCTATATTTGCATAACTTATTTTTTAAATTAATATTTTGGAGTACAGTTGATTTACAGTGTTTTGTTAGTTACAGATGTACAGCAAAGTAAATCAGTTATGCATATATCCACTCTATTTTAGGTTATTTTCCCATATAGGCTATGTCACAGTGCTGAGTAGAGTTGCCTGTGCTATACAGTAGGTCCTTATTAGTTATCTATTTTATATATAGTAGCGTGTATATGTCAGATATATTCTTTCTAAACTACCTCCCTTCTCTCAGTGTGGTGACCTAACTGGGAAGGAAATCCGAAAAGGAGGGGGGATATATGTGTACATACAGCTGATTCACTTCGTTGTACAATAGGAACTAACACAGCTTTGTAAAGCAGCTATGCGCTGATAAAAATTAATTAGAAAATCAAACACTTCCCTTCTTTTTTCTCTCTATACATCCTGGTTCCCCCTCTTCTCGACTCTTGGGGAGATGCTGGGATGTAGAGATACTGTTTTTGACCCCAGATTCCTTTTCTGAGGGAGAGAGGATGTTCGTGGATGCCATTATTTTCTGCGAGATATCGATGCTGCACCCTTGACTTTGCAGACAGTACTCCCTAAAGTGTTGTCAAAACACCTGTCATACAAGGTACCAATGGCTTCTGGGCCCTTTTAGGGGCACGTTTGTAATTACTCAGAAATGAGTTAAAAAAAAAAAAGAATACTCATCTGAAGTCGTGATTTGTATGTCATTTCCTTGTTTTCTTCAACATCATTATTTTTGAACCAGCAAGTATTCTGATCAACATTTTTTGAGGAAGAATTGTGCGTTATTTCCCAACCTCCACTTCCCCCTCTCCCCTCCGCCCGTGGGTGGAATTGCATCACTGAATCACTTTTCTCTATTTTTTTTTTTTTTTTTCCGCTTTCTGTCTCCTGTTTTGTCAAGGCTCCAGCAACCCTGTTTGGTGTTTTTCAGCCCTGAAGTTTTATCGTGGCATCTGTGATTGTGTCAATTTCCCATCATTATTTCCCAGCCCATCAAGGAAGCCTCCTAGAAACAAAGCACTTTGGTTAATCCTCAGGTGAAAGTGTAAGCCTTAGTAAACAGGGACCCTCCTGTCTCACTTTTTTAGCAGCTCTAGAAGTCAGAGGATGCTGATCTTATCAGCTGTCGGCAAAGTGAAGTGCTCTCCTTATATTTGCCTTTGCTTTACTCCCTGTTTCATCCACCCCATCTGTTTTCAGGGATAAAAATGCTATTAAAGTCAATCCACATGTGATCAGAGGTGTAGCATTTTAACCTGGTCTGAGATTTAGGATGAAATGCCAGTTCCGCAAGTGGCTTGTGCAGGGTCAAGGGCCTGGACCCCAGTCTCAGTCCATCATTTCATAGGGGTGTGACCTTGGGACAACCTCAGAGATACATCACGCCATCCTTGGTGGGGATGATGTTACTGGTTGTTCCATCTGTATCAGTCAGGATTCTCCAGAGAAACAGAACCAACAGGATGTGTGTGTGTAATATGGTGAGAGAAAGACAGAGTGCTTTGGCCTATGAGGTTGTGGAGGCTGGCAAATTGACTAGACCAAGGGACGAGTTGAGGTTGGCAATAAGGAGGGTGAATTCCCTCTTCCTGGAGGACCTCAGTCTGTTTTTTTGTTTTTCTTTTCCATTAAAAAAGATTTTGTTGAAGCTTATATAGGGGGCTCAGGGGTAAAGAATCCACCTGCCAATGCAGGAGACACAGGTTCAATCCCTGGGTCGGGAAGATCCCCTGGAGAAGGAAATGGCAACCCACTCCAGTATTCTTGCCTGGAAAGTCCCACGGACAGAGGAGCCTGGCGGACAGAGGAGCCTACAGTCCAAGAGGCCACAAAGTGTCAGACACGACTGAGTGACTAACACTACATGTAGCCCTTATTTCAGGCAGCGACTTGGCCTATTTGTACACATCTTTCTGGTATCTTCTCAAATGTCACCTCCTCAGAACGGTGTTTCCTGAAATCACCTTATATAAAATAGTACAATCTCTCACTTTTGCTTGTACTTACTTTGCTTTTTTTCTATCATAGTATTCTCTGAAATAAATGTCTATTTTCTATCGACACCTGCCAGTAGTGGTTTCTCAACCTTGGATGTTCACTATAATCACCATGCGAGGTTTTTGTTTGTTTGTTTTTATAATCCTAACGCACTCCAGAACATTGAAATTAGAAACTCTGAGGAAGAGGCCCAGGCATGAGTATTTTCAGAAGCTTTCCAGGTGACTCCTATGTGCAGCCAAGTTGAGAATCCGGGCTCTGGTCTAGAACTTACTCCAGAGAATGAGGACTGGGGGTGTCAGCGTCACCCAGAAGCTTATTAGAAATGCAGGTGCCTGGCCACACCCCAGACCTCCTGAGTCCAGTTCCACTGCTTGGCAAGATCCCTGAGTGACTCAGATGACCTTGAAGTTGGAGATGCAGTGCCCTGGGATGTAAGTTAGTAGCCACATCTTGTGGCATTCTTAGTGCCCAAACAGTGCCCTGCACATGGTAAGCACTCCTGTGTGTACATGAGCCTCTGTGCTCAGCTGCTTTAGTTGTGTCGGATTCTTTGCAACCCCATGGACTCTAGTCCATCAGGCTTCTCTGTCCATGGGATTCTCCAGGCAGGGATACTGGAGTGGGTTGCCATGCCCTCCTCCGGGGGGATCTCCCTGACTCAGGGATTGAACCTGTGTCTCTTCTTACCTCTCCTGCATTGGCTGGAGTCACCAGCCACCTGGGATGCTAAGTAGCCCTCACTAAACACTTTTAAGCAGATGATAGATTAAAGTTAGAGATCAGAGGGAGAAGGAGGTGATAAGGGAGAGGGAACAGAGAAGCAGAGAGAAAGGTAGACAGAGAAGAAAGCCTTGCCTTACCCATGTTCTCTGGGCACAAGAATGGGCAGGGCTGCTCTCTGCTCTCTCCTCCCAGTGCAGACCTCACCAGCCTCCTGCTTACCATCCCATGGGCTTGCCTCCAGCCCGCTCTACTTTCCAAGGTGATGGCTGACTAATCAAAGATGTTGTGATAATGAATTGCCAAACTGCCCGGCCCTGCTTCTTCTCCTCAAGCATAGATTTGATTAGGAGCCTGCTGAAACCAATTAACCAATTAAGTAATAATTCTGTAGGACTTTATGGACTATCTACCACATGTGTGGCTTAACGTGCCTCGGGAAGCTAAGAACCAAAGAGGGAAAAGACACGACTCCCAGTCCAGCAGGAGAGAGAGGCGCGGAGGTGAATGATTATAACAGCCAGTTGCTGTAAGGTACATGTAGACGTGTAGACAGACTATTGTGGAAGGTCGGGAGGAAATGATTATTTCAGTTTAGGGAATTGGAGCAGACTTCCTGGGAGGCTGCAGAGGTCTCATGCATGGACCACACAGCCAGACAGGTCACACAACTAGCTACATATGTCCTGCAAATGCCTAAATGAACTGTCTAAACAGTTAAGGGGCTTCCAGATAGCTCAATGGCAAAGAATCCACTTGCCAGTGCAGGAGACTTGGGTTTGATCCCTGGGGCCTTGTTGCTTGCTTCTCACGACTTAGTGACTTAACAACCAGCCCATCTAAGCTGTGTTCTTTATTGCCATGCCCTACTGGCTCCTGACTCAGCACTCCCTCCCACTCCTGCCAATGAGTTGATCTTTTAAAGGAAGGTCAGACATTGTTCTCCTCATTTCTGGACAAAGGTTTGTTCTCTCTGATTATCATAAATTGGGGTTTTGTGAGAGCTGATTCTCTAACTTGGTCACAGTTAACCCAACATGACCTTTGGAAGTACTAAACTCTCTGAGTTCCTTAAAAAAACCTGAAGTGTAAGAGGGGAAAACAAACTCAAATCTGAGAATTTCTCTCAGGTTTCCTTATTAGGTTTCTTCTAAAAATTAAATAGTCAGCAGTTCTTTCTTCACATAAATGGGAGAGCCCTGGGAAGAATGGTGATCCTTGACCTGGCTGTATCCAGCCTACCACCTTGGTTAAAGGGAATTTGCTCTCTGGGTCTGATTGCTGGGTAAAATTGAAGGCAAGAGGAGAAGGGGGCAACAGAGGATGAGGTGATTGGATGGCATCACCTAGTCAATGGACTTGAGTTAGAGCAAACTCCAGGAGATAGTGAAGGACAGGGAACCCTGGCGTATTGCAGTTCATGGGGTCTCAGCACGACTTAGCCACTGAACAACAACAGGGTCTCCTACTGAAAAGTTGAAGAAAGCAACAGCTTGCACATTACTCTTATGTGTCAGAACATTTGGGCCCAATTTGGTGGAGATTGGGGAGCTCAAGGCTGTGATCTGGTGACTGGTTTATGCCACCCAGACGAGTTGACCTGGATGAGTGGGCTCCATCCAGACTGCTTCCGTTTCTGCACTGGTGTTTCTATTAGTGTTGGGTGGAAGTTGGTCCATTTGGGGTTGAAACTGGTGGATGTGGGCGGAGCAGGACTGGTTTCTTTCTTTTGTGCTCTGTTCTGGGTCTGCTCCGGAGAGGCTCAGAAAGAATCAGCGGGCAGATCAGCTGCCCACCTACCCTCCACATCCCCTTTCTCTGGCTGTGAAATAAGGGACCCGGTCAGGAAGATCACACCTTCTCCCTTCCAGTTCTAAAATTCTGGGATTTTTCTTTTACGTGGTGAGTGGACTAACCATTGGAGCTGCTGGGTCAGGTTTTGCCTCTTTCTTCCTGTATTGAGTAATTTAGCACCTGTTGGCATCGACCTGTCCTGAGAACACCTTGGTGGCTTCAAAGCAGTGGTATGCAGTCTAAAAGAACCCTGTCTTATGCGTAGGTGCAGATTTTTATCTCTTATATCTAGAATAATTCTGTGGATTTTGATGAAAGGGCCAGTGTGGCTCAAAGCAGGCTCTCATCCGAGCAGCTGTTTCAGAAGGTGGCGTGGGCACTTCTGGCCTTCCGTGTACAGAGGTGAGAGCTTCCCTGGGCCTCGGGGAACAACCTTTGTTTTGCCAGTCACTGCTCTTCCCGTCTCTTACACGTTAATCATATTCTTCTGGTCCAAATACAGCAGCATCTTCTCAACTTCATCTTCCTTTTGCCAAGATGCAGACACCCAGCTCTGCTTTCCTGAGAGAGGACAGACCTGGAGCCCGAGGTACCCTCTTTCCAGTCTTGTTGGCAGTTGCTTCCGATCTCTCATCACTGGTTAGGACGGGTCAGCAGCGCTGAGTGACACACAGCTCGTCAAATATACCTGCTTCCTGCTGACCTCATGGTACAGGAGGAGAGGCCATGCATGAGGACAAGATAGATAGGGGTGATAGGCACGGGTGCCCTGGAATATTTCCTTTACCTAAAGACAGCAACTGCCCTTTTGAGAAGGACACAGTTGTTTTCCCCCAGTATAATACTGTCATGCTGTGTGTGTGTGTGTGTGTGTGTGTGTTGAGTAAAGAGTATCAATCCATCTCTTGCTGTCAAGTCTGAGAACATACATAAAAGGTGCAACCCTGTATCGCTGCAGGTTGTTGCAAGACAGCTGTGGACACATTTGAAGAAGCAGTGTCTCCTGAAAGTGAAAGCTGAAAGTTGCTCAATCATGTCCTACTCTTTGCACCCCCGTGGACTGTAGCCCACCAGGCTCCTCTGTCCGTGGAAATCTCCAGCCAAGAATACTGGAGTGGGTAGCCATTCCTTCTCCAGGGGATCTTCCCAACCTAGGGATCAAACCCAGGTCTCCTGCATTGCAGGCAGATTCTTTACTGTCTGAGCCACCAGGGCTCCTTTTGAAAAAACTTGGGAAGAGGCCACTTCTTAGAAGACACACTTGAGGACAGCTCTCCTCCTATAGTTTATGGTCGTTGATGATCATTGGGTAGTTTGTGCCCGGCCAGATCCTAGACCATGAGTGGCCCCAATATTCCCTCATGTCGTCCTGGTCGCTGTGGGCTCCTATCCCGAAAGACTTACCACCACTACCAGCTCTGTAGCTGACAGAGCCTGGACTGGCGGCCGAGGATGGACAGCCTGAAAGTGTAGTTGTCTGCATTCCAACAGCCCTCATCTTCTGCACATTTCTCTCCAGCTGTGGGGCAAAGGACAAACCAATAGACGGTGAACTTTTTATTTATTTGGCTGCATCGGGTCGGGTCTTACTTGCAGCACTTGGGATCTTTCACTGTGACTCACAGGACTCTCTAGTTGTGGCACATGGGCTCAGTAGTTGTGGCAGAAGGGTTTAGCTGCCCCCAGGCATGTGGGGTCTTAGTTCCCCAACCAGGGATTGAACCTGTGTCCCCTGCATCGCAAGGTGGATACTTAACCACTGGACGACCAGGGCAGTCTCTGAAGGCCAACTTTTTTAATGAGCTGCTTCTCTGAAACACCAGGGGAGAGTCAGACTTTGTATAAATCAGTGAGTGAGAGAATGAGGCCCGTAATCAGAGATATGAGATGGATGCGGGGAGTGAGCCAAGTGAGCGGTACTTGGTGGGTGTGTTTGAGAAGCTCTTGCTGGAGCCACCGTCGCCGGTGGCGTTGCCCCCTCCCTGCACCCTTTGCACCCACCTCTCTGTAGGTCAGTCACCCTCCGCACCAGTTGGAAGCCTCCCTTACACCCTTTTTGGCCACACCCTGCTTCTCCTGGCATGGCTACCCTGGCTTACTAGTGGTTCACAGTGATTCTTTGACTGAAGTTCAAGTGCTTGGCGGGACTGGCTACTCATCTTGTGAGGCCCAGAGCAAAAGGAACACATAAGGTCCCTTGTTCAGAAGTTCCAAAGGATTTCAGGATGGCCTCAGCAGACAGGCCCAGACACAGGTCCTGTGGAAATGTACACAGGAAGCCGGCCTGGCACTTAAGACTGTAGTTTGGAATTAGCAGGCGTCGCTTTGAGGGGCTATCTGACTCTCAAGTCCCATCACTGGGCCATCCCCGCCCTGTGATTCAGAGTCATTCAGACAGGAACTGCCTGGGGTCTGGGCTCCCCTCTCTTTCCCTCTTTCCGTGGTAGTTGAGACTGGGCAGGGTGCATTTGTCCAGTGTTTCATCTAGTCTGGTAGGTCAGTCAGTGGGATTTCTCTGGCATCTTCAGGCCTGGCAGTAGACCAAGTGAGCTCAAGGATGTTGAGGCTTCCCGAGGGCTGGCCATGGTGCCCTCCTGTCCGTAAGTCCACAAGGAGAGGGGACCCACTTTCCTGGAGCCTGGGATCCATTCGCTGTAGGTGGGAGGCCTGCATTCAAATTAGGAGGACCTGCCTGGGTCTCCAGCGTCACATAGATGTCTTTTGGTGGAGAAAATAGGGTCCTTGCTCCAAATTATTTTACAATGGAATGCATAGAAAAATCCCAACAAACTTGAGATCCATGAACATACTGATCTTCTAGGCTTAGGATGTGCCAGAGACGATGAATGTGGTGGACAGGGGAAGGAAGAAATTTTTTTTCCCTGGAGGACCAGCTTTTGTGGTATTTTCTGCACTGAGAGTACATTACACACCAGGGAAGGCAAGAAAGGAGCCGATGCCCAGTGATAAAGCAAGCCCCTTTGCCTGTTTATAGGATGCTAAATAAAGGTGAATTTCTCTCTGGTCAGTACCTGGAGGCCTTGGTGCTTCTTCCAGTGAGAGACTCAAGGTGCTGTGGCTCTTTGGGGGTGCTGGGGCAGGGTTGCAGGGGGGCAGCCCGGCCGGTGAGGCTTGGGGAGGAGAAAAGGCAAGTTGAGGCACTCAACCCGGCAGTGATGGGCTGGGCACGGGGACAGGAGCAGACACCGGGACGTGGAAGACGGGGATTGAGGCTGTAAGCAGGCCTTTTCCTCCTTCCTCCCATCTGCTGGACCGTTCAGCTCCTTCCCTCCCTGAAATGGGAAGCGGCCCTGTGGTGACACCGAGGGCATGGCTTGGGCTGCGTGGGCATCTTGGCACGCTTGCCTGACCTGAGTCATCCGGGAAGTCAAGGCGCCTCTTCCGACCTCCTATCCCCGCCGTGGCCTCAGGCTTCTGCTGTGCAGGAAATGCCTGTTCTCCCAGCAACCCGAAGCTGTGAACGAGATCAGCGGGCGTCTGGACAGATTGGGTAAAGGGGAGGGAGCTGATTTATTAGAGCGGATGGAAGGGAGAAGGGTAGACACCTGAGGATGTTACGAGGGGCTTCTGACCACGCTATTAGCGCATCCAGGTACGGCCTTCATCTTTAAAAGTCATAAATAGCAATTAGCACAGTCATCTCCCAGATGAGTTGGGAGCACTGTCTCTGACAGAGTTCTGTCTAGATATAACGAATCTTATCAGTAAGGCTGACATTTTTTTTTAATTGAAGTATAGTTGATTTACAATGTTGTGTTAATTTCAGGTATATAGCAAAGTGATTCAATTATATACATACATATTTATACATAAATTTATATGTATATATAATACATATATTTTTTTCAGATTGTTTTTAAGGTTATTACAATATATTCCATCTAGTTTCCTGTGCTGTACAGTTGGTGTTTGGGATTAACAGAGGCTGACTTGGGTAGTATAAAGAGCATAGTTTTGGCGGGCGGAGAAGACAGCTCTGTATTCAGGTCTCTGGCACTTACTAAGTTAAATTCTTTAAGCCTTGGTTTTCTTTATAAAATCAGGATAAAATCTTCTTGCCCAGTTGTTTTAGAATTAAGTGATTGTGTTCCTAAGGTGGCCAACAGAAGTTCTGGCACCCTAGAATATTTTTGTTCTCAGTCATGTATGACTCCTTGTGACCCCATGGACTGCAGCATGCCAGGCTTCCCTGTCCTTCACCGTCTCCAGGAGTTTGCTCAAACTCAGGTCCATTGGGTTGGTGATGCCATCCTACCATCTCGTCCTCTGTCGCCCACCCCCGCCCCCCTGCTTCTCCTTCTGGAATATAGCAGGTGCCTAATTCATGTCAGGCTTCTTGTTTCTCTTATGACCATTGAAGACGCATGTATTCTATTAGGTCAGGTAACGTTAGAAAGGTAGGGAAAGCCAGTGTTGAAAATGGGACCTGTAGAGACATCACCACTTCTGAGCCTCTCTTGCTGTCATCAACATTGTCCATGACCTTGGCATTTTTAAGAGCTGTAATTTAAAATAAGATATCACAGGCTACTTCTCAAAATTCTAGAATATGAACGTTATGCTTTTCTTTACTTGTCGGTGAGCTAAAACTATAAAGGTAGACTGGCCTGATGGTGTATGATGATTAGGAGTGGGGTTCGGGGTGGGGAGGGCATGGAAAATCAGAGCCTGTAGATCATCCCTGTGTCTCATTTTAGCTGATAACAATTCTTTCCCCACCAAGTCTTCACCAGAACTGCTAACAAGGAGAGAAGTTGACCAGTTTGAGCTTAGTCACCTTTCACTCTCCCCTGCTGATCCTCAGCAGAGGTGCTAATGAACAGTGAAATGGCCAAAAGGTGGGCTGCTCCAGGGCTCAGACACAAAAGGCCTCAGTCATCCACTCACTGGGCCATCAGCTTGCATCACTTAATTAACTCCTGGAGAACAGGACAGAGGACTCCACCTGCCCTGTGTCACTGGAAGCTCAATTAACACATTAAAGGCAAAGCTTTCAAGTTCCCTTTTCATCTAGTGGTAGATATTTCAGGTTACCACTCACTGGTGGTAAGTTGCCGTGAAGGAGTTAAACCATCCCAAAAATATCCAGGTATTCTCACCCACTCCTCACTTCCTTATGTCACAGGATGAAATCAGAGAAACCGTATTGACTTTTCTGAAAATAATGACCATTAAGACTGCTCTCCCAAGCCCCAACCACAGGCTGTGCCCTAAACTAAAAGAAATGGAAGACCCAAGTATTTTGACCTTTGCCCATTGCCTGGTGAGGCCACTCTGGGGGGTGGTGCTTTATTACCTGCCTAACTGTAGCCACTCTATGGAAATGCACTACACCATCATGAGTGGCGTGGTGCTCAGGGTTTGCTCTTCATCACGGTCACCTAGTTGTTTTGTTCAGTCGCTCAGTCACGTCTGACTCTTTGTGACCCCATGAATTTCAGCACGGCAGGCTTCCCTGTCCTTCACTCTCTCTCTCGAGTTTGCTCAAACTCATGTCCATTGACTCGGTGATGCCATGCGACCATTTCATCCTTTGTCGTCTGTTTCTCTTCTGTTTTATTCAGTCTGCTTAGGATCAAGGATTTGCTAATCTAAAAAGTTCCCAGATTCTGGGGACCAAACCTTGAGAACCTCAGGGTTCATGGATGAGAGGCGAGAAGGGAATTAGACACCTGGTTTGACTCCTCTCCCCCGCCCCCACTGCCCCCATCTCTTGCCTGATGGTTGTGTGACTGGGTAGTTGGAGCTGACATATCCCTTGGTACCCACTTTCCCTTGTGTATGAAATTGAAATACTGTTATCTCATAGGCCTGAGCATTAAATGAATTAATACATGGTAAGCCATTAGTTTCTCTGGTGGCTCAGATGGTAAAGAGTCTCCTGCAATGCAGGAGACCCGGGTTCAGTCCCTGAGTCTGAAAGAGCCCCTGAAGAAGGAAATGGCAACCCACTCCAGTATTGCTGCCTGGGAAATTCCATGGACAGAGGAGCCTGGTGGGCTAGTCTATGGGGTCACAAAGAATCAGAAAAGACATAACGACTCAACAATAAGCCCTTAGGCTATTACCTGTCATATTGTATGTGTAGCACGAAGCAGTTACAGGTCCTTATAACCATGCCCAGGGTTTACTGAGCACTTACTGTATGCCAGAGCCTGGTTGAGTACTTTATAAGGATTATCCCGTTTAATACCCACAGTCTCTCCTCCCTTTTTCTCTTCCTGCTTCTCTTCTATCATCCTTTCCCTCCTACCTGCCTCCCATTCTCTTGTTCTCCGTAATTAATACTGTAACAACATTAATAAAATTCTCGAGGGAAAAGAAAATACACGTTTGTCATCATCAGGTGTGACCTCCAAGAGTCTGGCTCTCTGAGGACTGCCCCTGTGTTCATTTTGATATCCCAGGGCAGTACCAGGCACAGGTAGGAGCTTGCTTTATTACACTAAATCGTATCATCCTTACAAATCAAACTGGGTTTATCCATCAGGGTTCCCATCTGGTCCTTCATCCTGTCCTGCTTCTCCTTAACCAACACCTTGGTGAGTTTAGCCTCTGTCTCTTCTTCCTCCTACTGCAGGCACCCACATGCCCAGGTGAGTTGGCATTGCCAACCATCTACAAGGTTTTCTTGTCACTGGCTGCTGCCTGGAGTGAAATGAAAGTTTTTCACATGAGTCGTCCCTGGGACAGGGCAAGGGTCTTCCTGAGAACCTCCAGGAAGCCTGTGGGACTCCTGGTTGGGGAGGGAGGAGTCCATACTCCTGAGGGTCCCTGGCGTGAGCTGGCCCTCTGAAACTACCCTCTGTGCCCTCAGCCAGCGCCTCCAGCAGCTGCCACCTCCCCACTCCTCACGTGTCAACCCAACTCTGGGTCTGGTAGGGAAGTGTGTTGCCAGGTATGGCCCAGTTACAGTCGGTTTAAACTCACCCCTAAACTGAGACTGCCTCCAGATCTCAAGCAGGTCAGCTGCCCAGATCTCTGATTACTTGTGTGGCTCAGGTTTCCATCAGACCAGTCTTGATGGGGGCCTGTTTGGCGAAGTCGATGTGGTCAGGGCTGACAGCAAGGTTTAAGATTTCCACATGCAGCCGCCTTCGCAGGCAGCACCTAGAGAGAGATTGTGTCCTGAGGCTTGGGAAGGGAGCTGCCTTCCACGCAGGCGTATTCACGCACCTTCAGTATCTGGAGCCGATTGTGTGGGTCTGTGCAGGTCAGCGCCGGGGAAAGTTATCCCTGGGGAGAGTCCGTAAACCATGTGATGTTTCAAGGGTCCACTTTCTCATTGTTTTGCTTAGCTTGACCCATGACTGGGTGTTCCAGAAGCCTTGATTGAGAAGCTGCCGTGTGTCAGACTTTCTGCTACATATCAGTGAGGATGGGGAGGAGGACATGGAGACTGTCGAGAGCATCCCTTCAGGAAGTGTTTTTACTCTCTGTATCAGGAGAGGGTTGAATTGGTATAAGAACAAAGAGTTAGGGGAAGAGGACCTGAGATATAATGATAAGCCTTAGAGAAGTAGTTATAATAGCCAGGACATGAGAGAGAGTCTTAACTGTTTAAACAGTTCGTTGAAGGCATTCATAGTGGAGTATAGCTCGACACGGGACCTGTCTGGTTGTGTGGCCTATACATGAGACCTTTTGCAGCCTCCTCTGCTTTTTTTTTTTTTTTTTAATCTCTCTCCATCTATTTACTTTATTTTTTTAAATTTTATTTTATAAGTTGGAGTATAGCCGATTAACAATGTGTGATAGTTTCAGCAAAGGGACTCAGCTATACATATGCAGTGGCAGATTTTATTTTCTTTGGCTCCAAAATTACTGTGGATGGTGACTGCAGCCACGGAATTAAAAGATACTTGCTCCTTGGAAGAAAAGCTGACAAACCTAGATAGCATATTAAAAAGCAAGAAACATCACTTTGCCAACAAAGGTCCGTAATAATCAAAGCTATGGTTTTTCCAGTAGTCATGTACGGATGTGAGAGCTGGACAATAAAAAAGGGCTGAGTGCTGAAGAATCGATGCTTTCAAATTGTGGTGCTGGAGAAGACTCTTGAGAGTCCCATGGACAGCAGGGAGATCAAAGCAGTCAATCCTATTAAGGAAATCAACCCTGAATATTCATTGAAAGGACTGATGCTGAAGCTGAAGCTCCAATATTTTGGCCTGTCTAGCAAACAACTGACTCATTGGAAAAGACCCTGATTCTGGAAAGGATTGAGGGCAGGAGGAGAAGATGGCAGAGGGTGAGATGGTTGGATATCATCACCAACCCAGTGGACATGAAATTGAGCATACTCCGGGAGATAGTGAAGGACAGGGGATCCTGGTGTGTGCAATCCATGGGGTCACAGAGTCAGACACACCTTAGTGACTGAACAACAACATACATATGTGTGTGTATCCATTCTCCCCCAAACTTCCCTCCCATCCAGGCTGCCACATGGCGTTCAGCAGAATTCCCTGTGCGCTAAAGTAGACCCTTGTTGGTTACTTCTCACACTGCTTTTGACTGGGTGCTTTTCCTTAGTGTGAATTTAGGTAAGAGGAGACCGCCGCTTACCACATGACACCAAAGTTTCAGGTGGGGCTGCTCTAGTGTCCACACAGATGAGCTTTGTCCTCCTACCCTGGGTTCTCCAACTTTCCATCTGGGAAGACTGGAGAGTCTTGTGACCATGCATTTCTTCTATCTAAACTGGATACCACTTGCTTCCTGTCCACTTCTGTCATCAGGTTTCTCCAGGATCCTTGCCTTTGCCTAGAATTGGCAGAGAGCTTTAAAGACTTCTATTTCTTTTTCTTTTTTTTAAAAAAAGCCACTCAATACCTAGTCTGGCACTAAAAATTTACATTTCCTGCTGTATGTGTGGAATGGATTGGGCAGAATGGAATGGACTGGACAGAATTCCAGGTCTGAGTTGCAGGAAGATTCTTTTGTTTTGCATTGCACATTGCCTAACATGAGAGAAGCTACTGACAAGGACTTGGCAGTCCTGAGGGTTTGTTTGGACTGACATTTGCCTTAATAAGTTTTGTAATAGATAAGGATGGGAATTCCCTTTTACCTCCTTTTTCAGCAGTTACATGCGTTAAAGGTCCATCTCAAAGGCATGATGGTGGTAGTGGTTTAGTCGCTAAGTTGTGTCTGACTCTTGCGACCCCATGGACTGTAGCCCGCCAGGCTCCTCTGTCCGTGGGATTCTCCAGGCAAGAATACTGGAGTGGGTTGCCATTTCCTTCTCCAGGGAATCTTACCGGGTCTCCTGCATTGCAGGCAGATTCTTTACCGACTGAGCAACAAGGGAAGCCCCAAAGGCAGTTTTTAAGTTTCAGAATAGTGTTTCCAGGCTGAATTATGACTTCTTCCTCTTTGTCCCACAGGACTCACAGAAAACACTCTTCTTTCACGTTTGGTTCGCTGTGTCATTTTGAGCATGTATTACCTCCCCGTATGAGTCCCTTTGGCAGCCTCAAGGGCAGGCAGGAATCGTGTCTTGTCATTTCCATGTGTAAGTGTGGATCCACAGTGCCTTCCGTTGGCAAAACAGTATGTACCCAGGAAATGTTTATGGTCTCAACAAGTAGACTCGAGAGGAATGCACTCAAGAAATGATCAAATGAATGGATAACTTGGTTTCTGAGCATTCTTAAGGGCATTCCGGGTGACCGAGGGGTGTGTTAGAAGAAGGGGCGTGTTAGAAGAAGGGGCGTGAGCAGCTAGTGGGCCAGAGGGGATCAGCCATATCCACAGCTCATAGTAATTTCCTCTGGAAGCATTACCAGCTATTATGGGATGTGGAGAAGCAATCTATCTGTTCATTGCCCTGGACCACAGTTGTCAAGTTGGGCACCCACTCACGGGATAGACATGATGAAAGCCATGTCATTCTTCACAGTCTTAAGTGGGGAGATAATGTAGAAACACAAAATAATTGAAAAGCATGAATCAGTTCAGGTTAGAGAGAGGAAGGCAAATGCCTCCTGTGTGCCAGACGTTGTATAATTCTGAGGTGGGAGCCTTTGAGACACACACACACACTTTCATTTAATCTGCACAGCCTTCCAAGATAGGTGTTTTTATCTTCAGCTTACAGATGAGGAAGCTGAGATTCAGGGGCCAGGTCACTGGTGCCAAGTCTCACAGCTCATAAATGTCAGTGCCGAGATTTGAACTTGTGATCAGGGAAGAGAGTCTTATGAGTGGAGAGTAGGCAGACGATGCATGAGCAGGGGTTGATGGACACCTGAGGACGCAGCTTGTCCTGACGAATAAACAAACACCACCTGCATGACAAGTTGTTGAACATGGAGTTTGTCTGACTCTCCCAAGAGGGAGCCTGGAGGGCTTCTCTGGTGGCACAAATGGTAAAGAATCTGCCTGCAATGCCGGAGACCTGGGTGTGATCCCTGGGTTGGGAAGATCCCCTGGAGGAAGGCATGGCAACCCACCCCAGTATTCTTGCCTGGAGGAGCCCATGGAGAGAGAAGCCTGGCGGGCTGCAGTCTACGGGGTCACAAAGGGTCAGACACAGCTGGGCGACTAAGCACTTGTATAGCAGAGAGCCTGGTAGGGAGGGAATCTTGTATGACACAGATGTGCTCACATCCCATACACCCATCCTTTAGGGTCTTTTTCTCTTAAGGGCAGCATAGCTGGGGGCTTCCTGCTCTATTTGTGGTATCCGAGTTCTTTCGGTCATTTAACGTCACTGTGTTCCTCCTCCCCCTCATCCATGTCACTTGGGAGGAAGAATAATTCTGAAAAATTAGAGAGTGAGGAATAAAAAGAACTAAAGAAAATACAGCCTCCAGCATTTGTGGAGCTGGCTTTCCAGTTACAAGGCTTGATTGAAAGTGTGGGGAATGCATCTGATTTACAAGGTTATAAAAAGTGAAGAAATCAGAGTCTCGAAAGTTCTGTAGCAGCTGCATCACACACGTGGGGAAGAAGCAGACCTGTGGGGTGTGTGCAGAAGCCCCCAGCAGGTGTTCCTCGGATGCTCCACGGGAGTGGACCCAGGTGGGAGAAAGTGGCTCTGTTTCTAGTTATGAGACTTGATGACCTGTAATTTGGTAAATGGTGCTTGTGGAAAGGAATCTGTTGGCTGTTTATCCTCCCTCCAGCTGGACGTTTGTTCAACACAGAAGCAAACTTAGGATGGATTGTACACTAGCAAGCACTGGTGAGTCTCACAAGATGACAGTCTACATCTGAGAAAATTGGTTTCCTATATTTTGTGGTGATAAAGAAGATAGAGCTGGTCTTGAGGCTTCTTGGAGATTGCCTTTCCAAGTTGCGATTATGACACTGGTTTTACTGTTGAAATTGGATCATAGGCAGTTATAATGGAAGGAAATCATTTAAACTTATTTATTGTTTTTTAAACGTTTGAGCCACTTTAAAAGATTTCTTTTCAGTGGAGCCTTTTTTAATGTAGTAACCAATACCTGCTCCTGACCTCTTCAGGTCATCAGCCCTGTGCTCATCTAGTTGTTCCATAGTTGTTATTGATGTTTAGTTATAATTTGATATGCTACTTTTAGCATTGTTTAATATCAAAATAACTGTAGGTAGTATTGTGTAGCTTTGTAGTTTATAAAAACACTTGGCATATGTTCTCTCTCTCTTTTTTTTTTTTTTTACTATGTGACATTCCATGGAAATGATTGGCAGCATTTAAAGGTTCAGTTTCTAGACTGAGCTCTGCTTTAGGGTGAGAAACCATAGCAATCAACATGAACCAGCTTCAGCCTTATCTCTGTTTCCTGCTCAGGCAGGTAAGATCTGCTAAAGGAAGGAACAGTTGCCAAATAGCCAGGTGTGCCAGTTCGTGGCCTAGAAGGGGCAGCTGTTGGTTGAACTTTGCCCATGTTTTCCAGATTTTATCTGATCTCTGGGTGTACTCCTGTGGGTGGGAGCATTAGGATCAAAAGACCTGTTCAAAGGCTTTGTGCCTTTAACCATATACTTTTTGCCATCTTGGAACAGGTGAGGGTTGAGTTGCAGAGTGGTAGGTATGGGTTCATGCCTAAAAAAATAGGCTCTCCCAGGACCTAAGAGGGTTGCTCTGTGGAAATCTTTACTGTGAATGAAAAGGAGGTGTGACAGGAGTAGTTAGTTTCCTATTTCTATTTGGTGAGATTGCTTCCAGTTTGAGGAGTCTGTCCTTAACCTTGAGGCAGTCTTAGTAGGACTGACTCATACCATGGGTTAGATATAGTGGCTTGGTTCATTCAGTCTTGACCTTGGTTAGATACTGTTTTGAACTCTGGAAAGAACTGTGCCCTGGGCTACTGTTTCACTGGTTTTTCTCTCCACAAAGTAACTGATGTCTTTTAACAATTTTTGGTACCTTATACACCCGAAATTGAAGGTCATCTCTTTCTTTTTAGTGAAAGGAATCCATTTTCCCTGTGTTTTGCTGGATGTGAGGGTCAAGCCAGGAAGACTGACTGTCTGGGGCTCTATCCCTACAATTTTTTTTTTGTTTGTTTTTTGCTGATTCACAAAGGCATTTAATTCCTCTCTCCCACTTTGTCTAGATCTGAAAAGTAGAGAGGGGAATTCATGAACATTTTTGTGCCATGGGGGATTTTTCTGTGCAACTAAAAGTTAGTGTTGATGCAACCACAGGACTTGGCTGCTGGGGCAGGGAAGGGGGCAGCATTTTACTCTCTCTGGAAAGAAACCAAAGTAATGACAGAAATGGTGCACTTGACTCTGACCTTACTTCTGACAGTTTTTCCCTTTACCATCCTTCAAAACACACTCCCCTCTGTGAGAGACCCACAGCAGGCCTGTGGCCAAATCTGTGGCCTACGCTTGCCTGTGTGGCCTCTGGGATTGTGGTGAGAAAACCTTATCCCTCTCTTGCTTCCTGATACCTTGGCACTTGGGAGGCGTCTGGAAGGAAAAGTGGTAGAAAAGCAGCCCAACCTGCTCGACAAGTCTTGTATAAACAGGGCAAGTCCAATGAGGCTCCTGGTCGGGAATTGCTCAACTCAAAGAGGCCAGTTGTACTGTGTACAAAGGTACAAGTCACCAAGGGCCCTGGGAACTCCCAGGAGGCCTGCAGGCAGGCAGGAGCAGGAGTTCTGGGGACTGAGGGTCCATCACAGCCCAGGTGGTGAGCGTTGACTATGGACTATTTGGTGGGGTGGCGTCAGTGCCTGGACTGGCCGTGTGCCTGGGTGGACATCTGACAGTGTTCCTCATGTCAAGTCCTCTGGACTTCATCCTGCAGGTGCAGCTCTTTCCACTCAGGAAGTTGGTGGGATTAGCAGGCTTGGTTCCATTTCCCCCTTTTGCTTTGGAAGTCATGTCAGTCAATGCATTAGAGAGGAAGTGGATGGAGAGGAAGCCTTTCTCAAGGGTTCTCAGTGGGCTACATTTGCCCTTTTCTAGAAGATTACTTTATATTTGAAACATGCTTCCAGGAGATGAGAGGATGGGAGGACGCCTTTCTCAAATATGCGTAGAGGGCAGCGTTAAGCCGTTCTTGTGAGTAGGGAAACACGTTGACATGCCCCCTCCTCCTGGTGTAAGCCCATCCTTGACTCACATCCTTGCCACCCCATTCTTTGCCCAGAAAAGGGGAAAGTGAAGCTCCCTTTGGGGCATTGCTGTTCGTGACTGGAAAGTACTGCTCAGGAAAAATTAAATAAATGTGAAGTTTTGGGGCAGGGCATGGCAACCCACTCTGGTATTGTTGCCTGGAGAATCCCATGGACAGGAGAGCCTGGCGGGCTACAGTCCATAGGGCTGCAGAGTCGGACACGACTAAAGTGACAGCACACAGCTCTCTTTGTGTTTCAGTAAGTATCAGGATTAAGTCCCCAAACCCATTTTTGATCTTCAGGTGATTGACAAATGAAATGAAAATATACTCTCCTTATTCAGTATTGTATTCTCTGCTCCTATCAGAGTACTTAAAAACAACAGATTTTTTTTTTTTTTAATACAACTAGATTCTTGAGTACACAGGTGCTACTTAAGTGCATGTATTTATCATTTCTAATCAGATGGTTTTCTACTTGCCCACAATTGTATGTATAAAGAATTTAGGATGTTTATGGAGAAAAAGGAGGGCTATTTGTTTCTCCATAATATTTCTATCTGACAGCAAGAGCTGGCTAAACTTTAGAAGTCTTCGGAGGTTTTGAAATTCCCCACTGTTCTTAAGAGAAGAGGGAACAGTTTTTTGTTTTTTTCTTTTCCTATCTTCTTGGCCAATAAGGAAAAGCAAATTTCAGAAAAACATGGGACGGAACAGGAAGTGTTTAGAGGTTTAGTCATACTTGTTAGGTATGAAAAAGCCCCATTGCATTCTCATATTGTTTCTTTTATGGACTTAACACTTCCTACTTTGAGAATACCTTCCTCCCCCAGGGCTTGATGCTCTTTACAGTCATTAATCTTCATTCTGCTTCTTTTAGTAAAGACTTGAAATGTTAACTACCGCTTAGCTAGTGTCACACCAGCCAAAACATCCAGCTAAAATGCATTTTATCTCTGTGGGTCCATTAGCTCAGTTGAGAATGTGGCCCTCCTCAAGGCAGTTGAGGGTCCATTTGTCCTGGTTTCTTTGGGACTTTCCTGGTGTTAGCCTTGAAATCCCAACATCCCAGGAATCAACTCAACCCCAGTAAACCATGGTCTGTCATCCAAGATGGTGACCATGAGGGTCACCCTAGGGAAAGAGGCATCCTTTGGCCTTGCAGTCCTAACCTTCAGCCTGGCCAGGTGGGAAATCCCGTGGACAGAGGTGTCTGGTGGGCTACAGTCCATGGGATTGTGAAGAGTCGATACAGCTGTGGCTGAGCATGCATACTCTGCACTGTTCACATAGTACCCTCTAGGTCGTTTCAGCACCTGGCCAGCCGTGTGCCTGCTCAGTCGTGTCTGATTCTTGCGACCCCATGGACTGTAGCCCGCAAGGATCCTCTGTCCGTGGGAGTTCCCAGGCAAGAAAACTGGAGTAGATTGCCATTTCCTTCTCCAGGGGATCTTCCTGACCCAGGGATCAAATCTGCGTCTCCTGCACTGGCAGTGGGATTATTTACCGCCGAGCGAGCCCCCTGGGAAGCTCGAGCAGTTTAGTACACACACCTTTAATGCTGTGGCAATGGAATTAGGGAAATTTACAAGATAGGTAGGGCTATCTTTGTGTCTACAAGTTAAAATTTTATGTTTCTTGCTGGTAAATTTTTTGTTTTGTTTTCTGTCTACCCTTTTTCCTCTTTACAACAGAATATGGTGAAAAACGAAAACAGGAACTGATCACTACCTGATTCCTGAAACAAGAAGTATGATTGCAGAGACTTCTGTTGGTCTCAGATTTTTCCTCTGAAAAATGAGGATGCTGGTCTCGATTTCTAGGGTCCCTTTCTGCTCATACTTATTGTGAGGAAAGAAGTAGGAAGTAGGAAGCCCGAGAGGCCAGAAAATGGACTCTGTCTCCTTCACTAAGCTCTACTCACAAGGAGAACAGTTTCCTTTAAGTGTAAATCTCTCCAGATACGTAGGGCATCTTCATCCATCATATCACACCCTTTCTTCTTCATCTGTTGTTTGAATGTGCCACGTTTTCAGAGCTGGGGTAGCTGTGGGTGGCTGCCCTGGTTCTCAGGGAGTACCTGCTACACAGTCATCCATTCCTCATTCTGCCTCTAGAGGACCTAAGGCAACCCTTGCTCTTAGCACACCTGACGCTGGGCCTAAATACATTATCCCCCTTGTCAGAATATGCTTTTTTCTGTTTAAATTGCCCAACCCCAGGTTTGCAATCACCTTGGGAAACACTGAAACTTTAAAAACCTTTCTTTTTTCTTTTTTTTACTATCTTCCCTGAGTCCATGGTACCACTTGTCATTTTGCCAAAGATCTTTACTCCTCATTTTGGGAAGAAAAATGTAAAAGCATGGCTTTAGAATCTGACCTACCTTGATTCAAATTCTAGCCCCTCTTGTTGTGTGACATTGGGAAAACCAGTTTAGCTCGCTGAGACTTGGTGTCTTTATTTCTGAGACAGAAATGTCTCAGTGTCTTCGGTATTTGGCACATAGAAAGTGCTTAATATATTTGATTGACCTCTTTATTTTCCTCTGGGCTTCTCTTGTGGCTCAACTGGTAAAGAATTCTCCTGCAATGCAGGAGACCTGGGTTCGATCCCTGGGTTGGGAAGATCCCCTGGAGAAGGGAACAGCTACCCGCTCCAGTATTCTGGCCTGGAGAATTCCATGGACTGTATAGTCCATGGGGTGGCAAAGAGTTGGACACGACTGAGCAACCTTCACGTTCACTTTATTTTCCTTTGGCCTTTCTTCCTGCACCATGCTCCCTGACACATCACTTTGCTTCCATTCTTTACCTTCTGTTTAATTTCAGAGGCTACAGAAAAGGTGTCTGTGACAGGTGAACAGATAGTCAGTGGCTGCTGATTAACTATATCAGACTCTCCTCCTGACATTCATGCTGGGCTATGCTGCCCCTGAACATGTACGTTACCAAGTGGGAAAGAAGTGTCATTAGCAAGAACCAGTTACCTCCATGCAAGAGTGAAGTGTGCTCGTTATTGGAGCAAGGCAGACATTCCCCATGCCACCAGCCCCAAGCTCCATGATCCTGAAGCTATTTAGTCACTCAGTCATGTCCGACTCTTTGCAACCCATGGACTGCACCACGTAGTCCCTCTCTTCACCATCTCCCAGGGTTTGCTCAAGCTCATGTCCATTGAGTCAGAGATGCCATCCAACCATCTCATCCTCTGTTGTCCCCTTCTCCTCCTGCTTTCCGTCTTTCCCAGCATCAGGATCTTTTCCAATGAGGCAGCTCTTCATATCAGGTGGCCAAAGTATTGGAGCTTCAGTTTCAACATCAGTCCTTCCAATGAACACCCAGGACTGATTTCCTTTAGGATTGACTGCTTTGATCTCCTTGCTGTCCAATGGATTCTCAAGAGTCTTCTCCAGCACCACAGTTCAAAGGCATCAATTCTTTGGCGCTCTGTTTTCTTTATAGTCCAACTCTCACATCCATACATGACTACTGGAAAAACCGTAGCTTTGACTAGACAGACCTTTGTTGGTAAAGTAATGTCTCTGCTTTTTAATATGCTATCTGGATTTGTCATAGCTTTTCTTCCAAGGAGTAAGCATCTTTTAATTTCATGGCTGCAGTCACCATCTGCAGTGATTTTGGAGCCCCCAAAAATAAAGTCTCACTGTTTCCATTGTTTCCCCATCTATTTGCCATGAAGTGATGGGACAATCTTAGTTTTCTGAATGTTGTGTTTTAAGCCAACTTTTTCACTCTTCTCTTTCACCTTCATCAAGAGGCTGTTTAATTTGTCTTCACTTTCTGCCGTAAGGGTGGTGTCGACTGCATATCCGAGGTTATTGATATTTCTCCCCGAAATCTTGGTTCCAGGAAGAGCTGATCCATTAACCGGTACAGCTGATGCTGAGAGGCAGCCCCCTGCACTGATCCTTGTGACAGACAGTGGGAGACCTCTGCTCAGTGACCTCTTGATGTTCCAGCTACAGCCATTCAGATGCTCATCCAAAGAAGCAAAGGCATGTTTTCTCTTTGGGCAGAGCATGGGTAACAGTGTTACAGAAAGTCGCTTGAGATCTCTCTATCCAGTCTAGAGAGATGGAATGTCTGGTCTTCCTGGGACACGCAGACCTAGCAGTGGCCATGTCTGCTTATTTCAGCATCTTTATAGGAATTGAGTCTTTTTTTTTTTTCCTGTTTTTAATTTATTTGGCTGCACCAGGTCTTTAGTTATGTCACATGGGATCTGTTCCCTGACCAGGGATTGAACCTGGGCTCCTTGCATTGGGAGGGGAGAGTCTTAGCCACTAGATCACCAGGGAAGTCCCAGGAATTGAGTCTATTGATTTCCATTTTCCCCTATTTTTTTTTCCCCCTGCATGAAAATGGATGATTTGCAAGGTACTTAAAAGTGACTTAAACTTGCTAATGGATAATAGTTTTGTTGGGTTGGCCAAAAAGTTTGAGTTTTTCCGTGAGGTCTTACAGAAATACATGACTATTTTGTCTTTTATTACACGATTCTCCGTGTAATTATATTTTGAGCTTACCACAAATGAAACCACCAAACCATTTCAGAGACAACCATCTCTATAGTTGTGCCTATTTGTCAGTCCTGAAGATTTATACCACCACACAGACATGTGTTTTTGTCATTGATATTTGTTAAGCTGTTTACGCACTAGGCCCTGTGCTGAGTTCTAGTGTATTAGCTCCTTCGCAACCTTTTGAAATAGATAGAACCAGTGTTATCATTATCCCATTTTCTAGGTGAAGAAACTGAGGTATGGGGAGTTTAAAGAACTTGTCCAGAGTCATGCAAGAAGTGCAGGAGCCAAGATTCAAAACAAGTCTGAGTATCTCAAAGCTGTAAGCTCTTCAATACCACCCTCTACACTAAAAAATATTTTTAGAACTGAATGAAGAATTCTAAGGGAAAGGAAAGCATGGTCCCTAGATTTTAATGTCTTTTGTGATAACTATACGAAAGCCAGATGAAACCTGTTTCTTTCAAATGTCACTGAAATGAAACTTGAAAGGCTCTATTTTTCATCTTCTACTTAGTAAGAATGAGTAAATGTCTTGCTAATTTATGGCACATGTCCCAAAGGTGGCCCCTTTTAGTGACACCAGTTCCTGCTTCTGAGCCTCCTCCTTCCTTCCAGCTCCTGTGTACCAGTGTTTATCTGCTGTGTAATCCATCTGCCCCTCTGTAAGCATTTAAAAAAATTATTTGTTTGGCTATGCCAGGTCTTAGTTGCAGCATATGGAATTCAGTTCCCAACCAGGGATGGAACCCAGGTCCCCTGCATTGGGAGCGCAGAATCTTAGCCACTGGACCACCAGGGAAATCCCCATCTGTAGGCATTTGTAGACCCACCAACATTCACATTGGAACTTCTACTAAAACACCTTCCCTGCAACATTGGTGCACGGATCAGGGGTGGTTGACCTCAGATTGGAAAAGCCTCAGGCTTCTTGATACCTATGTGAGCCAGGGCTAAGGGAGACGGTCTTTGGAGAACTTCTTAGATCAGAGATGGTGGGTTACCTAACATGCTTTCTGGAGTAGTAAGTGTGGGATAAGGCTAGGAAAGGTTAGGCCCCATGTCAGCACCCAGTTATCCATGTCAATGTGTCTCCTTCGAAAGAGTTTCAAAAGTAGTCGCTTATAAGACAGTACATTTCCTTGAATTTTACACCCTTCCTTGGTGTCAAGGAAAAAGGGACCTAGGTTTTGCTGTCCTTAGGCTCTGGGTTCAAAGACTGGCTTGTAACTGATTAACATTATGCAAGTTATGCAGCTTTGCTGAATCCTAATTGTTTAATCTCTAAAATGGGAATTTAAATATCATGTTTATTTGATTCATGGGGCATTTAAGTGAAATGATGTTTCTATCTGTTACATAAGAGTTGATATTATAGTAAACAATACTTTCTTTCCTTTCCTTTTAAATTATTTTCCCCCCTTTCTTTTTTTTTTTTTTTTTATTAGTTGGAGGCTAGATGTTAAGCTCCTTGAAGATGATAGAATTTTTTTTGTCTTACTCATGTCCATATTCTCAACATCTAGCAATGCCAGACATGTACTTGATGAAGCAAAGAAAAATCTCTCAGGAAGGTCTTCAGATCATTTGTTCATTCACTTACCAGTTACTGGCTGTGTGCCTCCAGTGTATCAGGAGAATGCAGTCAACAGCGGAAACCAAGACTGTGTCCCCACTCTTGTAGTCTAGCTGGAAGAGAAACATTACACAGTTACAGAGTAATGAACAACTTTGGTGCTTGAGGTGAGAGCTGAGTTTTGGACATTGCTGAAATCATTTGGCATCAAGTTCGATGAGTAAGGCTTCCAAGTTATACTTAAAACGGTTCTTGGTCAGATCCAAGACAGAGTGTGAAACCGCTACCTGTTTTTGCTTCTGAAAGTCCCAAAGAAGTGTATTTAGGGTGTTCTTGAGGAATGATGGCATCATTGCAATAAGTATAGTGATAGTCAGTCGTGTCTGACTCTTTGCGACCCACAGAGTGTAGCCCACCAGGCTCCTCTGTCCATGGAATTCTCTTGGCAAGAATACTGGAGTGGGTTGCCATTCCCTTCTCCAGGGGATCTTCCTGACTCAGGGGTCGAACCTGGGTCTCCCGCATTCAGGCAGATTCTTTACCATCTGAGCTACTTTATCAAGTCTCTCTCTCTCTCTCTGTCTCAGCTGCAGAGTTGAGATAGGATCTTTGTAGGAAAAGTGTTGCAGGAACGTGGAATGGCCTAGAATAAGGCCTAAGAACAAGTCACATTAACTGGATAAGAGGGCGGTGAGCGTGTCTCCTACAGAGAAGTAGCAGAAGGGCAGCATTGGCAGCTTGTAGCAAGACTTTTGTGTAGACAGTTGAACTTAAAACTGTGTCCAAAAGTCACTGGATGGCCCCAGGGGAAAACACAAGACAAAAGATGAGTTTGTATTGGCATCGAGAAGTGCGCTGCATGAGACTGTCTAATGAGGCTCATTCGTTCATTTAGTAAATACATAATGAGAGCTGTTGTGAGCCCAGAGGTGCTGCTCTGGGTGCAGGATGGGCAGTGTCCCCTGCTCAGGCCAAGTTTGCTGCCAATGACAACCTTGCCTTCTGGGTGAGAGGGTGGTCTGGGGCCCTCCCATATGTTTTGGGGGAACTGAGAGACAGGTGAAGGTGAGATGGACCTCCCAGTCGTGGATGTGGACACAGAAAAATGGAAGCTGAAGCTCTAGCAAATGATTGACCTCAAAACAGGGAATTGGAAAGGAGGAGACCCAGATTCAAAGTCAAGGGCAAGGTCTGCTGAGGGCGTCAGGCAGATGTGGGTGGATGAGACTGGGACAGGGCAGGACATGAAGTTCCAAAGGGGACTATCCAAATGAGCCCTGGATGGGGGAGGAAATGCTGAAAGCACCGAGCTGGAATGATGGAGCTGAAAATCTTGTTGTTCAGTCACTGAGTTGTGTCCAAGTCTTTAGAACAACCCAAAGAGTCCTAACCCGTGGGCTGCATCACACCAGGCTCCTTCGTCTTCCACACTCTCCCAGAGTTTGCTCTAACTCATGTCCATTGAGTTGATGATGCTATCCAACCATCTCATCCTCTGCCACACCCTTCTCCTTTTGCCTTCAGTCACTTTCCAGTGAGTTGGTGCTTCACGTTAGGTGGCCAAAGTACCCACAGTCAGCTATAAGAATTTTTCTAAACACCCCTATTGAACTAGAAAGTATGTATCGATGGTGGTTTGAACAGAGCGGGATTTTTGTTTAGGTCTTAGGATACTCGGAGCCAGGCAGAGAGTCCCAGTTTATCAAAGCTTGTCCTGTAATCTGATGAATCGCACTCAAGGCCAGCTTCTGGACATCAGACTGACGTAGTTTTCTAGTCTGCACTGAGGAAAATTCTACCTGTCCTTCTCTTCCCAGCCATCTAATGCATAATGTTTGTACATGAAAAGGGTATCATACAGTGAGAGAATGCATATGAATTTTTTTTAGCTCTGCGTGAAAGGAATGGGCAAGTCAATCAGCTTGAGTCTTTGGACCTTGGTCTGAAAGCTCTGAAAACCATTGCATAAGAATAATAAGGTTGGCATAGCCTTTTTACCTATTTTAACTCAGTCGATTGACTCAGAACCTCACCAATCAGTGAGCAGAGTTTTCTCCATTTTATAGCTGAGGAAACGGAGATTCAAGTCTGCACCTCCCCACTTTTTGTACTTTTTCTGGGTTTAAAAATTTCTTTTTCTCATCTTTGTTTTTTTTAATTTTTATTTTATATTGGAATTTAGTTGGTTAATAATGTTGTGTTAGTTTCAGGTGTATAGCAAAGTGATTCAGTTACACATATACATGTATCTGTTCTTTTTCAAATTCTTTTCCCACTTAGGTTATTACAGAATATTGAGCAGAGTTCCCTCTGCTATACAGTAGGTCCTTGTTGGTTCTCTCTTTTAAATACAGCAATGTGTACCTGTCCAGCCCAAACTCCCAATCTATCCCTCCCCCATACCCTTCCTCCCAGTAACCATACATTCATTCTCTTAAGTCTGTTTGTTAGGTAAATTCATTTGTGTCATATTTTAGTTGCCACCTGTATGTGGTATCACATAGTACTTGTCTTTCTCTTTCTAACTTACATCACTTAGTATGGTCATCTCTAGGTCCATCTATGTTGCTGCCGATGTCATGACTTCATTCCTTTCAATGGCTGAGTAATAGTCCATTTTATCAATGTACCACATTTTCTTTACCCATATTTGCCTATTTTAACTATATCAATTAACTTAGAACCTCATCAACCAGGGAGCACTGTTGTCCCCATTTTGTAGTGGAGGAAACTGAAACTTGAGCCTGCACCTCCCCCATTTTTATAGTTTTAGAGGGAGTAATCTGTGGAATATGGAGTATTTGTTCAGGGTTCTACTTATGTTGTTTTCTAGTCTTGTGAGTAGGGGAAAGCAGATAAGGATGGTTAACATTGTTGATAGAATAAAGGCAAGTTACATTAAAATTATAAGGTTAGTCTTAGAAAGAAACTGAATCTTGTGTGTGTGGGGGGGGGGGGTGGATATGCCTTATCAAAGGCCCTTATGAAACATTCTTCCTTTTAAGAAGGTCCTTCAGATGGAACATCAGTCATAGCGTAGGGAGCCCATGTTCCTTTTCAACATCTGCTGTACCTGCTGTGTGGAGTCAGGTCAGGTATGTGAGGATGGGTCCAACCCAGACTTGCTCTCAAGGGGTGTTAAATCGTGTCTTTTACTCCATATGGAGCGTTCCTTCTGCTTCAATTCTGTTTTTTCCTAATTAGAAATGTCTTTCCTTTGATGGAGGCAAAGTGTCTTTTGAGAAGTTTAAACCTCTGTTTTTATGGGACAGAATTCTGGATGGTAGAAATAATTAGTATTAAACCACGTGCCCCAGAGCTGTGGGAGTTGCAGCTGTCTTGTATTTCTGGGCCTCTCTTAAGGATTGTGGCCAAGTTCAGGAATGACCCACATGAGGAAAGGTTGAAATGCACGGTGACAATTCATGTTGGGGAGGAGAGCTGAAGCGCTGCAGTGTGGCATCCTGCGAGAATTCATTTTTCAGCTCCCAGGGAAGCTGGTTAGGTCAACAAAGGTAGAAAGAGAAAGACAGAGACATACTGATAGAGAAGAAGAAAGCAAAAGACTTGACCTGATGGAAACTCAGCTCCTCTGTATTTTTGCTGAGTGCTGAGAGTGCATGGTCTCTGAGAACAGAGGCGGGAAGGACTTCTAGATCCTTCATCCTTCTCTATAGATGGCTGTCAGTCTGGAGAACTCTGATGACTGCCTCTTGCAAGTGGAGAAATGAAGGGAAAGGAACACGGTCGTCTGTAGCCATTGCCCATCCAGAGTTGAGGATGCTTCTGAAAGGATGTGCAATCGCATCCCGCCTCCGCCTCCGCTCATCCCTGTGGGTGCTCATTGCCCCGGGATCTAGCCTTCTCCGCTCATCCCTGTGGGTGCTCACTGTCCCGGGATCTAGCCTTCCCTGCTCATCCCTGTGGGTGCTCACTGCCCCGGGATCTAGCCTTCTCCGCTCATCCCTGTGGGTGCTCACTGCCCCGGGATCTAGCCTTCTCCGCTCATCCCTGTGGGTGCTCACTGCCCCGGGATCTAGCCTTCTCCGCTCATCCCTGTGGGTGCTCACTGCCCCGGGATCTAGCCTTCTCCGCTCATCCCTGTGGGTGCTCATTGTCCCGGGATCTAGCCTTCTCCGCTCATCCCTGTGGGTGCTCATTGTCCCGGGATCTAGCCTTCTCCGCTCATCCCTGTGGGTGCTCATTGCCCCGGGATCTAGCCTTCTCCGCTCATCCCTGTGGGTGCTCATTGCCCCGGGATCTAGCCTTCTCCGCTCATCCCTGTGGGTGCTCATTGTCCCGGGATCTAGCCTTCTCCGCTCATCCCTGTGGGTGCTCATTGCCCCGGGATCTAGCCTTCCCCGCTCATCCCTGTGGGTGCTCATTGCCCCGGGATCTAGCCTTCCCCGCTCATCCCTGTGGGTGCTCATTGTCCCGGGATCTAGCCTTCCCCGCTCATCCCTGTGGGTGCTCATTGTCCCGGGATCTAGCCTTCTCCGCTCATCCCTGTGGGTGCTCATTGCCCCGGGATCTAGCCTTCCCTGCTCATCCCTGTGGGTGCTCATTGCCCCGGGATCTAGCCCTCGGTGTGCAGTATGGTCACCAGCAGCTCCGTGAGGCTGTGAGCACTGCAGGTGGCTCGTGCCGTAGAGAAACTGAATTTTTAACCTATTCAATTTTAATTAATTTGAATTTTAAAATGTACTGGGTTCACTTATTAAAAATCTTTTTAAAAACTGTTTGGAACAGCATTGGGTATGCAAATTTACCTTTTCAGCTATAAATTCTGTGAACTTTGAAGACAGATCAAGTCTTTCCAGTGAAAATTTACTGAGTGATTTGAACTTTAAACTAGATAGTACATTTCAGGGACTTGGTATAAAAAAAGAAAAAGTAGCATCTCAGTAACTATATATTGATTATATGTTGAAAAAATTTGGGCATGTTGGCTTAAATGTAATATATTAAACTAATTTTAGTTTCTGCACCAACTAGAAAACATTAAATTACACATGTGGCTTGTGTTATATTTTTGTCAGATATGCTTGTTCAGATAATGCCTTATGGGAAGTGTGATCAAAACTTCCTAGGGGAAGTTGCTAGATTCCAAAAGTTAGAGATACATTTTCTTAGTTGTCTTACTGTGGACTTCCCTGGTCACTCAGACGGTAAAGCGTCTGCCTGCAATGCGGGAGACCTGGGTTCGATCCCCGGGCTAGGAAGATCCCCTGGAAAAGGAAATGGCAACCTTCTTCAGTACTCTTGCCTGGAAAATTCCATGGATGGAGGAGCCTGATAGGCTACAGTCCATGGAATCACAAAGAGTCGGACACAACTGAGCAACTTCACTGGTTCACTGTGGTCTTATATGAGGATGGGTTTATGACAGTTGAGGGTAAATTCATTGAGAAGATAGCTTTGCTTGTGTTTGTCAGAATGATTTTCAGATGCTTTTCACCCAGTCAGAAACCACAGGTTATGAGAACAGAGACCTATATAATGCATACTATCTGGCTGATTCATTCACCTTTCCTTCAGGCAGAAATCTTGATGAATGTCAGCATCGATTTGATTGGCTTGTGGCAAGGAATATAAAGTAATACAACTAGAGAGAATTCCTTAGTGATAAAGGAAATAGTAGCCCTTTCTAAACTCTTGTTTCAACCCTACAAGGTGCAAGTGATTTTTAGAGCCCCTATATTAGCTTTTTGATTAAACTTTCCAGATCTTCCTATTGATAGATTTCAGTTGTTGGCATCTCCATGTTGTAACTCTTGACACCATCGTGAGGCTTGGCTAGCAATGCTTTTTATGGTGTAGCTTGCAAGATGCTTCCTAAAGATGCAAAGAGAATCACTGCCCACTCGGACTTTCAACAACTGAGTGAATTTCAGGTGATAAAGCCATCTTTATGCTACCATGCTATCATGTATGTTTTAGAATTGTATTTTGCTTAAAGGAAGAAGAGTTAAAATACTAATAGCATCAAGATGCTCGGAAACTGTTGAAAGTTCTGTTTTATTGGAAAGACTTCAGTTTCCAGTGGCTTCTTTGGAGAATGTTTGTATCAAGGAATGAATAAATAAATCAGCTTGGTTCTTAAGTGTGCTCCCATTCTGCTTAAGGGCCACTTTGTGCACAGCCTTGACCGTGATGACCAAGAGTTTAAACAACATTATAGGCAGAAAGTTAACTCGGAAGAAAGATGACATCTTTGGGCTTAGGACACTGCTCCCTCCAGAGCAGTTATGGAATTCATTCAAGAATCTTGTCAGCCCATCACCTCAGTTCCTACACCTGTCAAGTAGGTTTTGTGCTTGTTCTGGTGACAGGACTCCTAGGAGTGTTAGGAGGACATTGCAATATGTCATGGAAGGACTTTCCATGATCTTGGTGAGGAACTTAGCAGACTCAAGGTGTCTACTAGGGCTCCAAGATTTCATGAAGAAGTCAGCGCTTGGAAGTCAAGACCTTTCTCCAGAGTATAGTTAGTTGACAGTTCATGTGCAAAAGTAGACCCTATCACTAGTAGTAAGGCTGAAAGTGAAAGTCATAGTTGCCCAGTCATATCTGACTCTTTGTGATCCCAGGGACTGTAGCCCCCCAGGCAGCTCTGTCCATGGGAATTCCCAGGCAAGAATACCGGAGTGGGTTGCCATTTCTTCTCCAGGGGATCTTCCCAACTCAGGGACTGAACCTGTGTCTCCTGTGTCTCCTGCGTTGGCAGGCAGATTCTTTACCATCTGAACCACCAGGGCAGTAAGGTTACTTTGGGGATAAGTGGTGTCCCACTTGCCATTTTTGAGGGGCATACGGGCAGCCCTGCCAGCCATCGTGGGGCTCATCCACCTCACCTGGGGAGAAGAGGCTCCCCAGACTCCAGGCTGCTAGATGTGGGTTCATTCTTGAGCTGAAAAAAGGCGATCTGGGGTCTGAGCATATACAGACAGACCCTTCTGGGTGGGAGGGGGGGAAGGGAGGGCAAAGTGGAAGTGGAGTGGGTCTTCGTGCCCTCTAACTTCTCCACCAGTTCGCTTCTGTTAAGTCCAGCATCTGCTGAGAACAAGGGCTCCGGGTGGAGCTCCAGAAAGTGAAGCTGAGCAGCCTCCCTGGGGGTTGGGCTAGGGGAACTCCAGAGGCAGTTGGAAGGGAAGAGGAACCCCTGCAGACACACCTGCCTGGGGCATGGGTTCCTATGTGGGTCAGGTAGTCATCGGGCAGGAACTTCCTGTATTACACTGGTAATCTCTGTTTTATGGTTAAAGGCAGAACAACAGCAGTTTACTCAGGAGGGAAGGACAATTAGCAAATGGGTTAACGAGGTTTCTAAAAAACTATTGTGAAAGATAATCATTTAGCCCGTGTCTGGATTTACTCATTTATTGATCCAAGATGCTGATTCTCAGCCTTACCTCTCTGCATATTGGAATCCCACATAGACTGGGTTGTTTTTTTTTTGGCAATTAAAGACAACTGTTTTATTTATTTTTATATTCGTTTCCATTATGGTTTGTCACAGGGTATTGAATGAAGTTCCCTGTGCTATGCAGTAAGACATTGTTTATCCATCCCATATATATATAATAGTTTCTCTCTGATAATGGACCCTGGAATTTCTTTTGCCTTAAAGTTTCTTCAGATGATTCTGATGTGCAGCCAGGATTCAGAATACCTGTGGTAAAGTGTGTGTTTCCCAAAAGCTTAGATGATTGGGAGTCCTTGAAGTACGTGGAAACTTGAGCATACTTTTCATGTACTATTGAGCACGATAGTTTTAATGAAGGCACAGGATCTTATGTAAATGATTAATTAGTCTTAACAGGGCTCCAGGAGTGCAGCACATGAGTTTATTATTTCAAGTCACTTTTATTCTGTTAATCACTGTTGTCATCACACGCATGCACACACCATCCTATATTTCACTCTCATTCTTAAGTCATTAGAGTGCTACTCGTACTAATGGTATTTTTCCTATTAGTACTCCTCCTCCTCAGTAGAACTTGTTTTCGCTCATCAGTGGTCCAAAAATACAAAACAAGCAAACCCCAAACTCCCAGATCTTTCTAACTGTGACCACAATGAAAGGGGAAGATGCCTTTTCTGAATTCCTATAAGGAGTTGTGTGTCTAAAACTTAGGAAATTTCTATGGTTCCTGACAAAGGATATGAGAAATTACTTGCCAAGATGGTCATTACTTCTGGAAAAATTTTTCTAAAAAAGGAAATGCAACTGTGTGACTCTTAATTGCCATTCGGGGTTGCTTGTAGGTTACTTCTGAGTTACAGAGAGTGCGGGGTGTTGGTGGGGAGGGATCAGATCTGCCCTGCTTCCTCAGTCAGTTGCAGGGTGAGGTCACCGTCCACCCTCACTTGTGGTTTCAGTTAACTTGATTTCCCTTTCTATAACATGAAGTCAGGTTGAATTCTTAAGGCACCCATAAAAAAAGGTAGTGCTTTATTTAGGACTTCTCAAGTTTCTCATTGTAATAATGCCTTGCATTTATAGAGAGCCTTCCTTTCAAGAAAGCATAGTATTTCATAAGCTTCATCTCACTTATCCTTAAAAATAGCATTCTGTGATGGGAAAGGCTTGGAATTGTAATACCTGTTTCCTTAGACAGCATACAGTGAAATTTATTCCTTTATATTGCTTTTTTTTTAAATTGTAGGATAATTGCTTTATAATGTTGTGCTCGTTTCTGCTATAGAGCAAAGTGAATCAGCTCAACGTATATATGTATCCCCTCCCTCTTCAGCCTCTCTGCTGCCCCACCTCCATCCCTCCCTCCCAGGTCACCACAGAGCACCGAGCTGAGTTCCTATGCTGTACAACAACTTTGTCCTAGTTACCTGTGGTACATATGTACCATATTTACATATGGTAATATATATATGACACTGCTACTCTCAGTTTTTCTCACTCTCTCCTTCCCTCACCCCATGTCCACAAGTCCACCCTCTACATGTGCATCTCTGTGCCTTCCCTGCAAATAGGTTCATCAGTATCATTTTTCTAGATTTCATATATGTGCATTAATATATGATATTTGTTTTTCTTTTCCTGACTTACTCTGTGTGACAGACTCTAGGTTCATCCACATCACTATAAATGACTCCACTTCTTTCCTTTTTATGGCTGAGTAATATTCCACTGAGGGCTTCCCTGGTGGCTCAGATAGTGAAGAATCTTATCTGCCATGCAGGAGACCCAGGTTCAACCCCTGGCTCGGGAAGATCCCTTGAAGAAGGTAATGGCTACTCACTCCAGTATTCTTGCCTGGTTATTTCTTTGGACAGAGGAGCCTGGCGAGCTACAGTCCATGGGGTTGCAGAGTCAGACTCTACTGATGGACTAAAACTTTCACTTTTCAATATTCCATTGTATATATGTAACACACTGTCTTTATCCATTCATCTGTAGATGGACATCTAAGTTGCTTCCATGTCCTAGCTATTGTAAATAGTGCTGCAGTGAACATTAGGGGGTATGTATCTTTCTCAGTTACGATTTTCTCAGGGCACATGCCCAGTAGTGGAATTGGTGGATCATATGGTAGTTTTATGTTTAGTGTTTTAAGGAACCTCCATACTGTTCTCCACAGTGGCTGTATCAGTTTACATTCCCACCAACAGTATAAGAGGGTTCCCTTTTTCCAAGCATTTTATGTTGCTTTTTAAGTGTAGTATTCTTATAGGATTTTGTTGAAAATTCTTTTGGTAGTAAATATTTTCCAGACCTAAACCTTTTCCAGGCCTAATTTGCACTTGTTACTCTAGGTGTAGTTTACAGACCTTTTTCTATTTCTTTCTCAGCCTGAAGCAACCCAGGAATTATCTGGTATATGTAGAGCAAGGGAAGTGTTCAACTTGACCCTGGCAGTGGTTCTGACCCAGCCTTCTCCCTTCCTGATTGAGGTGTGGGGGCGGGTGAGTGTCTAGTTCAAATAAGAGTACTCCAGAGAAATGCTGAAGGAAGTCTCTAAGATAACAGTCCCACTGAAGTCTGCAGGAAGCCCCACAAGGTCCTAATTCGGTGCAGCCCATTTCCAGTGAACCAGGCATGGGGCTGGGTGGATGGGTGACTCCCGGTTCATTGGAAATGAGCTGCATATAGTTAGGACTTAAAGGGACTTCCTGGAGCTGTTATTTTAGAGACTTTCTTCATATTTCTCTGGAATACCTTTACTTGAACTAGAATGAAAATCCTGCCCTGGTAACCAATCTTTAAATCCTAATATTTCTCATTCAGGGCTTGCCAGGTAACTCAGTGGTAAAGAACCTCCCAGCCAGTGCAGAAGACCCAGGTTTGATCCCTGGGTTGGGAAGATCCCCTGGAGCAGGAAATGGCAACCCACTCCAGTATTCTTGCCTGGAGAATCGCATGGACAGTGGAGCCTGGCGAGCTCCAGTCCATTGGGGTTGCAAAAGAGTCTAGACACAGCTACTCACCAACAACAATTTCTCAGTCTGTGTGTGGTCCATTTAAGCTGTCGAGATTTTGTGATGTATCACAGGGCAAAAAAATATTTTCAGTTGTAAAGGAGATCTGAGTTGCCTCCCCTCCAACCATCCCTAGCCACCAGCTGAGGGTGTGAGTTGCAGCCGAAACTTCTCTTTCTCTCTTACTTTTATTGTTTTTTTTTTACAAGACTTTCAGATATAGCCATTCTGGAAAGAAATGAAGGTGGGGGCTAAGCCTAGGGTGATGCTGTGATAGAAAGAAGAAAGCTGCTTGGGGATGGGGAGAAGGTTTATGAGGCAGAAGAAGGCAGGGAGAAAAGGAGGGAGGAGCGAATGGTTAATGTGCAGGTTCAGAGCATGCCTTTGGGGCTGCCTCTCCTTCTGCCTCTGATCTGCTGTCTCCACGTGAGCCTGACCCTCATCCTTTCCTCCACCTAGATCTTAAGGTCCCATGAGTCCCCGTGGGACACTGTGAGTGCGGTAGGAGAGTAGCTGTGTGACAGGTAGAACATGCCTAGAAGGTTTCTTTCCTTTAGGGGGAGAAATTGAGAAGCTCTCTCTAATGGCGCCCTTGATACAACTAAATAGCAACACTCGCAGTTCATTACTTGTTAGCCCCAGGCAGGGACACTGCAGACTGGCTAATTTTAATCGCCAAAGCATTAGAGGGAAAAGCATTAATGGAGTAGAAAGCAGCTAATCAAGAGCCGAACTTGGCCACACTTGATTGTGCCCTGGATATAAGCTGCTTTTCATTTAAGTTCCTGTTGCTTCTGCTATTAGAATTAGTTAAGAAGTCCTTTGTTACGGCTTCTTAGACGCACCCATCATTTGAAAGTGGACATTTAATTTCCAAATATATGGGAATTTTAAAAGTATCTTTGATATTAATTTCTCATTTAAATGCTTCCTTTTCTGAAATCACCCTCTGTGTTTCTTCAGTGTTTTAACTTTACTGAGGCTATCAATGCCTAAGTTAAAGCGTTCTCTTGGTAAATGTCACATTGGGCTTGAAAATACAAGGGTTATTTTCAAATATCTTCTGATAGTGATTTCTGACATAATTCTGTAGTGATAAGAGAACAGACTCTGTATGATTTCAATATGTGAAACTTTTGCACCTTGTTTTATGTCCCTAGATATGTTCCAGTCTGCTAGTAGTCTATGGGAACTTCATAGGATTTCTATCCTGTTATTATGTGAACACTATATAAATTATGTTGAATTGGTTCATAGTGCTTTTCAGATCTACTCTATCCTTTGACTTTTCTGTCTTTTCATTCTGTTAATTTTTGAGAGTTTTATATTGAAACTCCAACTAAAAGTCTTACTTAAAAAATAATTGTAATATATAGTTGAACTAAGCTTCCCTGGTGGTTCAGTGGGAAACCTGCCTGCCAGTGCAAGAGCCATAAGAGACACAAGTTTGATCCCTGGGTTGGGAAGATCCCTGGAGAAGGAAAAGTCAACTCACTCCAACCTTCTTGCCTGGGCAATCCCATGGACAGAGGAGCCTGGCTGGCTGCAGTCCATGGAATCATAAAGTGACAGACACAACTCAGTGACTGAACACACACACACATAGCTGAACTATATGTGACTTTGTTCTGTATTTTCCAAGTCTCCTGTAAATTTGTTATCATATTTTAAAAAAATAAAAATTAAACAAAAATATTTTTTAAAAAATTAGGAAGAAAGCATTCAGTGACCCTACTTTAAGCTTAGGGGCATCCATGGATAAGTCCCACAGCCTGACTGTTTTTCCCAGTGGTGACACTGGCTGGTTCTATGTGAAATCCCCCCAGTTCGTACACTGGAGTGACCCACTATCAGTAGGTCATGCGCTTCAGGGGTTTGCAGGATGGTGATGTGTGATGCTCACCTCATCTCTACCAGAGATGCCATCATCTGCATCCTGGCAGGGATTGGGGGTATAATCTGGGCCATGGGGTGGCATGCGTCTCATTTGCCCAATCGTGTCTAACGCCTGTGACCTTGTCTGCCTCAGCGCTGGCTTCCAGCCAAAAGAGCTGAGCATCCTTCAAGCATAGGCCTCCCTGGAAACCACAGCCTGGCATGAAAAGAAATCGCAGCTTGAGAGTCTGCTTACCATTCATGTCAGAAATATTTCAGAAATTCAGAAGAGAAAAAAATTCATAGCATCTCAGGGTTGGAAAGGATCTTAATTAAGATGTTTTACAATTAGAACAATAAAGAAGCCTACTTGAGGATTTGGCTTTGGTGCTCGTCTTCAAAAGGGTTGCTCCAAGTTGTAGATACTAGTGTTTTTTCTAACTGTATTGTGTAGAACCCTTAGATCGTGTGCAGGGCGCCGGGGTGGGGGGGGGCCCTAGTTGATAGAGAAGGGAATCTATCTCGTGGTCTTCGGGTTTTTTTTTTTTTTTTTTTTTTTTTTAGGATCTGTTCTGCCCACAATGTAATGAATAAGCATTGACTTGCTGGGAGATATGAGAACATGTAGAAGCAGCATCTTGGAGTTTAGTTATAAGGCACCTTCAGATTCTACTTCAGTTAATTCCCAGCCCAGGGACTCCTTTCAGAATCACCCTTCAGCCTCAGTTTAAACTGGCCTTGTTGTTTGTCGCCAAGTTATGTCTGACTCTTGCGATGCTATGGACTGGAGCCTGCCTTCACTCTGTCTTACATGAGCCCTTATGTATCTTAAAACATCTGTGAGGATCTGTTCAATCTTTCTCCCCCACAGGCCTCCACAGTGTCTCCATCCCTCCCTCATTTGCTAGAAGGAGAGGGTGAGTCTTCAGAATACTGGACTAGCCTTGCTGGATGGAGACCACGGTGATGGGCTGCTGGACTCAGCATCTCCTTAGTACAGATAAGGCACCAACAGACCCCGAGTAGATGTTGACCGGGCCTTTCCTCCCCACTGCTCCTGGTCATCTCACCTGCACATTTAGATTTGTTACTCCTGGTTAAACGGAAAGGGAAATGGTTTTTGTGGTAGCTGAAGAAAATGTTAGAGGAAAAGGAGCATCGAAATCCAGAAATAGAAAAAGGAGCATAAAAATTCAGAAATCTCCTAAGATGAGCTTTCTGTATGAGGTAAAGTCCTCATAGGCACCACTGGTCTGAAGCTTCCCTGACGGTCCTGCTGAGAGAGTCCTCCAGGTAAATTGCACCCCTGGGTGGATTTCAGAGGTCATGCCAGGGGGCTCCCTCATACGTTCTGTTTAGTTCTCTTCCTTCAGCTAAAGGCCCTTACTCCTTGCGTCTGTGTTCCCAGTAGGAGAGGCCACGGCTTAAGGAAGTCAGCCTCCTGGCTCAGAGGCTTCTGTGGGGTGACCCTCAGGGACCCCCATTGGAATATTTGCAGTGAAATATTCCAAAACTGCAGCTGTTCTTCTAAGCTTGAACTTACCTCATGGGATACCTTAGATGTTTTGAAGCCACTGTTGATGGACTGGCCCAGCTTGCGTATAATTTCTCATTTCTCCTCTTTTTACCAGCCATACCGTCTCCTGAGCAGGTGACTTGCAGAGATGGCTTACTCCCTGCCATCTTCAGATCAGGTTCTTCGTGTGGAATGGGGGTCATGATACCTTCCTTGCAGGCTTATTGTGAGCCTGAAATAAAATAGAGGGCTCGTGAGAAGCACATACCCAGCACTCCCTTAATGCTACCAGCTTCCCTCCCTGGTTGTTGCAATGATTGTTTTTTCCAACAAAGGTTGAAACGTGTTCTGAGGAGTATATTTATGAGTGTGTGTGTGTGCTCAGTCACTAAGTTGTGTCTGACTCTGCAACCCCGTGGACTGTAGGCCACCAGGCTCTTCTGTCCATGGGATTTCCCAGGCAAGAATACTGGAGTGGGTTGCCGTTTCCTTCTCCAAGGGATCTTCCTGACCCAGGAATCAAACCCATGTCTCCTGCTTGGCAGGTGGATTCTTTACCACTGCGCCACCTGGGAAGCCCATATTTATGTATGAGTACCTATATGTATTTATGGGTAAAGTGATACAAATTTTTAAAAATTAATTTTTATTGGAGTCTAGTTGATTTACAATATTGTGTTAGTGTCTGCTGTATAGCAGAATGAATCAGTTATACATATATACCAGATTTTATTCCCATGGGTCATTACAGAATATTGAATAAAATTCCCTGTGCTATATGGTACGTTTTTGTTTTTGTATTTTTTGGCTGTACAGGGTCTTAGTTGTGGCACACAGGATCTTCAGTCTTCATTGTGGCATATGAAGTCTTTAGCTGCAACATGCAAAGTCTTGCCTGCAGCATGTGTGATCTAGCTCTCTGACCAGGGGTCAAACTCAGGCAAACTGGACCCAGGGAAGTCCCCAGTTGGTTCTTACTAGTTACCTATTGTGTATATATTAGTGTGTATCTGTCAATCCCAATCTCCCAATTTATTCTTTCCCTCCTTTCCCCCTTGATAACCATAAATTTATTTTATACATCTGTGACACTATTTCTGTTCACTAAATAGGTTAATTTGTACCATTTTCTAGGATCCCACATATAAGCGATATCACATTTGTCTCTCTCCACCTGACTGAGTTTACTCAGTATGACAGTCTTTAAGTCCATCCGTGTTGCTGCAAATAGCAATATTTCATCCTTTTTTATAGTGGCTGAGTAATATTCCATTGTATATGTATACCACATCTTTTTTATCCATTCCTCTGTCAATGGACATTTAGGTTGCTTCCATGTCCTGGCCAGAAATTTTTAGTATTGGGGCCATCTTTGGGATTCTAGGGCTTAATGGGGGCAGAATTCATAATGTCTGGTCCAGACCTTGGCTCATAGTGGATGCTTGGTGAATGCTGGACAATTTCGTAACAGTCATAGGGAGAATGAACCCTTAATGACATTTCACGGTAGTGCTTAATTGCAGGGCCTGTGGCCAGTGCTTCTATTTATTTATCCATTTGTGCATTGATAACTCAGTTCTGGGCAAAAGAAAGATTGAAGGAGCTTTGACTTAATTGTAGCTCTTAAATACAATACACTGTCTTCTGACTTTAGGATGTAATAGGTAGGCCAGGAAGAGAAGAAAACGGACTATTTCAGTTTTAAGTATGTAGTTGTTGTTCATTTGCTAAGTCATGTCCAACTCTTTGCGACGCCATGGACTCTAGGACACCAGGCTTCCCTGTCCTTCATTATCTCCCAGAGTTTACTCAAACTCATGTCCACTGAGTCAGTGATGCTATCTAATCATCTCATCCTCTGTCACCTCCTCCTCCTCCTGCCTTCAATCTTTTCCAGCATCAGAATCTTTTCCAGTGAATTGGCTCTTTGCATTAGGTAGCCAAAGTATTGGAGCTTCGGTATCAGACCTTCCAGTGAATATTTGGGGTTGATTTCCTTCAGGATGGACTGGCATGTAAGTATGTAGGAATCTATATAATTCACGTCCTGAATCCATCTTCTTCAATGTCCAAAGCAAGAGCACTCCTTGGGGAGGTGAAACTGGGCTTCTAGGAAGGACTCCACTTTAGTGTGAGTGTAGATGGTGGGGTGCACCCTCCCTTCCAGGGCTGAATGGGCATCTGGAAGACCAAAGGGGGGGAGTTGTAGCTCCAAAGATGAGGAGTGTAGTTCCTGCCCACCCTGTTTTCGTGGAGTATTCCCATTTTTCTTATTCATTTATTTTTGGGGGCATTGGGTCTTTGTTGCTGCATGCAGGCTTTCTCTAGTTGTGGCGAGCTGGGGCTATTCTGTAGCTATAGTTCTCAGGCTTCTCATTGCAGTGGCTTCTCATTGTAGAGCACAGGCTCTAGGGTGAGCAGGGTTCCATAGTTGTGGCACATGGGCTTAGTTATTCTATGGCATATGGGATCTCCCTGGACTAGGGATGAAACCCATGTCCCCTATATTGTCTGGTGGATTCTTAACCTCTGGACCACCAGGAAAGTCCTCCATTTTTCTTTCTGGAAGTGACAGCAAGCGTGTTAAAAGCCAAAGGTCAATTGGGGTGTAAAAGTCTATTGACTCAGCACCCAGAAAGGATGGTTCTCTCAGGAGGCCAGCTGGACTCTTAAAAGGAAAGCTGACTCAGGCCACTTGTTTGGACATCTACTGCAGCCTCTGTGGGTAGGAGAGATAGCATCACAACTTCACTGCTGTGGTTTGATGGACCTGGTTTTCTCTTCCAAAATTTGTATTTGATTTCCTCAGATCCTAAAGTTACTCTCCTCACCCCAGATCCTAAAGTACACTGATTCTTTCTGGAAAGATATCAAAGATGCTGTGAGCTGTGACAGTGTGTACGTTTTAGGAAAGAGTGACGTTTACATCTTTTCTCAAGTTCTTTAAGTTGATCTTGCTAAATTTGGGGGTGAACAAAATATTCAATGTAGTTTTTCAAGTGAAAGACGCTGGCATTCAAGAATGTGTTAGTTTAGGTTCTCATGTGTGCTATTTGCATCCCTGACACTAAAAACCTAGAAAACTGTGCAGCTCAAAATTCAATCTTGTTCAGTTTTTTGGTGATGTGTTGCTTTTGCTTATTAATGAAAGCTTATTTAATGAAAGCCCAAACCACCACTTTGAATTATTTTGCAACCAGAAGAGTGTAGTTAAATAATTGTGTATTCAGACTTCAGTTTAGTGGTTGTTGTTTAGTCACTCAGTCGTGTCTGACTCTTTGGGACCACATGGACTTTAGCCAGCCAGGCTCCTCTGTCCATGGGAATTCCTAAGCAAGGATACTGGAGTGGGTTGCCATAGTAAATCTCACCACATAGTTTTTCATAGGAGAGATTTCTTCTTTTAGTCTATAGAAGATGACTGTAGTACAAGCCTCAGCTTTCCCAGGCAACTTTCCTCAAAGCCTGCAGGGTGGAAAGGAGATCCTTCCCTGGAAATACTGAATATTACCAGCATGACCACTCTGTCTTTGGTGCCTGTTGCTTTCTCTCTTGTCTGGGATGCCAGTTTTCAGCACAGGAAAGGGACACCAGAAGTGTAACAGACCAAAAGTGCACCTGTAGCATTTTTACTGTATTTCCTTGGGAAATTGTCCACAGATACCACTGTTTCCATGACAGCCTTTGTCCTCAAGGCTTTACCTGGGCTTCAGAAACCTCTGCTGGAGTAGTTCTGGTGCTCAGTATGGGGGCTGTTTTTGGAAAAAGTTCCTAAATCATGGGCATCTCAGCTCTATGGTCAAGGAATCTTTGAAATTGCCTGTAAAACATATTTTTACAAGTATGGTTGTCCCTTGATAACTGTGGGAGTCTGGTTCCATGGCCCCTGAGGATACCAGAATTCATGGATGCTTAAGGCCCTTAGAATAAAAGGCCGTAGTATATGCATATAATTGATACACATCATCCCGTATACTTTAAACCATCTCTTGATTACTTATAACAGCAATATCTATACAATGTAAATTGTATGTAAATAGTTGCCAGCACATGGCAAATTCAAGTTTTGAATTTTGGAACTTCCCAAAATTTCTTTTTCCCCCCAAATGTTTTCAATCTGTGGTTGGTTGAATCCCCAGATGGGGAGAGTGGACTGTGTAAGCAAACTTTGTTTCTGTTTTTCTTGATTCCAGAAATGCTTTATCTTTATTTCCAGAAGGTTCTTATTTAATGAGAAATAGGCTTTAAGCTCCTCAGGCCTGCAGCTTTTTCAAAGAGCTCATGGTATAAAAACAAATGCATGGATCCCTGTGATTTCTAGAAGCGCTATATTAAATCACTTTGAAAAGGAAAGTGATTTTTTTTTTTTTTTTTGGTGATGATAATAATATTCAGTTTTTAACTCTTGTAGTCTGTAAAATGCAGCCATAGAGAGGACATGGGAGCAGGAGAAACACCATTCTCCTAACTGAACCCAGAACAAATGAGGTTGGTTTACACTATTGTCACAGATTCTAACCAATCAGCTTAAAAATCAGCAGAATTATTACTTATTAGATGCATATCCAAACTACAGTGAGGTACTACCAAACCATGGTCAGAATGGACATCATTTTTAAAATATCTACAAATAAAAAATGCCAGAAGGGATGTGGAGAAAAAGGAACCCTCCTACGTTGTTGTTGGGAATGTAAATTGGTACAGCCACTGTGGAAAATGGTATGGAGATTCCTTAAAAAGATGAAAAAGTTGCCACATGATCCAGCAGTCCCACTCTTGGGTACATATCTGGACAGAACTATAATTCGAAAAGATACATGCACCCCCTATGTTCACAGCAGCATTATTCACTATAGCCAAGACACGGGAACGACCTAAATGTCCATCGACACATGGATGAATAAAGAAGATGTGGTGCGTATATAAAGTGGAATACTACTCAGCCGTAAGAAAGAAAGAGAGAATGCCATTTGCAACTACATGGAGGGATCTAGAGATTAACAAACTAAGTAAGTCAGACAAAGATAAGTACCGTATGTATCACTTATCTGTGGTATTCAAAATATGACACAACTGACTTTATCTGCGGTATAGAAACAGACTAACAGTCATGGCAAACAGGTCGCCAAGGGGGAGGTGAGGATGGGAAGGATGGATTGGGAGTTCGGGATTAGCAGATGCAAACTAGTATATACACAGTGGATAAACAACAGAGTCCTACTGTATAGCACAGGGAACTATATTCAGTATCCTGTGATAAACTATAATGGAAAAGAATATGAAAAATAATGTGTGTGGGTATATATATATTTAGCTGCTAAGTCATGACAGACATTTTTTGTGACCCCATAGTTGGTAGCCCACCAGGCTCCTCTGTCCATGGGATTTCCCAGGCAGGAATAGTGGATCCCCTGTTCCAGGGGATCTTTTCAACCCAGGGACTGAACCTGTGTCTCCTGAGCTGGCAGGCGGATTCTTAGCGCTGAGCCACCAGGGAAGCCGTGTGTGTGTGTGTGTGTGTGTGTGTGTGTGTGTGTGTGTGTGTGTGTGTGTGTGTGTGTGTGTAAAACTTTGCTTTACAGCAGGAATTAATACAGCATTATAAATCAACTACACTTTAATAAAATAAAGTCTTAAAGCAATGAGCAGAACTAGATGGGTGCCATGTGGCCCTTCGCGGTCGGGGAGGAGTCACGTGAGATGGATGGAGCTCACTTTGGTTTCTGTAGCATGCTTGCCGCAACCCTAACTCCACATTCCATTTAAACAAATTTTTAAGCTTTCTATAATGGTGAGTAACATTTACATTTCATCTTTTGCCTAAAATTATTTCTAGCTTTATTTTCTCTTTCCAGAGCTTGGCACCGCTCTTCCAGCCACCCCCCACCCCCCGAGGTATTACCGTCGGCCTTAGAAATGGCATTGCTCCCTTTTGTTCTGCCCGCCAGTTTGATAGGTTGTGTCTGCACATTTGAGAGCAGCATGTTTTCCTTTTTCAGCATCTAAACAATCCTGTAACCACATCACAGCATTTTTAGTCACATCATTGACCTCCGCCGGCGGTGAACCCCCCTCCAACACTTGAATGCATTAATATCACCGTCTGCAGCATTTTAATTTAATTAGAGCAGTGCTTATAATCCTCCTGAGGAAATGGTTATTCCCCTCTGTAATGTTAAAATAAAACACCTCTGCTTTTCATCCGACTGACAATTTGCTCTCGAGGTGAATGTACCGTAAACGGGTACTTGCCGTCCCTTCCTTGGGGTTGGGCCAGAGAAGCAGTTCTGAGAATGAAGAGGTTTCCTTTATTTGGAGAATTGGATGTTAGTCTCTTTACATCTCTCTGCTTGGATGTCTCCATCAGAGATAGCGGTATTTGTTTCGTATTTCTAACTTTTGACAGTCTGCTGATTGTGCCATGGTAGATGATAAGTGCACTGCTAGAGTAAAAGATTTAAAAATGAGGACCACATGAATCACCCTAGAAATGAAAAGAAAGAGAGACAAAGGAGATAAATGTGTGGTGTGGGATGCCCAAGTGTTTGTTTTGTCCTCCTTGGAAAGGAACCCATAGGCTGGACAGCATCCTTTCTGTGGTCCGATGAGTGTTGTCCTGGCCGCCGAACAGGGTCACAGTGTAACTGCCACTAATTGCTCGAGGCCCTAGAAGCACATTTTGCTTATCCCCCTCAGGGTCAAGGGTACCCATCCTTTCTTTTGTTACTGACAAACCTCTTCATTAAATCTTTTAAAAAGAACTTCCCAACCCAGACTTACTGTGTTGCCACATTGCTGAGTGGAAACCTGTATCAGAAGAGAGAGGCGTTCAAGGTCCATGATCACTCAGTCTCTGGCCGCCTTTTTCTTTTTTAATAATTTTATTTATTTATTGACTGTGCTGGGTCTTCATTGCAGCATGGACATTTCTCTAGTTGCAGGGAGCAGGGGCTACTCTCTAGTTTCAGTACGCAGGCTTCTCATTGCAGTGGCTTCTCTTATTGTGGAGCACAGGCTCTAGGGCGTGGGGGCTTCAGTAGTTGTGGCTCGAGAGCTCTGTAGTTGTGGTTCCTGGACTCTGGAGCACAGGTTCAAGAGTTGTGATGCACTGGCTTAGTTGCTCCTCAGTATGTGGTATCTTCCCAGACCAGGGATCATATTTGTGTCTCCTGCGGAGACACAAGCGGATTCTTGGCAAGCGGATTCTTTACTGCTGAACCACCAGGGAAGACCTGGCCTTCTTTTTGTGAAACAGCAAGGTAGTCTTCTTCTGGAATTGTTTGGATGTGGAGGTGAGGGCATGAAATCCCAGGGCAAGCCCTGAAGTGTGACATTCAGTGTCTCAGTAAAGACAGGGAACCACACACATGTAAACACACATGGAGCTGCCTCTGAAAATTATAGTAAAAAGCAGCTTGTTGTCATTGAGTCACTAAGTCCTGTCTGACTCTTGCAACCCCATGGACTGCAGCCTGCAAGGCTCCTCTGTCGATGGGATTCTCCAGGCAAGAATACTAGAGTGGGTTGCCATTCCCTTCTCTAGGGAATCTTCCCAACCCAGGGATCGAACACAGGTCTCCTGCACTGCAGGTGAATTCTTTACTACTGAGCCACCAGGGAAGCCCCAAAAGAGTGTACAACATGATAATTTACCACGTCAGAATATATACATTTTAAAGGTGATACCTGGCTTGACTCTTTTTCTCAGCAGGCTGGTGATATATTTTCCCAAGAAACTAAGTGGAGAGCTGGGTTTCTCCCTCCTCATCATCCTAGATGGAGATGGTAAGGGGATTGAGGTGGCCTCTCACTCACGGAGACTAGTTATAGAATCTTGTCTTCCAGAGAAAGTCACCGTCTTACGAAATGCCATCTTTTTTTTTTTCTGGTACTCATGCCTTGCCATTTGAAAGGTTTCTGGTTGCACAGGGTTTTCTTCATCAACAGTTTCACTTCTGCAAAAACCCTAACAAAACAGAAAGCTATTTCTGGGAATAAAGTAACGGTAGATAAGATATTGAGGCGTATGTTGGGACTGGGGTGGGGTGAGGGGTTATTGAAAGGTTGAAGTGTATGAAGAATTTGTTAAACTAGAAAAAACAGACTCCATTTAAAATATTTTAAAAACCTATCTCACCTTGAAAAACCCCTCAACAGATTTCATATGTTTCCCATATGTGTGTTTATGTCTTTGCCTTTTTCACCTCAAAAACCCCAAACCAAGCCCCGAAAATATAACTCATCCCTAAGTTAGAATTGCTCAGAATACGTGTGATGTTTGGTAAAGTTCAAGAAAAGTGAAGTTGAAGGTTTTGCCTCTGGGTGACCTTTCACAGGACACCTCGATCAATCCAGAAATGAAATCTAAAGTGTATGTGTCTTCCCTGAATTAAGAAATTCACCAAGAAACTTTAGGATGTGTGTTTAAGCAGAAATATTCCAGAGGCCCTCATTGCCAGTTGAGGATGCCTCGGGGAAGGTATAGCGATTCCATTCGGAAATTACAAAAATATGTATATATTCATTTAAAATCAAAACTTCCTACCACAACCGCCTAACTTTCCAGGTTATGAGAAGAGAAGCTTTAATTTGGTTACAGGGCTGGGGGACCCTGCTTCCCTTTGCATATTTGATGTAGTATAAGATGTTAGAGAATGCTTTGTAAAACCTAAACACCCGCCTTGGCTTTATTTTAATCCGTAATTTTTCTTTTGCTCTTGATTTTTGTTTTCACAATGGCATCTTACCGATCTCCCCTATCCCCACCCCCAACTTATTTTTGGACTGTGTGTGTCCCACTTTACTTTGCCCAGTTAAACCACAGAAACTAACGGAAGTTGTGTTTATGTATGGACTGCAAGTCAAACCAGTTGGTACAGATCTGAGATGCAAATTGCACTACTCTCCCGATGAACAGCATAATCAGTTTCTTGCCATTATTTGCCACATTTTAACTTAAAACTAATACTTCACATCCCATCACATTGTTTTAATCGATCTAACAAACACAGCCCTTGTGAATTTAAACAGTGGAGGTGCTGACTTTCCCCTCCCCCTTTCCTTGTCTGTTGAGTAAGTACTGTCAATTAAACCGTACTTCCTTAAATGCAGAGGATTCTTTGAATGAGCTCTTGAAATGCTTCAGAAGGAAAGGAAATATTGATTCTAAGATGGAGCACGAGGGGAGCAAGGAGATAACTGGTTGATGTGGCAGATAATTCGCAGCTATGAAGGAAAAAATGAAACCCTGGAGATTTTTGGTGGTGATGGTTGTATAATGGGATAGGTAGGTGATAGACAAATATTGCTTGTAGATTTATTAACTGAAACCTCAAACTTATAAGCTCTCACTTTGGGCTCACCTCTCATTGGATCTAAGTGTGGAATCCTTCTTTGATCAGAAGCTGGGGATATAGCCAGAGAAGAGAAAAATGGTTTTTAATGTATTGGTGACATAAATTATGTGACCGGGAAGAGTAATTTTTGAGAGAGGAGTCTTTAATGACATTCTCTTGGGATATATTGTTTCATCCCCTTCATCTTGCCTCCCCTCTTTACTGGAACAAACCACTAATACAAAGAGGAAAAAAAAAAAATGAACACCTATTGACCCCAGCGCACAGGAAAAGCCCTATCTTAAAGCTTTCCAGCGTTTTGTTATAAATCCCGAGTGCTGGCGATCTGAAAGACAACTGCACAGAGAGAGGTCTCCTCTGGAGAGGTGACCCGCACCCAGACTCCCCCACCCACCCCCTCGCGGCTGTCACCCTCAGTTCCAGGCTTTCATTGTCTTTTTCCCCCTTCCCCTCTCTCTGCCCTTCTTTTACAGCAGGAACGAATTTCATACACACCCCCCGAGAGCCCGGTGCCCAGTTACGCTTCCTCGACGCCGCTTCATGTGCCAGTGCCCAGAGCGCTCAGGATGGAGGAAGACTCGATCCGCCTGCCCGCGCACCTGCGTGAGTGTTCGCGCGTCCTGGATGGATGGGGGATGGATGGAATGGGTGGACGGACAGACTGTCAGTCAGAAGGGTCAACCGCATGGGCCGAGGGAGGCAGGGCTGCAAGCCCGGGCAGGGGGCACGCTCTGAGATGGTTTTCCTACAGTTTCCAGAAACTCTTGGCATCCTTCGCCTCCCGCCGCCCCATCCCCCAAAATGGCTTTGATAACCGTGAGATTCCGAGATTACTGGGTGTTCCCTTGTTTGATGGTGCATTGATCTCAACTCTGACTATGACAGGGGTACTACAGGTTCCACTGAATCTCCCAAGAGGCAAGGTGAACTCTTGGGGGAGAGTCTGTCTTCCTAAAGTTCACACTTCTTCCCCTTCTGTGTCTTCATTGCCCCTAAATTTTGCACAGCTTCTGGCCAGACTCCCTCCCCTTTGGTTTTTTGCTGTGTACTTGAACTTTATTTGCAGGGCTGTCCCCCCCCTCTTCCATGATTGTAGCTCTGTTCCTTCCTCTTAGGCCAACACAGGGCCTTTCTCCCTCCCCTCCTGTCTTCTCTGCCTCTCTTTTGTACCTTCATTGCCTCCACGGCTCCCATTGTGGGTACTCAGTCGCTCAGACGTGTCCCACTCATTGCAACCCCATGGACTGTAGCTCTCCAGGCTCCTCCGTCCATGGGACTCTCTAGGCAAGAGTACTGGAGTGGGCTGCCATTTCCTTCTCCCAGGGATCTTCCGGACCCAGGGATGGAACCCGCATCTCTTGCATTGGCAGGCAGATTCTTTACCGCTGAGCCACCTGACAACTCCCATTATTTTGTAATAGTTCTACCTTTCTCTTCTGAGTTTCCTCTGCCCCTTCCTCTTCCACTTCCCCTGCCTGAATCCTCAGCTGCAGCTGGGCAGAGCATCAGGGGCCCCACACTTGGGCTGCTGGGGCCAGGCTCCGAAGCACCTGACACCTGTCCCTTCCCTTTTTGTCTCTGTTCTGAGCTGTCACTCAGCCCCGATGATCCAGGGTGCTGGGTGTAGCCGGGGAGAATGGATCACCTGATTTCCAACCTGGCTGCGATGTCCAAGAAAATACCAGATTCTCTGGCTTGACTATTATCCTCGGGACGCAGGTTCAGGTTATGGAGGACACGGCAGGGGGAGGGAGTCACCTTGGCCCTTCCCTAGTTGATTTCTCATGACTTGAATGGTGGTCTGGTTGTACCTGCCATCTCTTTCTGCCACAGTTGTGCTCCCTGGGTTATTCTGCTCTTCGTGGCTTATCCCTCCTGAGAAAGCCCAAAGCGGCCTGCTAAGAGTGGGGAGAGAGAGAAGATGCAGGCGTCTGTTTCCTCTGTGCCTATTCAGCAGATCAGATGACTGTGATGCTGGGAGGTACTGGGAGGGTGTTACTGGCATATTCCTTCTCTTTCACAGTGAGGATGGTAACTGTAAACTTCAAGGGGTGTTGGGGGCTGAAGGCATCCTTCACCTCCTTCAGCCAGCCTGCCACATCTATCAGTGTTTACCAAGCTGGTATACTGTGGTCAGCACCTTCCAGCCTCAGTCTGCCATCTTCTCCACAATGAACTTTAAAGAGATTAGGACTGTGAGGGTGTCAGGGTCATGAGTCTGGGCACGGTCATCTGCAGTAAACTGGAGCGTTGTGGTACCAGTGAGTGTTGTGAGCAGACAGACTGGGAGAGAGACCACAGCCAGGTGTGAGCCTTTTTTTCTCCAGAAGCTGTTCTATGACTAGGACATTCACTTCAGGATGGAACAGACTCAGGCCATGCAGACAAAGCATGCCTGCTACTAATCTCATTCAGTTATTCATTCCACAAGCAGTTACTGATTACCAGCACTATGCCAGACACTTTGAAATGAATAGAGTAGACCCAGCTCCTTGCCCCTGTGGAGCTTGTAGTCTCCATAAAGAGAGAAAAGGAAATTATGAACTCCTGTTCCAAATAGGCTGAGGTTTCTTTCACGGCTTTTGAATTCTGTACGATGACACATTCACTCCCCCGACCTCCCCCCATCCCAAGAAAGCCCTAACTCTTGGTTTGCTGTTGGATGATTTTCACATATGGAGGCTCTTTTACCCTAGCGCTGCCTCTCCATAAAAAGTTATCATAATAAAATGCACTAACAAACACAACAAACTGGCGCTCAGGAGATCTTAATCTTTAACTAGTTCTACTGTTAGATGAGCTGTTTGACTGTGAGGCAGTCATCATAACACTCAGTTTTCCTACCATGCAAGGTGGTGGTTGAACAGGAGAATATTTAACAACCCTCTTACCTTGAAAATATTATGACCTCACCTAAGACATCATTTTTCCTACTTGGAACTGTTTCTTCCATACAGACGTTTTAACTTTTTTTCCTGAGTAGACAGTTTCCTCATTGAGTCACAGCTGTGCTGGTCACCGCTGGCCAGGTCCTGCCAAGTGCCTAGCACATAAGCATCATAGCTAATATTTATTTATTGGGATGACTCTGTAGCAGGCACTGTGTGAAGTCCTTGATGGAAATTATTTTATTTATTCTCACAGCAATACTTGTAGATATTCTTTCAATATCCATGTCACACATCAGGAATTTAGCGTTTAAGAGAATGTGAGTAAACTGCCAAGGTCACCCAGTCAGTGGGAGATAGAGTCAGGGTTCAAACTCGGTTCTATCTGACTCCAGAGCCTGTGTGTCTGAGTGTGTGCTCAGGTATGTCCAGCTATTTGAGAAGCCATGGGCCATAGCTGGCCAGGCTCCTCTGTTCATGGGATTCTGTCCATGGGGCTCTCCAGGCAAGAATCCTGGAGTGGGTTGCCATTTCCTTCTCCAGGGGATTCTCCCGACCCAGGAATTGAACCCACATCTCACGAGTCTCTCTCATCAGCAGGCAGATTCTTTACCACTGTGCCATCTGGGCTCTTATCTATCCTGCCATGATGTAAGTATTTTTAATATGTACGTTTTGGATGGATGGATGAGTTCAGGGTTGACACTTAGCCAGTATTCACTGATGTGGCCAGAAGGCTGGTGATCAGTTGTTGAATAGTTTGCATTTCTCCCTTGGGTAATGGATGGATGAGTAGATGGATGGTTGGATGGATACCCACATAGAGAATTATCCGATATAGAACTGTAGCAGAGCACTGCAGGCCTTAAAACATAGTCAGTTGTTAGGTGATGGATTTAGGTTTCATGGTGATAGTTTTGCCTGAGTGCTACTCTCTGGGCAGCCTGACGTTAGGGCCCTCCTTGGCATCTGCATTGGTCCTCTCGTAACACCACCGGTTCCCACATCTGGAACGAATCCTCCGGTTCCCAGGCTCTTGCCATCTGTCCTCAGCTGGGACTTTCCACGGGAGGCTGAGCTGCCCGCCTCTCTCGCGGGTTCCAAAACTCAGCTGCCCGTTGTGCTGTTTGAGAAACATCTCCTGGAGCCTCTAGGTTGGTTGCGGCTGAGCTGTACACTTGAGGATGCCTCCCAGCTGGGTTTCCAAGCCGAAAAGAAAATAAATCTTCTGACAAGGGAATTTGGTTATTGCTGTTCGAATCTGGGATTCCAGACAATTCCCAGTGGAATGCTCATGGAAAGTACGGGGAAGAATCCGAGAGCCAAGACAGCAGCAGGACATTTATGGTATTGCTAGTTCGAAAGCGTTTTTAGCTGCTTGTTTTAAAGAGACACTCACCAGCCTGGTATGCCTCCAGTGGCTTCCTTTCTCCCTTTATCCTCATTGATCTCCAGATAAACCCTCTCTCTCTTAACCCTTCCTTTTCTTCCTTTCTGAAATCAATATCTAGCCTTTCCTGGTTAAAGGGGAAGGCAAGGATCGTAATATTTAAGGTTCTTGTATGATGGGTTTCTCACCATTTTGTTCTCCAAACACAGGGCCAAATGGAAGACACAGTGTGACAAATTAGGAAGCTGTTAAGAAGTAGAAAGTAATGCCTTTTCCTCTTACTTGCCTGTGATTAAAAAAAAAAAAAAACACACAGACAGTGATAAATAGGGCAAGCTGTTAAATGGTGATTCTAGAGAACTTGATAGGGGCAGGCAGGGCAGTCTGGTCCCAGGAGAGGAGGGGAGCCCAGAGGAGAAGGGCTTGCCTGCCATCCTGGTCTGGCCTCCTGACTCCCACCCCCCACTCCCTTGCAAGAGTCCTCCAGCAGCTTCTTGGAACTTCCCTGCTGCACCAGGAAGCAAACACAAGTATGTTTATTGAAAAGACAGAAAGGTATTTTTCCCCCCTTCCTTCCGTCTAGGGTATTAAAAAAAAATTTTTTTTTAAGCTTGAGGCTAGAGGAGCTAAAGTGTGACAATTACAGCAGGTAGGTGAAAATGAAAAGTTCTGTTCTTTAAAGGGGACGTAATCCTTTCATGCGTGTGTGCTAAATCCCTTCAGTCATGTCCAACTCTTTGCAGCCCCATGGACTGTAACCTGCCAGGCTCCTCTGTCCATGGAATTCTCCAGGCAAGAATACTGGAATGGGTTGCCATTTCCTTCTCCAGGGGAATCTTTCCAACCCAGGGATTGAACCCGAGTCTCTAATATCTCCTGCACTGCAGGCGGATTCTTTACCATTAGCACCACCTGGGAAGTCCCCAAACCTTTCATGATACCTTGAAAAAACTCCCAGGACTGTGGTGCCCCCGAGAGTGACTGGATAAGGCCAGTTTTGATTCTCTGAGCAGTGAAGGGCCTCATTGGACCTTCATAGTGTGAAGATTCTTTCTAGTTTGTCTGCCCAGGGATCACTTTTTTTTCTAAATTCATGGGTGTTGGGTGGCGAGGAGGACAGCAGAGATAACTTATGGGCTGATGCCAGCCCTGTGACATACTCAGCCTCAAATCACGATGTCCAGGGCCACCCAAGTGATCACAAAGCATATATTTCAGATCTCCGGGGCAGAATTGAAATCACTAAATGCCTTTTCTTTATTAAATTCCTTTTCGCATAATCATCTTGCATTTAGTCGACATGATCACCTCTAATCACAGGCTGAGGTGATGCCATCTGCCTGGAGTCTCTGCCTTCCGTGGTGCCAGTTTGCTCTTGTAAAATTCCTGTGGTTGATATTTAAAAATCAGAACCCAGGGCTCATTCATCACATTGAATTGGGTTACGGTGTATGATGTTGCAGGTTAATAAATAGCCGTAATAGCTGCTCAGAGTTTTCTAGCGTCAGAACACCAGAAATAGACCCTTTGCTCTCTCCTCCCTTTGCTTGTGAGTCTTTCAGAAATCTTACATTACGGCTCCTACTTGCGTGTGTTTAATAATTTAATTTAATGCCTTCCTATGGAAACGTTCCCTGGTTGCTCACCCTCTTTGGCGATTTTGCAATCTCAGCAGAGTGTTGGAGTGTGAGAGCATCATGTGACATGCAGTGCCTGGTTAGAGCCAGGCAGTGAAAGGAGACGCTGTGTCTCTCTAGGCTCCTGAGCGGAGCAGTCAACAATTTTATATACTTTCAGGCTCTTCCCTGTCCCAAAGAAGAGACAAAAAATGGGAATTACGTATAATCATAGTTAGCACTTTGCATTATTGTAAGTAACAAAACGTGTTTGTATATATGGTCTCATTTAATCATGCAACCATCCTAGGTGTTACTCATCCTATTTTACTGATGAGATTACCGGGGCTCAGATAGTTTCACTGAATACGGCAGGTGAAGAATCTGATGTGATTTCTGTGTTCCCAAAGTCACCACTTAGCCTTTTTGGGAGAAAACATGATGGCAGAGTGTCACAGACTTGAAAGCAGAGGCGATGCTGACTGTTGGTGTCTGGGCGGCTGTGGGTGCGGGGACTTGGGGCAGCGAGGGCTCTAGGAATGCACTAGCCCATTCGTTTGTGCTGACCCTCCAGCAGGCTGGCTTCTGGCAGAAACAAGCGCCTGTCTTGATGGATAATCATTTTGGTTTTGCTCACCCGTTTTCTCCTGCTCCTCCCTCTTAACTGTCCTGTGAGCTGAGGTTAAAGACCAGTATCTCTCTTGCCACTAGAAGAACAGCGCTGGCCACAGAGGACTCACCCAAATCCACAACTTCCTTGGCATTTCATCAGGAGTTACCTCCTGGGATCGGGGCTCACTGCTCTTTCTGAGTTTCTGAGTGAAAAAGCACAGTAATAGAAAAGATTTGGGTTGGGACAGACATAAGAGACTGGCCTCCCAGGGCTGCCTCTGTTAGATGAGTTCCCCTCTCCAAGACTGAAATTGCATAACACACCTACTGATGAGGGTTTCTTTTTAAATCTTTATCCGTAAATACTTCTGTGTATTTTTCTAAGAACAAGGGTATTCTCTTACATAATCACAGTATGATTATCAAAATCCAGAAAATTTTTTGAAATATATTAATTTCAGATGTACAGTAATTCAATATATGTATATATTGTGAAATGATCATAATAATCTGAAAAGGGAAAGTGCTAATGGCTCAGTCATGTCCGACTCTTTGTGACCCCATGGACTGTATGTAACCCATCAGGCTCCTCTGTCCATGGGATTCTCCAGGCAAGAATACTGGAGTGGGTTGCCATTTCCTGCTCCAGGGGATCTTCCTGACCCAGGGATCGAATCTAGGTCTCCTGCATTGCAGACACTCTTTACCACTGAGCCACCAGCGAAGCCCATAATAAATCTAGTTGAGATCTGTTACCACATGTAGTTTCTCTTGTTATGAGAACTTTTAAGATCTGCTGTCTTATTTAGTCTTAGCAACTTTTGTTTTTCAAGAGTTTAAAAAAATGTTTTTTTATTGAAATAGAGTTGATGAGTGTTTCCTATACGTTTCAGAGGTAGTTTGCGTATAGCACCTAGCACAGTGCCTGGCGAACAATGACCACAAACTCACTGAGAGCTCTGTTTCAGTTTTCACGGCTAGTGAATCGCCTGTTTAGCAGGGGCGTCCTCACTTTCAAGGGTGGAGAGGAGCATGGATGTATTTGCTTGTTTCATTAAAGAAAGGGCCTGGAGTTCTGCCTGCATGTTCTGAGGCTATTTCCCAAAGTCACAATGGAAATGAGATCTATTTTCTACCTCGGTGATTCCTGGGAGCTTGGTCCTGCCCTGGGGCACTCCACCCCAGGGCCTTGACCATTCCCACACCGCAACTGTACTTCTGTCTGAAACTGCTTTCTTTCCTTGCCTGGATCTGTCATCTTTTTCTTCAACCTTCCCTCCCCTCCTCCCCTGACCCAGCAGATCCTCCCTGTCCTCAGCCAAATGTCAGGGCTCCCCAGATGCCTGTGGTGTGCTGTGACGTCACTGGCAGAGTTGAGGCAAGGACACGGAGAAGGATTTCCTTCTCAGTATCTCGACAAAGCAGTCGTGACTTCTAACAACGATGGCCAGCTACCAGCATTTTCTGTTGTGTTTCCCGCAAGCCTTCTTTGGGGACCTTCACTTTCTAGTTTCAGATACTTGAAGGCTTTCTGCTTTTCCAGCCTCATGGGGTCCTGGGTAGCTACTTCAAAGAGCTCGAAGAGAAAAAACAGGCCACAGCAGAACAGCCAGGATGCTTTTGGAAGGGAAATTTCCTTTTTGGGTTTGCTGTCTGCAAGAATTTCCGATGCAGGCAGACATTAATTCCTAGCTCCATGCTTCCTGATAAGGAAGCAACTTCAATAAATGCAGCTATTTATAGATGTCTTTTTTTAAAAAAAAGAAAAAAAAATATATAACCAGAGGTCTATTGACCTTTTCTTTCGCTTCACATTTCATGCCGTGTGCTTCGTGTACATTTAAGGCAGTTCCTCTGGCAAACGCTCCAACACAGTGGCTCTGGTCCTGCAAGGAATGGGGGAAAGGCTCTCACTTTCCTTGAAATTTTGAAGTAGACATCAGAAGCCTCTGACTGTGGGTTGTCCTTACCTGGTGCTGTGGGTTATTTACCATGAGAGAGATACAGAGATACCTGGCTCCATTCTGCACCCAGTGTTGAACGTCTATGACAGATTAAGCGAGCGAGCCGTCTAAAAAGCAAAGCCGATGGGAACCAGTATGTTCTATGAATAGACTTGAACAACAGGAAATAAGAAATGTTATTGCCATTTCTTCTGTGTCCCTTCTCCCATCTCCCCTTGGATCTTCCCCACTATCGGTACCACTGTGATCTTTCTCTTGGTGTTTTTTGGGGTTCTGCAGATTGAGGGCTCCCTGTCCATCATCCTCACGTCTGTCTACCTAACACTTGCTGGCTAGTCTGATAAAGATTCACTGTCCCGTTGGCTCAGATGTGCTTGGTCTAGGTTCCTCCCTACCTCCTCTATATTATCACAAAGTGTATTGATTGGGCCGAGTCTGTACAAATGTGAGCAAGTTTCCATCGTCAAGTAACAGGTTTCTATTTTTCCCCATTTGCTTCATGCCTGAGTTCACAGTAGCTCAGACTCTTGGAGTTTCTTTCTTTCTTTGTGTTTGGCTGTGCTGGGTCTTTGTTGTGGTGCATGGGCTTCTCATCGCGGTGGCTTCTCTCGTTGCAGAGCATGGGCTCTTAGGGGCACAGGCTTCAGTATCTTCTCGCACCGGGGATCAAACCTGTGTCTCCTGCATTGGCAGGCAGATTCTTTACTACTGAACTACTAGGTAAGCTCCCGTTTGGGGTTTCTGACCTGACTTTGTGTGGTTTACCTTTCTGTATTTCCAGAGGTCAGTGTTACCAAGGACCGTTGAGTGTTGCTGATTTCACTCATTACCATCAGAGGATTCTGGTTTGGTAGCCTGAAACATCCATGTGTGTTTTTTGAGGGGCAGGGGGGCTGATTTTTCTGGTCTCTTCTGAAGGAAGGTAGGGTAGGATTTGAGAGATTTAAGCAATCCCTGTCTCTGACCACTTGCTGACTGTAAATTCCCAAGAATAATTAGTCACCACACCCCAATATTTACTGCTCCCATCGTGGGTAACTGGACTAAACCCCGTTCTTCTGAAATTAGTCTTTGTCTCCTCTAGATCATGAATAGTTGTCGTTCAGTCACTAAGTTGTGACTGTCTGCAACCCTACGGACTGCAGCACATCAGACTTCCCTGTCCTTCACTATATCCTGGCGTTTGCTCAAGTTCGTGTCCATTGAGTTGGTGATGCCATCCAACCATCTCATCCTCTGCCGCCCCCTTCTCCCTTTGCCTTCAGTCTTTCCCAGCATCAGAGTCTTTTCCAATGAGTCGGCTCTTTGCATCAGCTGGCCACAGTATTGGAGCCTCAGCTTCAGTTCTTTCAAAATCATGCATAGAAATAGCCTCAAATGGGGCACTAGAAATGCAGACTACATGTGTGGATCCTGGATGAAGAGCTCTGGGTATTTGGTGGGTACAGATAGGATGCCTGCGAGGAAAATCCTCACCCATGCAGGACTGTGCAGAGAACATGTAGTTTGATCAGTTTCTGCGGGGGCTAGATTCTCTGAGCTGGGGTGGGAGCTTTCACTAAAGTGGTTCACTTCAAACAAGAAGGGGAAGGTTTGCAAGGGGATAGAAAACAGTCACTTTTTTTAAAAAAAGATACATAGGTAAGTGTTGGCAAATAGCATGGTCTTAAAAAATATTAGAGGGCTATCGGGTATTTACATAGCTCTATTTTATTTCATTTGTTTATTTACTTATTTGGCTGTGTCAGGTCTTGGTTGTGTCACTCAAGATCTTCATCATGCCACGGGGCTTCTCTGGTTGTGTGCTCTCTCTGGAGCACGTGGGCTCAGTAGTTCTGGCATTTGGGCTTTTCAGTGGCCCCTTGGCCTGTGGCATCTTAGTTCCCTGACCAGAGATCGAACCTGCGACCCCTGCATTGGAAGGTGGATTCTTAACCACTGGACCACCAGGGAAGTCCCTGTAGCTCCACTGTAGAAGTAACAGAGTTAGGGTTTATCCATTTGTTTTCCAAGAGTGACTTACCTTTGCAAATCAATTTCTTTTTTTGTTATCACCCCCCACCTTACAGTTTATAGATGCTTTGCTTTTCCTAGGAGCCATTCTGAGGTCGACTGTGTTTGAGATACCACTTTAGGGAATCTGTTGCAATAGAGTGTGGAATAAGAAATCGTTGTCACTACTGCTTACTGAACACTTTCTCAATGCCAGGAAGTTTATCTATATTACTCTGAATAATCACTAATACTGCATGGTAGACGTTTTGTCTGGTTTGTGTCTGAGTGGTGCATCACTTGCTAGAGCTCACACAGAGAAAGCAGAGGAGCCACAATTTGAATCCAGATTTAATTCCAAAACCCAGGCTTGTATTCACTTCACCATGTTGCTTCATAAAAGTACTAGGAACTGTTGAAAATTGTTTCCCTCTAGCTGTTGGTTAGAAAGAGAAAATCCAGATTTACAGGTTGATTTTTTTTTTTCTAATTTAGGCAAAGCTTAAATAAATTGCCAACAAGAAATGCCAAAGGGATAAAATCAGAGACAGATACTAAATTATCTTTTGAACTTAGAAGAAGATAAACTTTCAAATTCAAGCCTCTTTGTAGACTGGTATCTGTAACTTATTTTCAGGTGTCAATAAAGGCTGGAGTGTTAAAAACAAAACGAAGTGAAAAGAGGTTTCTGTCGTCCACAATTTTCCATCTTTTTAAAAGTGATAATCTGCCTCACAGATTATTATTCAGCAGTAGAAAAGTTGATGGGCTGACGAATGAAAACATTTCACTTCCTAATGCTTTTTGTTAATCTCACACGCTTCTTCAGAAAAGTTGTCTGACCTGTTGATGCTTGGTTGTTACCCTCGTGACCTGCATTCCAGGAAGCTCTATTGCAGAATCACAGAGCAAAGGACGCCCTTGACAGGTCAGCCCTCCCATTGTTGGCCAAGTGTGGTCAGTAGTAGGTGGGGTCATCTCTAACACTTCACTCTTCCTCCCAGGGTCATCATTTCCTCACCCTGGGTATGTAACGTCCCTGGGTTCTTCCCAGCTCAGCCACTTTTTGTTGTTGTTGTTCTTTAATTCCAGAAGAGAAATACAAGGCATATCAGCAGTGGAGGATTATCTATAAAATGCTCATGATTATTCACTTGATTTCATGTGCTCAGCATCACATTTTAGTGCAGATGGTGGTATTTTAATGACGCAGGAAATTGTCTTCGGCTTTGGCTGTGACGGTTTTGTGAGGATGTTCTCCTGCAAAGAAATTTGGAAATTCAACTCCCCGACGCCGAAGGGTGCTTCTCCACGCTGCCCATGCTGAGATCAGTTGAGGCTTTTGTGGGTTGGGAACCCGAGCCAGCTCGTGGGCTTTGCAGGTGTCCTGAAGGGTGCCTTAGCCACTCGCATCTTCCCCTGGTTCCCCGGACCTCCGAGTAGAACTACAGGCCCACTCCCCCGTCCTCCAAGCCCCCCCCCCGTTGCGGCCTGAGAATCGGCTGTGAGCCTGGCTCTTGGCCCAGTGCATCACACACAGGTGTGACTTCTGGTAACTACCTCCTTGACCCCAATTGCCTGATTTGTGGGAATCCCCTCAGCAGCTAGGGGCACGTCTGCCTTTCCTGTAACCTGCACAAATGATCACTGTGCTCCCTATCTCAGTGGCGTCCATTGGGTTTCAGGCTTTCCAGATTGGCCACACTCCCCTCCTTCTGCGGGTCCCACAGCACATCCACAATTAATTCCACATTAATAGTGGTGGGAGGGAAGCCCAGTTGACCAGGGAATGGAGGCTTTCAGCTTCTCCAGGGAAAGCTTTCCTGCTGAGCTTTAATGTATATTTCTATTCGCACAGCCCAGCAGAGAGAATGCGTGACACTTAGACCATCCCCTGAGCATGAAAGCTCACACCCAAGAAACTATTTCTAAATGGAGCCCCTGTACCAGTTACTCGAGTCCTCTGCTCATTGCCACAGGCTGTGAAAAGGGGGTGTAGGATGAGGGAGGAAAGAATCAGCGGTGCTGATTCGTGAACAAAGCTGACGAGGGGTTTTATTTTGCTTCCCTAAGTAGCTCTCGAGTCACCAACATTGAGAGCTCTTTGCAGGGAAACAAATATGAGCCGATGATCTGGTGCCAGCCCTCTTGGGGACATGAAATGACTCTCCTCACGAGCCTGACTTGAGGAAGCAACCGTGTGGCCCGGCAGGTTCGCAAACCTGTTATTCTGATGACAAGCTGGAGGGTTCATCTGTCTTGGGCGTATTTTCCTGGTAGATGACAGCCAAGGGGAAGGGGGAGAAATCGCTTCTCTTTCTTTTTTCACTCTGATTCCTTACACAGTGCTGTTCTCACAGCTCTGAACTCTCACACTTACTCTTTTCACTTCTCCTGTGAAGTGGCCGTGAGGTTGGCTCGCGAAATCCCCACCCAGACAGACAGCAAGTTTGTGTTCCCCTGTTTGCAGTTCTGCCCCATGTGGTGTGGGCCGCTTGCTGATCTTACAGTCTGGCTGTGATTCAACAATTCACCCAGATATTTGGGGTTTACTTTTAGGAACACGAAACTAGAAATTCCCTGAGAGAGAGAGGGAGAGAGACACCCCACTTTGAGAGTAATGGGTTAATCTTTCCTCGTGTTCTCTGATGGTGCTAAGAGGAACTTCAGAGACCCACAGAAATCTGAACAGGTGTGAAATGTGTTTGGACTTTATAAAAGAAGAGTTTTTTTATCTTTTGATTCCTCGACAAAGAAGAATTTCACTTCAGATAAATCCAAATAAGTGTGCATGTGTGTTTGAGTATGTATAGGGGTGGGTTGGGGGCTTCCCAGGTGGCGCTGGTGGTAAAGTACCTGCCCGCCAACGCAGGAGACATAAGAGACACAGGTTCAATCCCTAGGTTGGGAAGATCCCCTGGAGACGGGCATGGCAACCCACTCCAGTGTTCTTGCCTGGAGAATCTCATAGGTAGAGGAGCCTGACAGGCTACAGTCCATTGAGTTACAAAGAGTCGGACAGGATTGAAGTGACTTAACACACTAAGGGATGGGGGAGTTTGGTTGGGAACTGTCTCAAAGTTAATACTCCAGACATCTGCTTCTTGGAGCTTCTGTGATGACTCCTACCACTCAAAGTGATCCAGGGAATGAAGTTGAAGAAGTACAACTGGGCATTGTCATGTTGGCATTGTACATTCAGCTGGGTAGCCACCTCTCATCTGCTGCTCCTTTGTTTGCTGAAGGAGTATTGAGATTCAGAAAGAGGCTGCCTTCTGCATTTGTATTGTCCAGACAGCACTACTCTGACTCCAGAACTGAAGGCTTATCATTGTCCGTGAACAGGGCCCATGTTATGCTTTAGAAAGTGTGATCACCAGCTGCAGTGGGATAAGAGTGCCTTGAACTTGAATATCTCCCAAGATGAACTCCTGTGGTACCTGAAATTCTTCTAAGATATATTCCTTTGGATCAAGCATTTTTTCCACCTAGCTCCACTTTTTTTTCATTTATTGACTGCGTTGGGTCTCAGTTGTATCATGTGAGATCTTTTGTTGTGGCGCATGGACTCTCTAGCTGTGGACCATGGGCTTAGTTGTTCTCCAACATGTGGGATCTTAGTTCCCTGACCAGGGATCAAATCCAAGTCCCCCACATCGCAAGGTGGATTCCTAACCACTGGACCACCAGGGAAGTCCCAACCTAGCTCCACTTTTGAAAGTGAATAATTGTGATAGCAGATGATACATCGGATTGAGGTAGTTAATACATGATATTCTTGATGTCTTAATGAAAATTAGTTTAACGAATCTCTTGAATCTTTTAAATTAGACAATCCATGGTCAGATCCATGGTCAGCACAGAAGGTTAAGGGAGGGATCTGAGTTGGAAATAAACCCCATGATTTCGCTGGGGGCTGGCTTTCCCCATGGAGGAGACTAAATAAGATTAGATGGAAAATCCAGACCCCTAGATTTAGACAAAACATTGTGAACCTGGATCTGTGAGACCAAGATGAATCATCTGATGCTTCTTATGTCTAGCTGCTGGTCTCAGGACATTGCCTGAATCTTTATTAGCTGAACAGTATTGGACCTCTCTAGCTCACTGTCAGCATGAGAAAGTGTAAGTCATCTGCATTTTCTTGAGGGGAGTAGCGAACTTGGAGGTGTAAGTCTAAATCCTAAAGCCTTTCAACCATTCTTACCAAAGTGTCTCTACTCAAGGATGACTAAATCATTGATTGCCTACGTATAAGGGAGCTGTTAATCCAAGGCTCAAGTTGAAGGGGCCAGGAACACCTTGGCTTGTGTGGAAATTGAAGCAACTGGCTGAGCTGGGTGGCTTCTATGAGGAGTGGGCATGTGGCTTTGGGAGAAAGTCTTCAGAGCGTTCCATATGGAGCAGTAACTTCATTTATTGAGTGCTTACGGTAGGCACTTTTCACATGTATTATATTATTTAATCCTCACAACAGACCTATGAACTGAGTTTTATTGCCTTCACTTTACTGATGAAAGGTCAGGTTTAAAGAGGTTACGGAACTTGGCCGAAGTTACAGAGCCGGTAGGTGGCCGAGTGGTTCAGACCCTTCTCTTTACATCTCTCCTCTCAGTCTGAGCCAAAGACTGAGTCCCTAGACCATTCTCTTAAAGAACTTGAAATATAGTGTTGGATCCCCTTCTGTGATCCAACTGCGGTTAAAACCTCATAAATTTTAGAAAAACAGAATAACTCACTAAACTAGAATCGTAAATTCACTCCTCAGAAAACATCCACCACAACCTCAAACCTCAGGGTTAATATATTCAGATTTCAGTGGGCTATAGGAGTCTTGCTAGTCCCTTAAATATCTCTCTGTTTCCTGGTAAATAATATCCCTTACCAATTCCTGGCACATGAATAGCGTAACCAGATCAGATCCTATGACTGCCATTCAAGTTCAGTCTTAAGTACAGAGTGAAAATCCAGGATTGCCTTAGTTCCTCATCTGTCTCTGTCTCTCTTTGTCCTGTCTCTTGTGATACAGTTTGAAGTTCATTATCACTCCCTCGTTTTGTTCTTTAGGTCTCTGTGTCGTTTTCCTTTTCACAGCTTTTTTTTTTTTTTTTAATGAAATAATTTGAAATGGAAAATTAAAAACTTAACTGTGAGTCTGGCAGTTTTCTGCTAATGTCTCTGTACTAAGAAGCTTCATAAAATATTATATATTATTCTTCACTTCAGCCCAGCTGCTCTGGGTGCTTACCCACTGAGTCATTCACAGTATGTCTGAGAGATTAATTTTTATAAGGCTGTGGTTTGGGATCTTTTCTCCCTTCCATGTTTTACTTTAAGTCCTCACCGGGAAAGTTTGTGTAGGGGAAAAAAAAAAAAACAACACCTACCACCCTTGATTAAAGGTCATTTGGCAATATACGTGCTTTAGGAACTGTAATTGGCTATTTTATTTTTGTGCACCCTCTTGGTTTGAAATACTGCCATCTTTCTACCAGAAGTCTCAAATGTGTGTGGGCTTGAGGACAAGAATGGGTGCTTTGTGTTGAAGTCTGTTGTGTGATGTAGGTACATCTTCATAGATGGTTTTATTTTTTTTTTTTTTGGAGTTTGCGCTTTTTGGAAGAAGCAGATTAAATACATGGTTACATCAAATTCTACTTTAAATAATCCTGTGCAAACAGTGCAAACTCCCTTCTCTTTTCAGATTATCCCCTTCCATTAATTTAAATCAAAATTGTGCATGTGCAGAGTTTAACTAATTCTGTAAAGCTTACAGTGAAAAATAATGAGAGATGCCTATTTCTTGATGAAAGTCACAGCCACGATTCCCTCTTGGAGAATTAAAGCTCTGAGGGTGACACGGGGTGATGGGGTTACAAGGGCTCAGAAGAAGGAGGAAGGGGGGTGCCAGGGCTCGGTTCAATGGGGTCCCCACCCCGGGGGGGACAGCCACGCTGTTTATTCCCGCAGCCCAGCCGCCGCCAGCCAGCCAGGGGTGTTTTCAGGACTCAGCTGCCAAAATTTCTTGAAGCAGCTCTGCTCAAAGGCATATGCTGGGCTCACTTCTGAGGGAAATTTCCTTTTTGGGGAAGTTGAAGCAGAGGAATTTCCTGTGTGGGCAGACAGAGCTTCCTGACTTGAAGGCTTCTTGGAAGGGAAACAGTTTCATAATGAAATGACAAATTAAAGACATACCAGCCGGGTTCACTTCAAAACAGCTATTGAGAGCGCAGGCAAAGCCCTATTATACTCCCTCACAGAACAAAAATAAATCCCATCCTGACAGGTTTCTGTATGCTGGATTATATCCGTCCCCCCACACCTTCCCTCACAGCCCTCGGCATCTCCCTTCCTCCCACCCCCGCCATTAGCCTCCTTTAGCAGGCTCTGAGCAGCCCGTCGGGAGGCTGGGAGCGCCGCTAGCCGCCTTTCTTTGTGGCTTCACCCAATCCTGACCAACACGGAGGCCTTATACGCTCTGTGAGAGCCCCAGGCTGCCAAGAAATGACCCCTTTCCTTCCCGCCTTGACACAAAGCGATAATTGAAAGTGTCTTCAGCCATGGGGTTAAAAGAAAAAAAATACAAGCATTTCCTCAGGCTGGCCTTTACAATCTTGTAGGCAGTAAATGTAACTGCTCTTCTGGTCCTTGGAGCTGGGTCTCAAGTCTGGTTTGTTGAAGAAAATTAGGGTCTGTGTTGGGCAGATGATGCTCTTATAACCTGGACTTATAATTTATGTATATATATGTTTATATATAATTTTGTGTAGTCAGCCAGCATTTTTTTAATTGACTTGAATATGCCTTATGAATTAAGTTTCTTCTTTGGTGGAACAGACTAGGAAAAGGAACAATGGCAGTATTATCTGAAGTCATCATTAATTAGGCTTAAGCTCATGAAGTAGAAGAGGTGCAGATTTTGGAATCAGATGTCAAAGTTCAAGCACCAGCTCTGACAAGAGACAACTAGCAGTTGGGATGAGTCCATTTAACTTCCCGGCCTCAGTTTCCTTATCTCTGAAGTGGGTACAGCAGCACCTGTTTCACCTTGTTGTGAAGAAATTGAGTTAGTCGCTCAGTTGTGTCCAACTCTTTGTGACCCCATGGACTGGACTGTAGCACCAGGCTCCTCTGTCCATGGAATTCTCCAGACAAGAATACTGGAGTGGGTTGCCATGCCCTTCTCCAGGGGATCTTCCTGACCTGGGGGTCAAACGCCAGTCTCCCACATTGCAGGCAGATTCTTTACCATCTGAGTCACCAAGGAAGCCTGTTGTGAAGAAATGAGGAATGATTTCAAAAACACTTCATACATTTCTCTGAAGCATTGGCCAAATATTAATAGCACTTATTCTTCAGTTGCTATTAGGATCTTTGGGGATTGAAATACAATATTGGGTTGAAACAGCAGAACTGTAGAATTTGTAGGTCAGTTTGGCAGATGTTTCTTAGAGGTTTTCTGTGTGTGCAACATGCTTGGGCTCTGTGGGGAGGAATCCACAAAGTGTGAAGTTTAGAGCGGTCGTGTGGTGTAGTAGAAAGAATCTTGAACTTGGGATCAGGAGGCCAGGGTTCAATCCTGGCTGCCACCCAGCGCTCGGTGGCTCAGGGTGAGCTGTTTAACCTTTACAAGCCTCCGTTGCTCATCTCTAAACTTAGGGGAACTCAAACTCTATGACTTTAATAAGTTCTGTTCAGCTCTGACATTGTCTGATCAGTTTTAAGAGGCCCCTGCCTTTTGCTGATAGGATTTATTCTGAAGAGGAAGGAAGAAATACTCCCTGTATAACTGATGAAGAAACTTGCTCAAGAAGCTAAATAATTAGTGTATCTGATGTAAACAAAAACAAAAAAAACTGGGGCTTGCCAGATATGTCAGCAATAGCGATTTGTTTGTGTGGGGGGGGGGCAGTGTTTCTGAGTGAATACTGACTTGAAAATGACTAGGGTTGTGGGTTGAAGGTGGCTGTTTCCTTAAGAGAACTTGTCCCAAGATTTTGGTTTACCTTCTCCCAGCTGCTCTGGGGGATATTCGGCTTGTTTCCAGATGGTTGTTTGTTTAAGCCGTTCCCATTGTGGATATCCTTGTCCAAAGAGGCTTCCAGGATAGAGGGTGTGATGCTGACCAGTCCTGCCAATTAGGTTTTATTATGTGCTGTCGTGTATTCATTTCAGGGCTGCCACGTTATTCTTCCTCTCATCTTACGTTTGTATGAGTGAAGGACTATTACTGATTTTGCCTCAAAACAGTCTTTTCAGTACCCGTTTTCTTTTTAAACTTTTTATTTTCTATTGGGAGTATGGGTGGACAGCAAAGGAACTCAGCCACACACATACAGGTATCCATTCTCCCCTAAACTCTCCTCCCATCCAGGCTGCCACATAACATTGAGCAGAGTTCCCTGTGCTATACAGTAGGTCCTTGCTGGTTATCCATTTTAAATACAGTGGTATGTACATGTCCGTTCCAAACTCTCTAACCTTCCTTTCTCTACGTCCTTCCCCTCTGGCAATCATAGGTTTGTCCTCTAAGTTCATTTGTATGATTTCTTTTTAGATTCTGCATATAAGGGATGTAGTAGGAAATTTCTCCTCTATCTGACTTAACTTTACTCATTATGACAATCTCTAGGTTCCATGCGTGTTGCTACAAATGGCATTATTTTATTCTTTTTCATGACTAATATTCCATTGCATATATGTACCACATTTTTTTATCCTTTCCTCTGTCAGTGGACACTTGGGTTACTTCCGTGTCTTGGCTTTTGCAAACAGTGCTGCAGTGAGCATTGGGGTCAGCACCCATTTTTGATTTGACAAAACCAAAGTGCTAGAAAAACTAGATACCACGTAGAAGATGACAGTTGTAAAATGGTGACAAGTTGAGCCTTGAGTCAAAAGAGCTGATGTTTATTGGATGTGTACTGTGTGTTTCTGGAGCTTTAATAAATCATCTCATTCCTGTTATTCTGCCAACACGCTGGAGAGGTGGGTGATAATATGTTCACTTTATAGATTCGGAAGCTAGGGCTTTGAAACCTTAGTAACTGGCTCCAGGATACAGAACTGGTTGGTGGTAGAGTCAGGATTTGAATGCAGGTCTGTGTGCTCTTGAACCTGTGTTCTTCCATGCCTCCCATCTGTGTTGTCCATTGTTATGAAATTGACCTCAGTGCCCAGAAGTGGAGTCAAAACTGTATCAGGTACCTGAAACAAAACAAAATGAACCTCATAGTCAACCTGCTCCTGAAAGGGCAGAAAAGCCTGCAGCTTTCCAGTGGTGGAAAATCATATACCTGGGCGTGAACCAAGCAAACAGAGCCCTACCCCTCGCCTCTGGAAGAGAACCTGTTTGAGTTCATCACAGGGCCAAACTGGTCTAGAACCTCATTGGCCAGTTCCAGTCACACCTTGAAAAATAGATCAGAAATCTGCTCGCCATGTTTCAGGTGGTTAAGAACACTGCCCAGTGACAGACTGCATCCTTTTTCTTGTGAAATTCCTTGGGTATATTGTTTGTGGCTTTCTGGGCTTGTTCGGAAGAAAATTAAAATCTGATTCTCTTCAGGAAACATCGATTTGAACAAACACTATGCTCAGTGCTAGGAGTACAAAGATGAGCAAGGTAGGAACTTGGTCTAAGGAAGCAAAGACTTGGATAACGATTCAACAAAACCAGTAATTACTGAGCTCCTACTGTGCCACTAAATGGTAATTATAAGAGACAAATAAATATCTAAAAAACTTCAATCCAAAGATGTGTTTTAAATCTCTACAGAAAGAACATTTTTTTTTGTCTTGATCCTGTTTGATTTTATTAACTTTCCTCTACAAGTAAGCTTTTAATGTGCTCTCTATTGTTTAAGCCCATTTTATTATTACTATTTTTACTTATTTGACTGTTGTGAAAATAGCTTTGGACTTTCTCCTCCTCATTCTCATTGTTAATCTCACTTTTCTTCCCCCAAGAATATAGACTTTCAAAACAGTTTTTCAATAAAGGCCACAATATTTTTAAAAAGTCACGTCTATTTAAAACACGTGGAGAAAATCTGAGAGAAACATGATTTTGACAGTATCTAATAATAAAAAGACAGTACTAAGCTGTTCTTTGGCAAATGTAGCAAAATACCACGTGTATGTCATTTTGAGTTCATATTAAGGGTAGACCTGGTATCACTTCTGCAGAGAAATGTAATCACTCATGTTGATGTTTCATTGGCCTTCTAGCTGCCATGGTGTCTGTCTGTTTTGTTTTTGTTTTTTTTCTTTAAATCCTTTTCTTCATTACTTCATTATTCCCCATTTGGTCTTAAGGTAGAAAAAAAGAAAGTACTGTTGAAACGTGTGCATACTCAATCGTGTCCGACTCTTTGCAATCCCATGGACTGTAGCCCTCCAGACTCCTCTGCCCATGGGATTTTCTAAGCAAGAACACTGTTGCAATCCTCTGACCCAATCTATACTTTAGTGGGCTCCTGTGTTCTTCTGGTGGAAGAAGTAGGAGGGAAATGGAAGAGATGGATGATTATTTATTCTGTTTGGATGCGAGGAGCAGGGAGTCAGGGCTGGTTTAGAATAAGAGCTGGTGTGCACTCTTCTGCATCCTAGTCCCATGGATGGGATGATTCCTTGGATGCTTTTCTTACCTGGCAGCATTGCAAGGGAAGAATCCATTAGGAGGAAGAACATATTAATGGAGGAGCTGCAGGAGCTGAAGAGGTGGAACGGGGAGCAAGACGACTGACAGGTGGATGAAATTCAACATCCTTTCTGTTCAGTTTTTTTTTTTAAAAAAGGAAGTTGCTAATTAATGAGTTTGAGTTATAGCTGTTGTTTGGGGCTTCCCTAGTAGCTCAATGGTAAAAGAATCTGCCTGCCAATGCAGGAGACATGGGTTAGATCCCGGGGTTGGGAAGATCCCTTGGAGGAGGAAATGCCTACCCACTCCAGTATCCTTGTCTGGAGAATCCCATGGACAGAGGAGCGTAGCAGGCTACAGTCCGTGGGGTTGCAAAAAAGTCAGACAAAACTGAGTGATTAAACAATGCCACATAGCTTCTGTTTAATGCTTCTTGCTTTTCAGATCAGCAGAATATCAGTGAGCAGCTGTGGGGAGGAAGAACTAAATTTGCTGGGTCTTGAGATCCCTAAGTGGACTGCCAGGCCTTGGATGTTGGCAGTTGATAGTGTCTGACTGGTGGCTCTGATGGTAAAGAATCTGCCTGCAGTTCGGGAGACCCAGGTTCGATCCCTGGATCAGGAAGATCCCCTGGAGAAGGGAATGGCCACCCACTCCCGTATTCTTGCCTGGAGAATTCCATGGACAGAGGAGCCTGGCAGGAAACAGTCCATGGAATCACAAAGAGTCAGACACAACTGAGGGACTAACACTCTAGCAACCACTCGCTTAACCATTTCACTGACCATCAAGGCCCCAAGGCAGTGGCCTAGGTTCAACTCCGGGTTTGCAGAGTGATGGAAGCTCCGCCTCCTTTGCTCTCCTCACCCAGCTGAAGTTGCCTCCGCTCATCATAAAGGAAACCAGAGAACTTTGTGTTCTTATGTGGTCCAGGCCCAGCTTGAAGCCTGAGCTCCTGAACATGAGCATGGCAGTCCCAGCCTCCCTCCCTTCCGGGACCCCTGTTAGAGGATCCTAACGGGGAGATCACATCTAGCTACTGTTAACCAGATAGTCCACAGCCTGCCCGCCAGAAATCTTAAGATTTAGGGAAAATTAAAATAGACTTTCTTCTAGAAAGATGGAGGTTTCGCACAAATGTAGCCTTTTTCACCACTACTGAAAGAAAACCTTTTTGACTTCTCTGAATAAAAAATAAATAACGGCTTGATTCCACCTTCCGGGTTGAGCCAGGGCACTTGCGTGGGACCCAGAGCAATTCTGGCAGGCTCGAACTGATGACCAATGTCAAGTCTGTTTGTTTTTACATTAGAGACTGATTGCCATTGACCTGCCCCATCTAGGAAAGAACTCCAGTTTCTGAAATGTAGAGATTAACTCCCAGTAGAGCTTTAACAGTCCACAGCTCACAGTAATGAACTGGTGTGTCAACAATATGTTGCCGATGATCAACAAGCGTTACCACCCTCCATGTTTTACTCTGGTTCTTTGTGAAGTAGTGTAATAACTGAGTCAATCACTACAACCTAGGGAGCAGTTGCTATGTGTGAACTTTGTTGTGTTAAAATCTTGAGACATCCTTTCCTTCCCTCTTTTCTTGTCTCTGGCTATTTAGACTTCTAATGACATTTAAAAGTCAGTCTTCAAAAAACTTTAGAGCTAAATCCTAGCAGAGACAAACTTTAAACTGGTGGGACTAGAGAGGGGGATAGAGTAATCCTTCTGGGAGTCAGAATGAGACACTTGTGTGTCTGGACTGGTGGCAGGTTTGCATGTTACCACAGTGATCTCCGTGGTAACAGATCAACATGGAGCCAGTGACAGCTCTATACTCAGAGCTTAAGGTTCCCATGAGAAAGTGGATCCTCACAGCAGATAGAGGGGAAGAAATCAAGAAATTAGGGGTGCATGCTCCCTTTCCTTGCAGAATTCTGAACATGCAGTTTCAGTTCAAATAACCACTGACACATCCTATTTAGCCACTTGGGTTCCTCTGAGAAAGCGAATATTCTTTATAGAATGCATGGTGTTCTCTCGAATTCCAACTAAACTTGCTTGAGGTTTAAACAGGCTTTCTCACTTAGCAAAGAATTATGTTGCCTTGGAACGAGAGTATGACCTGGAGTTGGGAAGCCAGGCTTCCAGACCCGGCTGACTTGACCCATAGGTCCTCACTTTTTAGGTTCTTGGATTCCCACTAGTTCTAATCATCCAACTGTACTGAAAACCCCTAGAAGGATACATGGGCAGTCAAAAAAACTGGTTAATGTAATCTAGTGTATCATCCCCGCCACCATCAAAGCTGTGAAGATGTGCCTGGAAACTTAGAATCACCAAGAAGTGGAAGGTGGGATTCATCTCTATTAAAGACTCATCTCTGAAACTAACAACTGCAATCTGCAGGCTGAGTAGCCACCAGAAGAGTTTGTTTTTCTGGAACCTTGGTGGTGGTGGTTGTTTAGTCGCTAAGCTATATCCAACTCTTTGTGACCCCGTGGGCTGTAGCTTGCCAGGCTTCCCTGTCCTTCCCTATCTCCTGGAGTTTGCTCAAATTCGTGTCCATTGAGTCAGTGATGCCATCCAACCATCTCATCCTCTATTTTCCCCCTTGCCCTCCTGCCCTCAATCTTTCCCAGCAGTTCATTTGAAGAAAGAATCAGCAATCACACACTTATCTTAAACCACAAGAGAACCCTTACACTTGTGAATTTAGAAGAATAGTTATGTCATTCAGTGAATTCAAGAGCATCTTCCCTGGGGCCTTCGGAGGTGTCAGAGCAGCAAAGATAGTTTTCCATGGTCAGATCTGTTCCCATGGTTGGGCTTGGGTCTACTCCGAAGTGAGCTTCTTTGTGACCAAGACCACAGAGAGATTGGGCAATGGTGTCTGCTGTATGCACTTAAAGGGAACTAGTTTTTCCCCCAAAGAGAAATTTCTTTTCTAAGGAATTTATTCCTGGGACTATGGGGAAATTAAATCCACTGTGAATCAAGGAAGCAAGAGCATATTTTCTTTATAAGGCAGCTAATGAACTTGATATTAACCAAAGCAAGCTAGCAGCTCCCTTTACCACCATAGTCAGAATAGTTCTTTACCTGCACTTTGCAAGGTTACAAAGAGCTAACTAATGATGGCAGTGCTCAGTTTAAACATGTCCTGTCTTTCTCTCTGGTCTATCTTTAACCAACAAAAGTATAAAGTATTTTAGATTCATATCATTGGAAGTTTTGTTGATTACCTACATTGTAACTCTGCTTCCAGGATTGTTTTTAGGAAGGTCCATGGTCAGGATTTAAGTATAAAAATCTTCATCTAAATAATTAAGCTAGTCACTTCTTTGTCTTTAGTTTACTTTGTTGACATAATTTTAGTTCAGCAAGTGCTAAAAGAGCCATGTGTGTGTGAAGTGAAGTGAAGTGAAAGTCGCTCAGTCGTGTCCAACTCTTTGCAACCCCATGGACTATACACTCCATGGAATTCTCCAGGCCAGGATACTGGAGTGGGTAGCTTTTCCCTTCTCCAGGGGATTTTCCCAACCCAGGGATCAAACCCAGGTCTGTCACATTGCAGGTGGATTCTTTACCAGCTGAGCCACAAGGGAAGTCCAAGAATACTGGAGTGGGTAGCCTATCCCATCTCCAGGGAATCTTCCTGACCCAGGAATTGAACTGGGGTTCAATTACCAACTGGGCTATCAGGGAAGATATATGTATATGTGTGTGTTTATGTATGTATATGCATGAATATGTATATATGTTTGTATATAAGTAAAGATTTTTTTTTTTTGGCCTGAGTATCAGCTTGATTATGGTCTGTTGAAAATGGAAGAATTTTTTTTACACTTATATATATTCTTTTTAAAATATTCTTTTCCATTATGGCTTACCCAGGAGATTGGATATAGTTCCCTATGCTATACAGTAGGATCTTCTTGTTTATCCATTCTAAATGAACTAGTGTGCATCTGCCAACCCCAAATCCCCAATCCATCCCTTCCTCACCCCTACTTCACCTTGGCAGTAAGTCTGTTCTCTTATTATGTTTCTGTTTCATAGAGAGGTTCATTTGTGTCATATTTTAGATCCACATATAAGTGATATCATATAGTATTTGTGTTTTTCTGACTTCATGTATGATAATCTCTCATTGCATCCCATGTTGCTGCAAATTACATTATTTCATTCTTTTTTATGACTGGGTAGTATTCAAAAATAGAAAAATTCTTGAAGTGGTGTCAGAATGAATAAGATGGAGAGTTAGACTTTTAGAGCACAATTTATTATACCATTCCTATTCTAGAACATTAGTTGTCTCTGTTCATATGTAAATATGCATTGTTTTATTGATATCTGCTAGTTCATATTTTTGGTTGTGCTCAGAGATAATTGAGAGTCATGATCCATTTAAAGGAGATTTTCTACATGGATCTGTCCAGCTGATATTCAAAGCACCTTTCATAAGCTCTGACTGCTAGGGCTTTCAGAAGAAAAGGTTCTCATAGAAAAAGGAGGGCAGTTGAGTAAAACAGAGCATGTATTTATAATGAGAGCAAACTCCTTCCCCTCAAAAGAACAAATAAATAAACAAACAAACCCCAGGCCCCATGATGAGGGCCGAGGTTATCCTGCGAATAAAATACAGACACCCCTCTCTTTATTACTTATGAAAATGTCTTTCAGAAAGTTTGTGTTCACAAGTATTAACTGAGCGTCTCACGTGCCAGCGCTGTGGAAAGCATGGTGAATGAGAGCAGATGGTTTTCCCTGTTAATTCACAGAACTTATAGAGGGAAGACACCCACCCTACCAGATGCCAAAATAAGACACTCTCAACGCCCAGTGTTGTCTTTCTACGTTTATACACATTTCTGTTGTGGGAGCCGCTGAAGAGCCCGAGGCATCTGAAAAAGCACCACACAAGCATCACATTTAAGAAATGGTCAGGGAGCCACTTGTGGCAGGAGTCCCCTGCACTGAGCATTGTGGTCTTATCATGTCCATGTGATATTGAGTGCTTCACTGTGCAGATCTGTTTCTTATAGTTCTTCAGGTCTGTCTGAGCTACTATAATCTGTTTGTTTGTTTTAATCAATTCAGTTTTTTAGAAAAGTTCAGTTCAGTTACTGAGTCATGTCCAACTCTTTGAAACCCCATGGACTGCAGCACATCAGGCTTCTCCATCCATCACCAATTACCGGAGCTTGCTCAAACTCATGCCCATAGAGTCGGTGATGCCATCCAGCCATCTCATCCTCTGTCATCCCCTTCTCCTCCTGCCCTCAGCCTTTCCCAGCATCAGGGTCTTTTCCAGTGAGTCAGTTCCTTGCATCAGGTGGCCAAAGTATTGGAGTTGCAGCTTCAGCATCAGTCCTTCCAATGAACATTCAGGACTGATTTTCTTTAGAATTGACTTGTTGGATCTTCTTTCAGTCCAAGGAACTCTCAAGAGTCTTCTCCAGCACCACAGTTCAAAAGCATCAATTCTTCGGCAGTTGGCTTGCTTTATAGTCCAACTCTCACATCCATACATGACCACTGGAAAAAACATAGCTTTGACTAGACAGACCTTTGTCAGCAAAGTAATGTCTTAGAAAATTGATTTATTTATCTATCTATTTATTTATTTATTTTTGGCCGTGCTGGGTCTTCATTGCTGCTCGAACTTTTCCCTCGTTGGGTGAGCTGGGACTAATCTCTAGTTGCCGTGTGTGGGCTTAGAAATGCAGTGGCTCCTGTTGTGGAACGTGGGCTCTAGGGCATGAGGACTTACGTAGTTGCAGTGTGTGGACTCAGTGGTTGTGGCTCCCAGACTCTAGAGCACAGGCTCAGTAGTTGTGGCTCATGGGCTTAGTTGCTCCACGGCATGTGGGCTTCTTGGACCAGGGATCGAACCCATGTTACTTGCATTGGCTGGCAGACTCTACCCCGAACCATTAGGAAAGCCCTAATATGATCTGTTTGTTTGTTTGTTTTTAATTAATTTATTTTTTCATTGAAGGATAATTGCTTTACAGGATTTTGTTGTTTTCTGTTCAACCTCAACATGAATCAGCCATATATATACATATATCCCCTCCCTTTTGAACCTCCCTCTTATCTCCTTCCCTGCCCCACCCCACTAGGTTGATACAGAGCCCCTGTTTGAGTTTCCTGAGCCATACAGCAAATTCCCGTTGGCTATCTGTTTTACATATGGTAATGTAAGTTTCCATGTTACTCGTCCCATACATCTCACCCTCTCTGACGTTTCTAGGGTTTGGGGAACTGTTTAATCCACTTTCTGCACTGTCAGCTGCAGCTCAGGGCTCCAGGCCTGCTACCTGTGCTTGATGGGGATGCTGAAGCAGTACTGGGTTTGCAGGCCGTTTACCAATGACGGAGTTGTCAGAGCTCAGAGTATTTCCAAAGAGGGAGCTCAGGACCACACCCAAGAGGTAGTTATGGAGTGATGGAAATTGATCTCTTCTTTGAAAGTGAATCTCCAGCAAGGTGGAGACGGCCCTGCCAGAACTAAGTCCTTCCATGGTGGTGGTTTAGTCACTAAGTCATGTTCGACTCTTTGCCACCCCATGGACTGTAGCCCACCAGGCTCCTCTGTCCATGGGATTCTCCAGACAAGAATTCTGGAGTGGGGTTGCCATTTTCTCCTCTAGGAGATCTTCCTGACCCAAGGATTGAACCCAGGTCTCCTGCATTGCAGGCAGATTCTTTACCGACTGAGCAAGTCACAGTATGGGGACCTGACTTCTGCCTTAGGTTGAGCATTAAAAATTTTTTTCTAGCTGTTTAAGCCCATTTATTATAAAATTTTTTATTGAAGTATAGTTGATAGACAATATGATCAAAGTTTCAGGTGTTTAGCATAGTGATTGACAACTTTTAAAGCTTATATTCCATTTATATTTTAAAAACATTGGCTATTATTTCACGCACTGTACCATATTTCCTTATAGCTTATTTTTTTTTCCTTTTTAATTTAAACTTTTTATTTTTTATTGGGGTATAACCAATTAACAATATTATGATAATTTCAGGTGAATGGTGAAGGGACTCAGCCATTTATATACATGTATCCATTATTTTATGCATAGTATTCTTTACCTCCTAATTCCTTACCCCTGTCTTGCCCTTCTCACTTTTCCTCTCCCCACTGGTAGCTATTAATTTGTTCTCTTTATGTCTATGAGTGTATTTCTTTCCTTGTTATATTCACTAGTTTCACTTTTTTGACTCCACATATAAGTAATACCATACAGTGTCTGTCTTTGACTTTTTTCACTTAGCATAATGCCATTCAAGTTCATCTCTGTTATTGTGAATAGCAAAGCTTCATTCTTTATGGCTGTGTAGTGTTCTGGTGTGTGTGTGTGTATGTACATCTTCTTAATACATTCACCTGTTGATGGACACTTACTTTGCTTCCGTATGTTGGCAGTCGTAAATAGCGCTGCTGGGAACATTGTGCTGCACGTATCTTTTCATGTTAGTGTTTTCATTTTTTTTTTAAATATATATCCAGGAGTGGAATTGCTGGCTGATATGCTGGTTCTCTTTTTAGTTGTTTTTGGAAAACCTCCATACTGTTTTCCATGGTGCCTGCACCAATTTACATTACCACCAGCAGTGTATAAGGTTCTCTTTTCTCCACATCGTCACCAGTATTTGTTACTTGTGTTCTTTTTGATGATAGCCATTCTGGAGTATGAGATGATATCTTCTTGCTTGAGTTTACATTTCTCTGATGATTAACGATGTTGACCATCTTTTTACATGATTGAGCACTAAGATTAAATAACTCACCAAAAACAAATACCTATGTATGTACACAATTTAATACCTATGAACAAATATTTATATTATTTCTAGTGTGTAATATATAGGTATTTATTTATAGGTATTAAATAATATATATACTAGAAATAATAAAACGCAAAAATACAAATTTGTATTTTTTTTTAACTAGCAGGATTTTTTTTTTAAAAAGTTAATTCTCAATTTAGAAGGGGAGGGGGCTTCCCTGATAGCTCAGTTGGTAAGGAATCTGCCTGCAATGCAGAAGACCATGATTTAATTCCTGGGTCGGGAAGAGATGCTGGAGAAGCGAAAGGTTACTCACTCCAGTATTCTGGCCTAGAGAATTCCATGCTGCAAAGAGCTGGACGCGACTGAGCGACTTTCATTTTCATGTTCACTTATGGGGGAGACAGGAGATGTTACTTGTACCTGACATAGCTGGTTACTCTAGACTTGCAGCAGCTCACACACAAGAGTCCTCCATATACATGTGGAAGAAAACACTAGCAGTGTCATGAGAACAAAAATATGCTTCAGGGAGTATAACCTTTGTAGAAACACTTCGGTCATATGCAGAAAGAACCTTCAAACAGCTTTATTCATTGACTCAGAAATTCTTTTCCAAAAACCCATCACTGGGAAACAATATCAGATGCTGACAAAAAATTCTTTCATGTGGATGAGCAATGCAGCAGGAGCCAACAACACTGGATTGCTTAAGGAAGTTGGGGCGGGCCTTGAAGCTGGAAAATTACACAGCAGTTAAAAATCAGGTTTTTGAAATGCTCGTGTAATGTATTTGAAAAGGCAGGATACAGATCTCTCCTGAAAATAATCTCCTCTCTCCCCTCATTTTTAATCTATAAAAGTAGACCAGAAGGAAATGCAGGGAAATAGTTACTCCAGGTGGTTATCTCAAAGTGAAAGGATTATGGAAGTAATTTTTTTCTCCTTTATATTATAATGTTTTTCTAGCATTGCTGTCCATGGGGACCTGTGAAATAGTGGTCACTTCTGTCTCCAGCTTTGCACTGAGACTGTGTTGAAATGCAGATCTGGGCCTGTGTCCTTCAGCATCCTTCTCAGGACTGTCCTCCTGCATGCAGGACATGCAGCGTTCATGTAGCATGAATGCTGCAGCCTGCAAAACCCTGCGGGCTCTGGGCCCCACTCCCCAGCCATACGGGGCCTTTTCCCATTTCCAGTATGGACCACATTCTCTCTCTTCTTCCTCTGGCGGCCCCTCTCTGCACTGAGCCCTTACCCTGTGCCACCGCCTACCCCTAACTCAGCAAGATAAATTCAGTATCATTCCAGCAGGTCCTGCAGGCCGGGGTTCCCAACCCCCCCAGTCCCATCCGTGGCCTGTTAGAAGCTGGGCTGCACAGCAGGGGATAAGCGGCGGATAACTGAGCACAGCTTTATACCTGCTCCCCATCAGTCGAGTTACTCTGTGAGCTCCACCTCCTGTCAGATCCGCAGTGGAGTTACTGATGCAGTAGAACCCTACTCTACTTAATTCATCACCAAACCATCCCTCCCCACCATCCTGGTCTGTGAAAGAAACTCTGATGCAGTAGAACCCTACTCTACTTAATTCATCACCAAAACCATCCCTCCCCACCATCCTGGTCTGTGAAAGAAACTATCTTCTACCAAACCAGTCCCTGGTGGCAGAAAAGTTGGGGACCACTGCTTTAGGCCTCAGCTTAAGTCACTTACTCAGGCCGGGCTTCCCCGAGGACTCACCAGCACCCCCACTGTGCTTCCAGCATGCTCTCAGCTTCCCTGCTTAGAACACGGGTGCCCAGTCTGTCCTCCCTGAACCACACAAGGTCCACGAGGGCTGGGACTATGCCGCCTGGGTTACCACGACCTTCCCACAACACAACAAGGGCTCAGCTCCCAGAGATGCTTCCTGAGTACTGATGAGTGAGTGGCTGGATCTCCTGTGGCTGGGCTGGGTCGTCTTTTCTCAGGAGGAGCCATGCCCAGTATAGGCAGAAGCCTTGGAGCCCTGCAGACCAGCATGTCACAGGGTCGCATTTTCCTCACCGCTAAGAGGAGGATCTCATGCCTGTTGTTTGCAGGGCTTGTGAGCTTACCGGAGTCACCGTCTAGTGCATGTCAGGCACTCAGTAAGTGATCCTGTTTCCTGGGCAGCAGGCTTGGCACACCACTCTTTTTGATATGACCTTGTCTATTGGAAGTCACTTGAGAGATTTCCCCAAAAGAAACTCCCCTCACCCCCACCCCCCACCAAAAATGAGGTCTGGTCAATGTTCCTCCTGAACCCTAAGGCCATGTTAGGTTTCTGGGATGCAACACAGTTTCCCATATGTTGCTCAGTTGCTAAGTCATTGTCTGACTCTTTGCAACCCCGTGGACTGTAGCCCACCAGGCTCTTCTGTCCATGGGACTCTCCAAGCAAGAATACTGGAGTGGGTTGCCATTTCCTTCTCCAGGGGATCTTCTGATCCAGGGATCAAACCCAGGTCTCCTGCCTGGCAGGCAGATCCTTTACCACTGAGCCACTTGGGGAGCCTGTCCATGTGTCTTTGGGCTGAATTGACAGAACCAGACTGAAGCTCTGAGTGATACCTACGTGTCCACCTGCCACCTTTTCATGCATACAAATCACCCCTCACTCAGCCTGCAGCTGCTTGATGCTGGCTTTAAAGAGGAGAAGGAGATCTCCCCTTCGGGACCCAAGAGCTCTTATTTTATCCTTTCTGAAAATCACTCTTTCAAACACTGTTCAACCAGCCCTGTTGTGGCCACCGGGTTTGAATTGCACAGTATAAAAGCCAAGCTTTATCTCTGAGATTGGAGCCCTCAGTGTGGTTCATTTCAGGTAAAAGGTCTTAGAGGCTCAGACACATCCTTCTTTAATAAAACTGATTTTTCAAGCTGTGCAGCCCTAGGGCTGTCGCTTATCGTAGTTTCCTGACCATTGCCAAACCATCAGACCAGGGCTGGTATAGTTGGTTTATCTCCCAGACAACCAGAACCAGATTTATGTCAGAAGTAGATATTAGTGTGGTTTTCATCCTTCCTGTAGCTGGGCCCCAAATAGTTCAGAACTGGATCCAGTATTTTGCTCTGTGTTTTCACAGATTTATGCTTTCAGCAAATCAGGAAACAGGACTGTTGCCTCCTCTCTGTGTATCTGTACACACACATCTCTGGGTTGGTCCATGCGTGTTTTCTTGAAGAAGTCCTCCTTCAAAACTCAACTTTTTATCACCCAAGCATTAATTTGCTATTTCACAGCTTGTACTTTTTCTGGTTCTCGGAGGATCATTGCAACAGAAACGCGGCACGCAGGCCCTTCCCCAGAACTCAGGGCCAAATCTGCTGAGTTCCCATCTCAAAACCTTAAAATTCCTTTGACTTTTCCCGTGATGTGTGCTCATTTCAGTTCTAAAACTGTACTTGAAAGCTAGTCTTGGTAATCACTCACATCAAGAAAGAAGTGAATTTCTCAGAAAAGAAATCGAGTGCTAAAAATAGTTCTTCCACAAAGGCCCACTTTCTTTTCTACCTGGGGAACCAAGACAGAGATCTTTCCAGGCTGGAAATGGCATAGTTCAAGTGATGCAACTATTTGGCCACCTGCTGTTTTTCTCTTTTCTGCCAGAAGAAAAGCATATAATGTCATATTGAAGAATTTCCCCAGAGTTGGTAAAATAAGCACTGAGATAACCTTGCGTGCTTATTACTATGATACCCTGAAAACTTGGAGCCTTAGCATGGTTCATGTCTCAGATTTTCCAGAGAGCCAGGTTTTTACTCAAAACCTGGTTGCAGGATGTCCCTGGTGGTTAATGGTTAAGAGTCTGCCTTTTGATGCAGGGGGTCTTCTCTTGTGACTCAGGTGGTAAAGAATCCACCTGCAGTGTGGGAGACCTGGGTTCGATCCCTGGGTTGGGAAGATCCCTGGAGAAGGGAAAGGCTACCCACTCCAGTATTCTGGCCGAGAGAATTCCACGGACTGTATAGTGACTGAGCAACTTTCACTTTTTCCAATGCAAGGGATGCAGGTTCAATCCCTGGTTGGGGAACTAAGATCCCACATGCTGCAGGGCAGCTAAACTGGAGTGCTACAACCAAGACTGAGATAGCTAAATAAATGAGTTAAAAAGAAACAAAACTGGTTGCATAGCAGTTCTCACTGTTACAGTTCAGCACATTATAAGACTCTTTCATGGAGGTAAAATGTATAAAGAGCATTGTGGAGGGTGACCAGTTATCTTCTGTGTTTGCCTAGTGTGCTGGATAATTAAATGAGTAGATAAACTCTATACGAAGTAAAGTCTTATGCAATATCAAACAAAAGATATGATTTTTTGAAAGGTTTTGCCTATGTGACTTTTTTCTGTGTTTATAACATTACAAATGTTCTGCCTTCAACCTTCTTGGCTCAGAGATGCCTCAAAACAAAAGGGTTCATTAGGAATCACCCCTTATCTCTCTTCCTGGCACAGAGAAGGCTTTCAGTAAATATGTGCCCAATGAATGAGCCAATCGGTGAGTCATCATTTATCACACAGTCGATTAACGGAAATGTAATTGTTATCTCCTATAATTTAATAGGATTTTGTTTTTTAACTTGGGATCTTTCTCTGTCACCAGGATGCCAGCTTTTGAGAAGAAGGAACATCTGGGTTTATGTCTTAGGTAGTTTTTAGATTTAGTAACCTGTACCCTTTTTATTTTTTTTTTAAACCATACTGGGACAAAAGTAAGTATACAGCCAAACTCATTCTGTGATTTCACTGTTAGAAGTGAATAGCAACAACAACAAATGTTATGTATAACTTAATCAGAAAAATTTATTGGAAAGATTGGAGGCAAATCATTGGCTCAACTGGAGAAAGAAAGAAAGAAAAAAAAAAAAAAAACGTGGCAGAATCTGAGGCAGGCTGAGTGGCCAGGATCTCAGCCAGAATCATACCCTGGGGACAGTCCTCTTAGAATGCCACTGTGGCATAGCTGCCACTGGACATGCAAATCTCCGAGGCTGACGGTACCTCCATGAATACTGGCTCACCATCCTGGGGAATCTGTCACTCCCTTCAGATTCAAACACCCGGGCGAGTACGTCTGATTGGCCCAGGCTATGTTTCAGGGAAAGGTGAAAAAGCTCTGCCAATGTTGGGATTTCCCCAAGCAGAAGGGGTTTGTGGATGTTGAGCAGACAAAAGGATTCTAGTTTAAGATTGTAAATTATTGCAAAGCTGTGGGCTTTGTTTTGTTTTATGTCCTCTGAACTCTATTCGCAGCAGAGTTAAGGGGTTTCACATGTGTCTTTCCCGGCTCAGCATACAGACTGTCAGTAGATTGTCTTCTCTGTTGGGGTTCCTCCACTCTCATGCATGAGGCGTTAGCAAATTAGACAGATCCCAGCGAGCTTTTGTCTCCGTGTTCTCTGGTGTGCCGAGAAGCTGGCCTCTACCAGGAAACAAAGGCAAAGCCTGACTGCAAGACATAAATAGAGACACAGACATAGAGAACAAACATGTGGACGCCTAGGGAGGAAGGGGAGGTGGGGTGAATTGGGAAATTGGGATTGACATATATACACTTACATTTATGCTATGTATGAAATAGTTAACCAGCGAGAATCTACTGTATAGCACAGGGAACTCTACTCCATGCTCTCTGGTGACCTAAATGGGGAGGAAATCCGAAAAAGAGATATGTGTATACATACAGCTGATCACTTTGCTCTGTAGCAGAAACCAACACACCATTGTAAAGCAGCTATACTCCAAGAAAAATTTAAGAAAAAGAAAAATATGGGCCTGGTGGTTTAACACAGGTTACTCTGTGGAAGTGTTTATTATACTCTTTAAAAAAAAATGGCCTTTAATAATTTCTGATCCATACCAATGAGTTTGGAGCTGTGAAGGACTTCAGAGATGACATTTTTTCACCTTATCACCGAAGTCACAGATGTGTCTCCAGCATCCCAAGTAGAGCAAGTCTTTCGCCTTCTACCTGGATATGTTCAGCGAGGTGCACATTCCCCCCACTCTTTTCCATCCAGTTCTTGGAGATCTCTAGGTGGGATAAAGCTTTTCTGAAATTCCCTGTGAAGTTCCCTGGAATTCACTGTCCCATCTCTGGTGCTAGTCTTGTAGTCTTTCGTCATGTAGGACCAAATGGGGCATGTTCCATCTACATTAATTCTAGAAACAGACAAAATTTTAGAATCAGGTGTGGATTCAAGTCCCCTTTTTGCCATTTACCAGCTGGGTAAATTTTAGGCAAATATGTAATCTGATTTTTTTTTCTTTTAAAAATGTTATTGAAGCATCGTTGATTCACAGTGTTAGTTCCAGGGGTGCAGCAAAGTGAGTCAGTTATACATGTCCAGGTAGTCATTCTTTTTCAGATGGTTTTTTTCTTATAGGTTATTACAGAATATTGAGTAGCATTCACTGTGCTATACAGTAGGTCCTTGTTTGTTTTCTACTTCATGTATAGTAGTGTGTGTATGTTAACCCCAAGATCCTCATTTATACCCCTCACCACATTTCCCCTTTGGAAACCAAAAGCTTGTTTTCAAAATCTGTGAGCCTGTTTCTGTTTTGTAAATAAGTTGATTTATATCTTTTTAAAAGAATTAGATTCCACCTATGAGTGATATTATTTGCCTTTCTCTGACTTACTTCACTTAGTATGGTGAAGTGAGGTCCGCCGTGTTGCTGCAGATGGCATTATTTTGTCCCTTTTTATGGCTGAGTAATACTCCATTCTGTATATGTATCACATCTTCTTTATCCACTCCTCTGTTGATTGACATGTAGTTGGCTTACATGTCCTGGCTATTGTAAATAGTGCTGCAGTGAACATTGGAGCACATGTATCTTTTTGAATTATGGCTTTCTCTGGATATATGCCCAGGAGTGGGATCGGTAGCTCTGTTTTAGTTTTTTAAGGAACTTCCATACTGTTTTCTGTACAGTCTCTTCAATAAGTGGTGCTGGGAAAACTGGATAGCTACATGTAAAAGAATTAAATGAGAACACTCTCCAACACCATACACAAAATAAGAATGTAATCTTTTTTGAAATGTTCTTTCCTCATTGGTAAAATGAGAAAATTAATACCTACTTTTGCAGGGATTAAAATATAATAGAAAGGACCTTACCCTGTGCCTGGCCTTTAGCAGATCTTTGATAGATGCTTAGCATGCTCCTTATTATTGGTCATAATTTGAAGATGATTCTCTTGACCCCTCAGGCCTGTTTTCTGTATTAAACCTCTTTTCATTTGAAATGAACCCTCCCAAGTAACCTGCCATTCTCATCTTCCTCCCAAGCTCCCTTCAGTCCCTGTTCTCCCAGTAGGTGCAAACTAATTGTTGAATGAATAAACATGCAGCTATTTTATCAATGTGATATAAAGTTATGTTAGCACTTTAGTATCTATGTTATATTCACATTGATCATTTTGATTTTACATATAGCCAAAGTCAGAATTCTCTCTCTTAAGCTTTTGTGGGTCTTTTTCTTTTTTAATTAAATATTTGCTTTTACTTGTAATCCTATTAAATTTGATTTAAATTGGCTGAGGTAATTTTGATCTTATGTCTTCATCCCTGTCTAGAATTGCTTCTTTTTTGCTTTAGATGAGTATTCCCTGTAGGTCTTTATGTTAATTGTTTGGAAGCAAAAAAGATTGAATGGGACAGGATGAGTGAAAGAACCCTGTGGCATGCCGCTGGAGACTGCCTTCCAGGTAGGCACTGATGATCTTTATCATTAACAAGCATATTGTGGTTATGTAGTGCTTTATGGCATATACATCTCTTTTTATATGCCATGTACCGTGTATGCCATAGATGACACATTGTCATTTTTGCCAGTATGTACAGTGGTACTGCATTTCAGTTTAACCCATAAGAAAATGTCAAGACAAACTGTCAGAGTATTTGCTGAAGTCAAAATGTACTTTTTGGCCCTCCTGAAAAATCTTTCCCAAGTACCCCCTTTTGCTTTGCTAATCTCATGGTGAACCTAAAACCTTATAGTTAGGCTTACAGAAAAAAAAATCTTGGGTCAGAGATAATAATCAGATGGCTAGTCAATTTATATACTCCCTGTGCTTTCAGCAGAGAAAAAGAAGAATTGTAGTTTTGTGTGAGCAGAGTTTTTAAGCTGGAAAAACAGCTAGAACGTATCTGAAATCCATTGAGAGAAAGTGTCTTGTACTCTTTTACTTGTGACTGTGTGTATATTTGTGTTTTCTACCCCATTGAAAACTTGTGGGGTTTTATATTTTATTTTTCACCTTAAAATTGACTATGTGGAATGTTCAGTAATGTCATGAAGAAATGGACTTGAGGATCACTGGGAAAGGCTTGGAAGCAATTCATTATGTAGATGTTTATGGTAACAGGTTCAGGAGGAGACAGCATTTCTTGCTTCATGTACTGTTTCTCTCTTCAGAACATTCTCCAAAAATTAACTTGTAACTATGATATCAAAAGAACATGTCCCCTTACTGTGTAGCTCAGGGAACTCTACTCAAGTGCTCTGTGGTGACCTAAATAGGAAAGAAGTCAAAAAAGGGGAGGATATATGTATACATATAACTGGTTCACTGTGCTGTGAAGCAGAAACTAATACAACATTGTAAAACAACTATACTCCGATAAAATTTTTAAAAAAACCATCAATATCCTACTGAGGCATATTATGGGATGGTTCGCCCTCAGCCCCAAGAGAGGCATTGGCACTGTGTGGCCCAAGGCCATCCGTTTGACAGGGCAAAAGTAGGAACTTGCAGGAGTAGATGGTCATATCTGTGATCTAACAGGGAGAACATGCAGGAAGAAGAAAACTTGAATTTTAATCCTGACTCTTCAGAGAATTAGCTCTGTGATATTTGTCCAACTCAGCTTTGCCTCTTCATCTTAAGCAGGAATTTTTATCCCACAGAGTTGATTCAAATGAAACTTACAAAACTGTATCTTAAGTTGTAAAGCCAATTCAAATAGAAGCATTTTTAGCATTGTTTTAAATTATTTTCACATAGAATGACTAACTAAATATCTGTTGGAAGAACGAAAAAAAATATGCCACCTTGGCTTGTATGTGTATAAAATGATATATAGGATAACCTCAGGAGTACTGATACAAGAAATGGAATTAAAGTATTTCCAGTGTGTAAGAAAAATATGGGCAGTGTACATATGTGTAAAATAAAAACTGCAAATCTATTGACTCATTGAAGAAGGAGGTAGGAACTAGTTTTTAAGAGGCTAAGGGTATGTCATTCTAAGGAGTTTAGATTTAACCCTGAAAGCCAGGAAATTTAAAGAGGAGAGAGAAACTCCCTTGGTAGTCCAGTAGTTAAGACTCTGTGCTTCCAGTCCTGGGGCGCAGGTTCAGTCCCTGGTTGGGGAACTAAGATCCCACATGCCTCACATTGCAGAATAAAGATTAAAATAAAGGAATGGCCAGATTCATGTTTAAAAGCTTTCACAGGCAGTAACACAGAGGATGGAATGAGGTAAGAAGCTGTGTATATTAAATGAATTTGAGTCAGTTCTAGTGAGGCAGATGAACCTAGAACCTACTGTACAGAGTAAAGTAAGTGGGAAAGAGAAAATATTGTATATTAATGTATATTATGGGATCTAGAATAATGATGCTGACGAACCTATTTGCAGGGCAGGAACAGAGACACAGACGTAGAGAACAGACTTAGGGACAGAACAGGGGAAGGGTGGGACACATTGAGAGAGTAACAGTGAAGCATATGCACTACCATATGTAAAATAGATTGCTAGAGGAAAGTTGCCGTATAACGCAGGGAGCTCAGCTCTGTGCTCTGATTACCTCGAGGGGTGGGATGGAGTAAGGGGCGGGAGGTGGGGGGAGGTTTAAGAGAGAGGGGGATATATGTATACTAATGGCTGATTCAGGTTGTTGTGTGGCAGAAACCAACACAGTGTTGGAAAGCAATTATCCTCCAATTAAAAACAAATTAAAAAAAAATAAAACGCAGAAAAAAAAAGATATAGATGAGAAAAAATGCAAGTCCAAACTGAAATAACATCAAGAAGGGGGGATGTTGTGAATGGGAAATACTCAAGTGATATTGTGTGTTCAGTGAGGCAGGTTTGGAAACAGATCAGATGAGGAGGGTAAGGGAAAGAAGCTGAAAAGATGACTCTTTGGGGAGCCCATTATCTTGGGTGGCAAGATGTGAAGGAAGGTGTTGCTAGGAGGGGCTCCGCAAGAGGTGGGAGGGAAATCACAGACCAATGCAAGAGAATTTCAGGAGGGAAAGAATGATCCCACAGAGCCATGTGCTATGGGGAAGTGTGGTGAAAGGAGGACTGAAGATGCCCTTGGCTTTTACAAGCAAGGAAGTCATCAGGGACCCAGGAAAAAACAATTATTGAGGTGAGGAGAGGTGGGTAGAAACCTTATTTCTGTGGTTAATGTGGATAAAAGTGATTATAGGTGTCTCTTTGATAGACTATGAGTTGGAATCCGTAAGAGAGAAGCCAGAGGGCAACAGTGATTGAAAAGAGTGTTTTGTTTGATTTTTTTCTTTAAAAAAAAAAAAAAAGTCTATAGGGGGAGTATAGTTGATTTACACGGTTCTGTTAGTTTCAGGTGTACATCGAGGTGAATCCATTTTTGTGTATATCTCCACTCTTTTTTAGATTCTTTCCCCATGTAAGTCATTACAGAGTACCCAGCAGAGGTCCCTGTGTGGTGCAGTAGGTTCTCTTTAGTTGTCTATTTTATATATACTAGTGTGTATATGTCAGCCGCAATCTTCTAATTTATCCCTCTTCCCCCCCGGGAACCATACATTTGTCTTCTGCATCTGTAACACTATTTCTGTTTTGTAGATAAGTTCATTTGTAGCATTTCATTTTAGATTCCACATATAAGTGATATCATGTGATATTTGTCTTTCTCTGTCTGACTTACTTCACTCAGTATGATCCATCTCTAGGCTTATCCATGTTGCTGCAGATGATATTATTTTGTTCTTTTTTATGGCTTTGTATATATCTATGTAGCCCATCTTCTTAATCTCTTGATGGATAGGTTTCCATGTCCTGCCTATTGTAAATAGTGCTGCAGTGAACCCGGGGGTGCGTGTATCTTTTCGAATCACAGTTTTCTCTAGATGTATGCCCAGGAATGGGATTGTGGATCATATTGTAGTTCTATTTTTAGTTTTTTAAAGAACCTCTGTGCTATTTTCCATAGCAGCTGTACCAGTTTATAGTCCTACCAAAGGTGTAGGAGGGTTTCCTTAATGTTTTCTTTGTGTAGTGGAAGATATTTGGCCGTGAAGAATTGTTGGTGAGAGCTGAAAATATGGGAGAAATAGGAGGTGATTTACGGAACTGGGTCTTGCAGAAGTGGGAGAAAGGGCAAGATACAAATTAAAAATGGAGGTAGGTATTCTTTAGTGTTCAATAGGCGGAATAGCTATTCATTCCACTGGAACTAGAAGAAAAGCGGGTATAAATATAGGATAATTGTTTGACTGAGAGCAGGCTTAATAATTGATGGGAATTCCCCACAAAAATTCCTTTTTTTTTTTTTCCCGAGATGATTGGATGGAGGGGATGGTGGTGAAGGAAATGGGAGAGTGGCTGATGGTTCAGGGTCCTGGCATTGAGTCCCAGTGGGAGACCATGGCTTTGTATTGGTGCCAGTCTGTCTGTCTGTGTGGTCTTCCCAGTGTTGTTCAACAGCATGGTGTCGGAGGGGAGGCAGGACGTGGTGAGACCCAGGCTGTCAGTAAATTCAGAGCAGCAGCCACAGGAGAGGCAGCAGTTAAAATCCAGAGAAGTGAGGATGCGAGCCATGTACATTCCCAGGTAAATGCGTTCCAAGTGCAGAGAGCAGCAAAGGCCTTGAGGAGGGGCTATGCTCGGTGTATTAAAAGGAGAGCAAGGAAGCAGGTGTATCTGAGGTGATGTGTGGCAGGTGAGGGGTGGGAGTTTGGAAGGCAGGCTGGGAGGAAGAGGGTATGGGAGGACCCTCTGGTCCAGTATAATGGGTTTGGCTTTTACTTTGCCAATGAGAATTTTAAGCAGAGGACTGACAAGTCCCCTACGTACCAACCTTCAAAGATACGAACTTTCGAAGATGGGAACATACACTCTCACATCCAGTCGCGTCAATTAGTTCACGGGTCTGGGGTGCGTCGTCACATGTGTACATCCTCTACAAGTGGACCCTCTACAGTTCACGAGTGTGCTTTTGTGTACCGTAGAGGACTGTATAGAGTACAGTGGCACAGTATCTTTTTAAAATTAATTTCATTTTTGGCTGTGCTGGGTCTTCGTTACTGTGCAGGCTTTCTTGTTGCAGTGAGCAGGGGCTCCTCTCTAGTTGCTGTGTGCAAGCGTCTCATTGTGATAGCAGAGCAGAAGCTCTAGGGTGCATGAGCTTCAGTAGTTGTGACACATGGGCTTAGTTGCCCTTTGGTATACGGGGTCTTCCTGGACCAGGGACCGAACCTGTGTCCCCTGCGTTGACAGGCGGATTCTTAACCACTGGACCACCAGGGAAGTCCAGTAGCGAAGTATCCTTATTTCAAGTCCAGGATATCTGGAAGCAAGAATAAAAGCAGCAGTGATGTAACTTCTCAAGGTATTGAAAATGTTTTCTTTATTTTTTGTTTGTTTTCTATGTATTATTTGTGTGAAAAGTATTGTAAACCTATTACAGTACAGTACTATATAACCGATTATGTTAGTTGGGGACCAAGGCTAACTTTGTTGAACTTACGAACATGTTCTCGGAATTGGAACTCATTCATATGTAGGAAAGAAAAGTGAAGTCACTCATTCGTGTCTGATTCTTTGCGACCCCATGGACTGTAGCCTACCAAGTTCCTCCGCCCATGGGATTTTCCAGGCAAGAATACTGGAGTGGGTTGCCATTTCCTTCTCCAGGTGCCCTTCCTGACCCAGGGATTGAACCCAGGTCTCCCACATTGGAGGCAGACACTTTATCATCTAAGCCACCAGGGAAGTCCATTGGAGGTATAAACCTCCGACAGGGTTTCTGCCGTAAGCCGTGTGAGGTCACTGTGGAACCGCAGAACAGGGCTCCTCAGTTGCTGCCTGCAGGGCGTGTCATTCATTCACACAAACGCACTGTAGGGTTAGTAAAGTACAGCAGGAAGCATGTTGCTAGGAGAACAAAGAACTAGAGCTCATATGTAGGGGACTTATTGTATTCTGACTTAGATCTTTAAAGGGTGATTCTAGCTGCTGTGGGGATAAGAGGAAGATAGGTGGAGTGTTGAAAGCAGAGAGGCCCCTTAGGAGCTGGTAAACATTCAGTCTGGAAAGACATGATGGAAGGTCAGACCAAGCATGTTCTACCTCAGGGCCTTTGCACTTTCTGTTCTCTGTGTCTGGGCTGCTCTTCTCCCCCATAATCCCATGGTCCATACCTTCCCCTCCTTCAGATGAATGCTTAAATGTGAGGTCTTCATAGCAGCCCTTACCCCTTCAACCCACATACCCAATACCACCTCCACCATTGTAATTCAGGGCTAATGGCAACTCTAATACTAGTTTTCCTTACCGTAGCTCCCATTTTGGAAAGGTGTGGTACATCAAGCTTCACATACCTTCCTCTGCAGAGTAGAAGAATGCCATGAAACCGTGGGGATGGTTTCTTGGCTCCTCATGTAGCAAACAGCCTTGCATTTGGCTGGCGCCAGTCTTTGCATCTTTTTTTAGCCCCGTCGCTCACACTCTTCACAATCTTCCAGCTTAAACTCTTGAGTAACTCTGGACATTGGAGTTAGCTGGGAACTTGAGAACCAGATGAAGGATGCTGCCAATAGCATGCCTTATGTGCTTGGCATCTAATTTTGGCATTTGTTTTAGCAGGTTTGATTGCATAATTCAGCCATTGGCTACAAAAAGTGACCACATATTCAGGGGGAAAGGAGGATTTGGAAGCACAGGCTAGAAGCTGGTCTTGGGATTCAGAGGATGTGCTAGGATTCTTGTTTTTTTTTATATGTACCTGCATATCCAACACTCTTGGGATTATTCCAGATCTTACACATCAACCATCACTTCCTTTGGGGAGTATGGTGTGATGCTGTTATTCATGGTCCTTTCTACAAAGTCTCCGTTTTTATTATATCTTTTGTGCCTGAATCCCATGTTTTGCAATAATTTCTCTCCTACAAAATCTGTATCAATTAAGTACAACTTAATTTGTTTTCCCACTTTTCCCTAATTAAACATATGCTATATAAACTGCTATTCAGAACGTCTGATAAATATGAAATAACTGAAAATAGCACATGTAATTGACACCATTCCAAAATAAACAGTTTTCAGATTCAGTCCTTATATTCTCATTGTGCATCAATAATAGGATTTCTGACATATATACATGTCAGATGTATACATCTGACACACACACACACACACATATATAGGGGAGGTACTATTTCATGATTTATTTTTCTTTCATTTAAATTTCACCTTTAAATACTGAGTATAAGTTTATGCTGGCCTTGTGTTCATATATTTGAAGTAAAGATAAACGGACAACTTTAAAGGAGTACTGCACTGAACATGGCACAATACGTTAAACAATTAGATAATCTAAGGGATGGTATAACTCTGTATCCTTTTACACATTCAGTGGCACAAGGAAACCATAGGGACAAGAAAGCAATTGAGAAGAAACCCATTCAGGACTGAAATGGGAGCCCTTGGCTGCTGACAGCATCTCCCCTTGACTTCAGACTCGAGACAGACTAAGAAGTCTGTCAGTATACAGAAACCACTGGATTCCTGGTTGGCAGGATGAGCAGTGGCATCAGGAGAGATGATAAGAAATTGGCTCATGCCAGTTGGGGTTGTGGGGGCCTCTGAAGTAAACAAGGTGGGCAGGAGGCTGGAAATCTAGTTGGGTGTTGCGGCTGTGGGCCCGGAGCTGGAGATCAGAGCCAGAGGCTGGAAGCTGAGTCTAGAGGTGGAATGATTAATGCATTTTCCGAAAATCATGTTTCCCAGATAAGTTCCTAGGATGCTTTCCTTAAACAGAGGGATTTCTATATTTTTGAATGCACAAACATGCTGTTTCTTGAGAACCCTCAGCTCATTTCTAGGGGAGAGATTTTTATGGTTGTTTGTTTTGGTTTTATTTCTTTAAAAAAAATATTTATTTGTTTATTTGGCTGCATCAGGTCTTCGTTGTATCATTTGGGTTCTTTCGTTGTGGTGCACGGACTCTCTCGTTGCGGCACACGTGCTCCAGAGCTGGGGCTCAGTAGTTGCAGCACATGGGCTTAGTTGCTCTGTAACATGTGAAATCTTAGTTCCCCGACCAGGGATCGAACCCACGTCCCCTGCATTGCAAGGCAGATTCTTAACCACTGGACCACCACCTGAATATTTACGTCACTAATAAGCACCTGCATAATTGATACTGTTGCCAGAACTCAGATGCTGAAATTACCAATGGAGGTTGCTGGAGGAGACCTTAAGTCCAGCTGTGACCCCCAGACCCCAAAGAGTCTGAAAAGTGTAAGGGGGAGTATGTCCATGAGTCAAATTTAATATTCCACACCCCATGGTAATTCTATATTTGAGGACAATATTGTAAGGTGGGTTAAGCTAGGGAAGCCCAAGACTGCTTGCTTTTGGCTGGAGTTACAGACGTGAGAGTAAATCAGTTATTCCTTGTAAGTGTTCTTGGGGAAGAAAAATCTTTCAAAAACAGTCCCTGTAGCTACATTGTGCAGTACAGTTAGCCACTGGCCACATGTGGCTGTTGAGAGCTTAAAACACAGCTAATCCTTGAGCAATGCTCTGAGTATAAATGTACTCCAGGCTTCAGAAACTCAGTATAAAAACCTTACAGATCTCACTAGTTTTCATACTGGTTACATGTTTAAATGATAGGATTTTACATGTTGTTGTTCAGTTGCTCAGTCGCATCTAACTCTTTGAGACACCATGAACTGTAGCCCATGGACTCCTCTGTCCATGGAGTTTACCAAGCAAGAATACTAGAGTCGGTTTTCATTCCTTCCCCAATGGATCTTCTCAAGCAAGGGGTTGAACCCATATCTCCTGAATTAGCAGACGGATTCTTTACCACGGAGCTACCTAGGAAGTCTATTTTACATATAGATTGGGTTAAATGAAATATTTTATTAAAGGTAATTTCAACTATTTCTTATTCTTTTTACCATGGGGACTAAAACAATGAAAATTACATTATCTGGCTCATGTTATACTTCTGTCAAAAGTGCCTGTCAACAGTGAGAGGTTTCTGGGTGGTGAAAAGGCTGGAATGGGTTCGTTTTGCCCACAAACAAAGTAAGATCAGAGAGGTTAAGACCACTTGCTCAGGATCACACAGGAAATTGGGAGCTAAGCTAGGATTAAGCCAGTATGTTTTCTGTTACCCAAAACAGCCTCAAGGATCACAGTGATTTGTTTGACTGGTAAAATGGCTGCTTTGAGTAAAAGCCAAGACTCTTGTATATGGATTGCTAGCAGTTTTCCAAAGCACGAGCCCTCACTTCTGTCCTCCAGTATCAAATCCAACCAAAAACAAATTAAAGAGAAAAAAAAGAAAAGAGAAAAGCTTGCTCTTAAAGGACCCAGGGAGAAATCCCAGTTTTCCTTCTTGAGTAGATTTCTTTCACACCAGCATCCTGAAATGGAACATTAATTACTGAAGAAAACCGCAGTAAGAAAACACTGACCAGGAGTCCAGCTTTCATTCATCATGCTTTCCCCTTCAACACAGCAAGAGTTGTTTCAACAAATAGCCATTAAGAGATTAAGGCCGACCAGGAATAAAATGTTTTGGTCCCTAGGCAGCTCATTTGACCTCATTTTCTCAGTATTAGGGCCCCCAACGGTATGTGTTTAGCATGAAGCTATGTTAATTCTACATCATGTTACTCTGAAAAGCTTTTAAATATATTTCTAAAAATATTGAACTAATAAGACTTTAATGTGGCTAATAATCTTAGTAATATCTTGCCCACAAATGGGGTCTTTTTTTCCCTCCATGGTGTGTAACCAAACCCAATAATTCTATCATTTTAAAAAAAATTGTAAAAAGTGATCTATGAAGTGTAGCAACAACATGGGCACTTGTGGATTGTCATGGGATGAAAGGAAGCTTATAGCATTTTGTGTGGTTGGCCCTGCGTCCCTTCTCCCTAAAGGCATCGTCACTTCTCCTCTGGTAATTTTGATTCTTCTGGTTATCAATATTGTTATGCTTGGAGTTTAAACAGGTAACAATTCTACAACGTTAGTTACAAAAACCTTCCATGCCCTTACTCTTTTGTTCCCACTCTTGACTTCCTGCTCATTGGAGGCAAACACTTGTAAATGTTTGAACTGGTTCTTTTGTCGTTTACCTCCAATTCTTGAATCAACTGCCAGTATTGCTATTTTTTTATTTTTCACCTCTAGACATTATCTCATGTTATCCCATCATGGAAGATGACTGTTTATCCTTTTGTCTTCTACTGCAGCCCATACTATGGAAGCATCCCAATAATCATGATTTTGGATAGATCAGCATTTAGTGTTTACATCCTGTAATTAGATAAAGTTATTTGCATCTGATTCACATACTCTGGTGGCTCAGACAGTGAAGGATCTGCCTGCAATGCTAGGAGACCCAGGTTCAATCCCTGGATCAGGAAGATCCACTGGAGAAAGGAATGGCTACCAACTCCAGTGTTCTTGCCTGGAGAATCCCATGGATAGAGGAACCTGGCAGGCTATATAGTCCATGGGGTCGCAAAGAGTCAGACAGGACACAGCTGAACGACTTAACACTTTCACTTTCATATACTCTCTTAAGATGACTTTTCCTGTAACTTTGTTTCCGCCGGGGTTAATAACTATGATGTACTTAGCATTTTAATGCACATAGTACTTAGTTTTTCATGTGCTTGTTGCTAATTCAGACTCTGCCTCACCTCCCTCTTGGTCATTCGGATGCAGTAGGTGTCACAAATCCTGAAACAGAGCCTCTCAGAGCCTTCCACCTGCTCTGATCTTGGCTTAGCTTGGTGCCCAACTGCCATCTGGACCTTTCTTCCTATCTCTTCTTTGAGTCTGATTCAGTTTCCTGAATGCCATGCTTTTCTCTGCTTTAGTTTATTCCCTATTTTAATAGAGAACCATTTCCATTAGCGTCCGGAAGGGAGAAGGTAGCCAGTAAATTTTTTGAGACCTTGACTGTCTGAAAATATCTTTTTTCCCTATCCTTGATCATTTGAGTATACAATTCCAGGCAGGAAATAATTCTTCCCCCAGAATTTTGAAGGCTTCTCTCCATCACGTATGGTCCGGTGGCACTACTGTTGAGAAAAGCAGGCCATTCTGACTCTTAGTCCTTTGTGTGAAACTATTTTTGTTTGCCTGTTTGTCCTCTGAGAAAATTTTTATCCTCCGGGTTGTAGGATTTCCCTGTCACGTCCCGTGGTGTTGGGTCTGTGTTAATTGTTTCATGTCATTTCAATCGGCCTATTCATTTCTTTCAGTTCTGGGAAATTTCCTCTTCTGTTTTCTTTCCCTGGGACTCCCATTATTAGGGAATTGGTCCTGTAATTGTCTCATCTTTTTTGTTTTCCACCTGCTTATATTTTGAGATCTTCTTTGAGAGATCTCTCCACTTTATTTCCTACTACTTCTATTGAATTTTTATTCCTGACATCTTATCTTTAATATACAACTGCATTTTTTTTTTTTTTTTGTCGTTGTTCTGGACATGTTCCTCATTATAGCATTTTGTCTTTGTTTCAGAATTACAATATATTCTCTTATCAAAACCTAATTATTCTGCTTTTTTCCATCTTCCCGACATTGTCTCTGTTTTCTCCATATTGCCTTTTTCTGTTTGTTGGCTAGTTGGTTTTGTTTTGCTGTCTGTCTTTTATGCTCAAACTTCTGGTGATCTCTCCTTGCTTGCTCCTTTTGTCTGCTTGTCTGCTCAGTTGGTGGCATGCTGATTGGAAATTCTACATCCATTGTTGGGCTTGTCCATAAGAGTAACCAGCCTGGGCGTTTCCTTGAGACATCTATAGTGTGAATATCTCCAGGTTTTTTGTCTTTGGCTGCTCAGATTCCCCAGAGATGAATGATGCTTCAGGAACCATCCTAGAGACCATGTACGTCCAGCTGCCGACGTCCTGGGAGTGCAGTGGGAGAAGGGGTCGGGAGGTCTCAATGGCCAATGTACACACATTCTTTTACTCCTCCATGTATAAATGTTCAGTTAATCCACTTAGTCATTTTGGTATCAACTCTTTTGGATGTATTGTACTTTACTGACTCTAGTGCATGAACTTGTAATCTGCCAGAGTAGGGGAGGTGCAGTAATATGATGGTCCAGGGTTTCAGATGTAACCCACGCCATTAGTTCCAGGGTGCTGCCCTCTACATCGAGCTATTTCACAGCTTTCCCTTCTCTGAGTGAATACTTCTGCCTTTCCGGCTCTTCCAAGTAAATTGCCATCTGCTTTCAAGTTTCTGGCTTGTTTTTCTGTTTTATTCTCCACCCTTTCCCCCATAATTTCTTCCTCTCATCTCCTCTTCCTGATATCTTTGTCTTTGTGCCTTCTTAAAAATCTCTTTGCCGTTGTTTTAGGGGAGTCTGGGGAAAGAGAGTAGAGCTAAAGTTAACTTCTTCAAACTGATAAACTCTGACACTCTCTCTGCCATAGGGAGATTATCTAAAATATATGTTTTCTTGTAAATGTCAACCTAAACCTTCTCAGGAAGAAACTTCACGGACAGTTGAAATTATTATTACCATCAATAATTTTTTTTAAACCTTGACAAGTTCAACTTGGATCACAAATGTTGCTTGTGTTTAATTTTTGGTAAGTTGTTCCTTAAGGGGCAGATAGTTGTCTCTTTGTGTTCCTATGTCCAGTGAATGGAAACAAATTGTTTCATCTCCTTTGTTATAAGAAATCAAAGGAATAATCTGAGACTCTGTCCATCTCTTCAAGGTTGTCCATTTTATTGGCATATAGTTGCTCATAACAGTCTCCCATGATCCTTTGTATTTCTGTGTTGTCGATTGTAACTTCTCCTTCTTTATTTCTAGTTTTGGCGATTTGATTCTTCCTTTTTCCCTTGATGAGTCTGGCTAATGGTTTGTCAATTTTGTTTATTTTTTCAAAGAACCAGCTTTTAGTTTCATTAATCTTTACTATTGTTTCCTTCATTGCTTTTTCGTTTATTTCTGCTCTGACCTTTACAATTTCTTTCCTTCTACTAACTTTGTGGGTTTTTCGTTCTTCTTTTTCCAGTTGTTTTGGGTCTACAGTTCAAAGGAATAATTTAGCTAAAACCCAGTTAGTTCAATTTTTTGTTCTGTTTTTACACCAGCACCTTTTAATTCAATAAAGAAATCAATATACAAATTAATAATAGACTAGTTAGCTTCTGTAAAGCTCTTAGTACCATGACTACCACATAGCACCATGTCAGTGTTAATTTCTACTGTTATTTTCATACTTATTCATACTTCTACATTTCCCAGTACTTAAACCAATGGTGCTCAGGTCCAGGTGCACAACAGAGTCACCTGATGATCTTTTTCAAAAGATTCCATTTTCCAACATGGACCTACTTGATTAGAATATTCGAGTGTGGATTCCAAGCACATAACAAGTTAGAACTCCGCTTTGGGGGGAAGAGATAAGTAAGACATTTCACGGATCCCTTTGGAGGAAAGAAGACGTCAGTGCATCATTGATGGCACTTATCATGTGAAGGGTATTTCAAGAAGATAGCAAAGGAGTCAGTTCTGAGAGCTGAGACGAGGAACAAAGTACATATACAAAACAAATAAATGTATTTTATATTTATATATTTTATATATATTATATATTTACATACATACATACACACACATATAGACAACACATAGTAAATACATGCACACAAAGCTTGAAAACCGAAGATTGTGCTTGGCCCTCTTTCTGTTCATAGCATTTATTTATTTTTATTGGATTTTTTTGTCGAGGGGGGACTGCTCTATGTTGCATGAGGGATCTTAGTTCCCCTACCAGGGATTGAACATGCACCCCCTTCAGTGGAAGTGCAGAGTGTTAACCGCTGGACCACCAGGGAAGCCCCGATACAGAGCATTTAGATAATGTGTTGCTCTCTTTCTTTATGCTGTTTTGTCCCTTTGCTCAAATCAGGTTTTACCTGGAGAGAGTTAGAGGAGGTTCAGGTGGATAGGCACGCCTTTATTCCTGCTCGCACAGTGGCAGATATTCTTGAAGTGTTGGCCAGAGTCAGCTAAGCACTTACTTTAGACAATCCACACTTCTGAATGGGAGCCATGTGATTCTGATGGATTACATTTAAATTAATCCTTGTTCAGATTCAGGTCTCATCTGCTAATGGGGTTCAATTTTCATTCATCCACTGTAAGACCCGATAACCCTTATTTGCAGCAAAGGGAGAGAATAGGAAGGAAATTAAAAAGCATTAGGTTTTATTTCCATCTAAGTGACTCAGAAAGCTCTAAACAGTTATTCTATTTGAGAATTAATAGTGACCCTTTGTTTAACAAAAGCAGTCAGTGTTAGAAGAATAATTTATAGAATAGGAAATAGAATGATAGAATTGTACGTTATATGATTATAGTATAATTGGTAAAAATCCTAGTTGGTGGGGTAGAGGATGTACTATAAAAGAATAACGAAGTTCACATCTGCTAGTACTTTAGGCTGTAAAAATTTTAACGTTTGAATCTAAGGAATAATCCTTTAAAATCTATTTTTTTTAAAGTATTTTGAAATTCTGTATTCTGGTCTTGGAACAGTAGAGAATAATATCAGAGCTTTTAGTGAGTGAAATAATAATCACTTCATGCTGGCTGTGTGCCAGGCATTGCCCTGAGCATTGTACATCCACTCACTTGTTGGAACCTTTAATTTATTGAATTTTTTTAAGCGTTTAATTTTCTATTGGTGTTTAGCTGATTAACAATGTTATGATAGCTTCAGGTGAACAAAAAAGGGACTCAACCATACATGTTCATGTACCCATTCTCCCCCAGACTCCCCTCCCATCCAGGCTGTCACATAACATAGAACAGAGTTCTATACAGACCTTCTATAAAGAAGGTCCTTGTTGGTTATCCATTTTAAATACAGCAGTGTGTACATGTCCATCCCAAACTCCCTAACTATCCCTTCCCCTCATCCTTCCCCCCTGGCAACCATAAGTTAGTTCTCAAGTCTGTGAGTCTCTTTCTTTTTGTAAATAAGTTCATTAGTATCATTTCATTTTTAGATTCCACATATAAGAGATGTCATATGATATTTCACCTTCTCTGTTTGACTTACTTCACTCAGTATAACAATCTCTAGGTCCATTAGACCTAGTTTGCTGGACTTCCTTGGGCTGCTCACTCCAGGTGCCTGGTCCAGAGGACATTATGCTCCAGATTGGGCTGGGCAGGGCTGTAGAAAGTGTTTTAGAAAAACTCAAAGGAAGCCAATGGGTGCCCACTCTTCCTTCTGCATGTCATCTCATAAAAACCAACAGTTACTCTCTTAAGGGACTCTTAGAACAGGTGACCTCAGAAAACTCGAGGACATTACTCAAGGTCACACAGATGGACAGTGGCAGCCAGGATTCAGTCCAAGTCGGATTCCAAAGCCAGCAGCATACCTCCCTGCCTCTGTTAATACCTTCTGCTCCGGTTTGCCTCTTGGAAGGTGGGAAAGAAAGCCAGGGATGCGGAGCTACCTCAACTTGCAGTTACCTTGTGCAGTGCTATATGACGCTTTGATCGATTTCCCAGGTATCAACCTGGCTGCATGGTAAAGAAAGCTCAGAGAGGAAGGTACCGTCCTCCTTTCGTGTCTAGAAGAAATAACCCTCTTTTGCACCAGAGAACTGTGCCCACTACCTCTGGGTTTTTCCTTCTCCCCTTTTCTTTTTTTCCTTTATCAAAAAGATATGACTGCTGAGATCATCCCAGAGAGATCTAGAATAAATACCATGAGAAAACGGTCCCTCTGGAAGGCGTCTTGTTCTCCCGCTGTTTGTAATTGTGAAAAGCTCAGCAACTGGGCAGCTGGATGGGGATAAATATAGCCCACAGCACTGACGCCCGCTGAATCCTGCTTTCTTAGAAGCACAATGGGAGTCCACGGAAGTCCGGGGAAGGAGCAGTAAAGCCCAGTCAATCAGTCAGCCTCCTTCCCACCCTCCGCCCCTCTTTCTCTCTCTCCGTCCTAGACCTAAGTGTGGGTGTGCTGGTAGAAGTAGCTCCAAGGTGCACTTAAAATAGCTGTGGGACCTACCTGCTGGCTGAGCTCAGAGACAGGGGAGATGCTGCCTATAAAGCCAGCCCCTGTCTGACCCTCAGGACAATTTTGACCATTCTGGTCCAGGGACTCCGGGAGCACGTTCTTTTCTCTGCTGCGTGGGTACAAGCAAGTTTTATAGTGTGAGCTCTGGGTGTTTGGTGCGTCGCTGATGCCTGCGTGCTTAGATATCTTATTCTAAGCAGACTCAGCTGTCTAAAGCCTCAGAGATTAAAAATAGCCTCCCAGTGCTAGCTGTGGAATCGAAGGAGAGCTACTCAGTGAGCAGAGAGGTCAACGTCGCTCATGGCACCTGACTCTCATACCTGTGGATTTCATTGCACCTATGTGTTTAATCTCTCGAGATCATTTTAGCCTTATGCAAAACTGTTTCCCCTTTGTTGGGGCTATGCAGAATAAAAGAGTCATCTCAGATTTGTGGGCATCAGTTTCATTAGGAGTCTGGATGTTGGCAGGAGAGAGCCATTATTTTCCTTGGTGGTCCCAGAGACAAATGGTACCTTGTTATCTCCTCATGCAGATGTCAGTGGTATATTGGCTATTGATGCTTGCATTTGTTTGTTTTCTCTCTCACATTTGGGAGTAAATACTTCAAAGGAAAGAACCACACTATCTATGTTCATTGTAACTACCCACAAAACTTAATTAATCATCTTACACATCTTAACATGTTTTGTGACCATTGAATGGACCAAGACAATCTTTCATTAGTGTTCATGGCACTCCTCTAGAAAATGTCATAAATACTACGTTATTGCCTAAACTTCCATTGTTCGAGGTTCTGTGTTCATGAGTTGTCTAGAGTAAATCAGCGTGTGTGCATGTGTGTGTGTCATTGGATGCAAGTTGCATTGATGCTATTTTTTTCTTTAATCTCTATGAATGCTTCCTTCAAATTGAACCTCAGAGTGTAATACTTGTAAAGACAAAGCAAGAGCAATTAAAGCAGAATATATTTAAAAGAAAAATTTAAACATGGATAAAATTGGAGGGGACCCTGAAGTTGATGTCCAAGAGCTCTGTCTGTCCATTGGTGGACAGGGTGCCCCAGGGCATGACCTGCCTTACGAAACTTCTTGCCTGCAATTCCCCGTCCTTGGAACTAGAGCCCTGTTAGCAGCAGAACACCAGCTGTTCTGGCCTTGGTAGTGACTCACGGAGGAGGGACACTCTCCAGGGAAATCAGGCCACCACATGGGAAGTCTTGGAGCCAAAGTGGAACATCTTGAGTTACAGCTGAGAGCCACTGCAGGTTATACAGAGTGGACTTCCTAAAGACATTCACTGAGTACAGTGCCTGGCCTATAGTGAGGACCCAGTGATTGCTGGCCAAGAGGCAAAGAGGCCCCCACCCTTATCTGTTAGCTCAAATTCAGAAAGCCTAGGAAGATAACACAGTGAACTTGATCTGAGCGTCCACAGCAAATCCATCCTTTCAACTGGGGATGCTCAGATGACCTTGACCACATTCTTCAGATTTTTTCCCCTTTGTCTCTGAATGAAGACTCCTCTTTACACAAATAAAATGCAGACATCCCAGCCTCCAGTTAAGCTACTGACCTGTATAGAAGGAAGACGTTGCAAATGAAACTCATACGAAAAGGACTACTTGGGATACATTGGAGGCAAGAGGGTAGATTGAGTTTGAGGCTTTTCTGCCCAGAGCATGAGGGAAAGGAGAAAAGCACATTGAATAAATCATCTTCTCCTCTTTGACCAAGATTCACATTCACCTGTTAAGGTTCATCTTCACAGTGTTATATACCAGCCCCATGACATCTGTCATTTTTCTTAACCCTCACAACAACCCAGAAGCTGGTTGGTGTTACCCATAGCCTACAGATGGGGAAACTGAGTCTTGGTGAACAGGATAGATGACTCATCTGGGGTCTTCGAGCTAGTAAGTAGCAGAATGAGAATCTCAACCCATATCTTCTGATTCCCTGCCTGGTAGGGTAGGAATTAAAGAGTGGAAACAACTGTTGTAGCTCTCCCAGAGTGACCACAGGCATTAAAGGTTCGGATTGTCTTAAAGGTGGCACCAATTCTTATCCATCACTTACCATTTTTTCCCCTGTTTAATAAGAGTAGTCAGGTACAGTTTATTAATTTGTCTGACTCAGTAAACGCCATTTTTTGTACATCCCCTAATGCAGGGCTTCCCAGGTGGCTCAGCTGGTAAAGAATCCACTTCCAATGCGGGAGACCTGGGTTTGATCCCTGGGTTGGGAAGATCTCCTGGAGAAGGTAACAGCTACCCACTCTAGTATTCTGGCCTGGAGAATTCCATGGGCTGTGTAGTCCATGGGGTCAACAAAGAGTTGGACACGACTGAGCAACTTTCACTAATGAAGCCAATAGGGATCCCATAAATAAGCGTTTAGATTAAGAAAAAGTATTTGCCCGTGGATATGATCCCTAATGTGGGATAACTGAGATGCACCGTGTGTAAGACATGGTGGAATGTCCACAGTCAAGGCTGATGGGGCTGGAGACCTGCAATTAGACACATGTGGTGGGCTTACTCTGTTATAACCACTTTATCAACAGACCATACAGTTCACCTATTTAGAGTTCAGTGGCTTTTCATGTATTCACAGAGTTGCATCACTTAGCATTGAAACAGAGCACTAGCTGTGTATTGTTCGTGCCTGGAGCCCACAGGTTTTCTCTCTACAAGCTTCCTTCATCTCTTTCGTTTTAAGGAATTGAACAGCACTATGGGATAATTCCTTAAAGGAGGGCTGTATCGCCTTCTTTTTATAAGATATTTATTTGTCTACATTGGCTCTTAGTTGTGGCACACAAGATCTTCGTAGCATCATGTGAAATCTTTCACTGTGGTGCATGAACTCTAGTTGTGGTACAAAGGCTCAGTAGTTGCAGCGTGCAGGCTTAGTTGCTCCACGGCATGTGGGGTCTTAATTTCCCAACCAGGGATCAAACCCACGTCCCCTGCATTGTAAGGTGAATGCTTATTCACTGGACCACCAGGGAAGTCCCTCCTCCTCCTTCTTGAGATGCATTTAGACGTCCTTTCTTCAGTGGAAGATCCTCTCTCTCCTGTAAGAACCTGGACATCTCTCGTTGGTCTTCCACTGTGATGTTTCCAGCAAATCCAACTCGTGCCATACACTGGGCTATTTTTGAGAGCCGGTTCATTCTTTCAGATACTAGTATTTTTAGTCATACAAACGCCTAGCACTAGTCTAGGCACTGGAAATGTAGAAATGAAAGATTGTTCTGTTTCAGAAATTCAGTTTCCAGACCTCAGCTGTGCCCACAGAGTCAGGGAAATTGGGAAAGTTTCAATACCAGACCATGGGAGGAAAGTTGGGACTGTCATTGGTGAGCGTGGTAGGCGAGCCAGCTGTTGGTAGTTGGGATCTGGGGTCTAGCGTTAACTTTGGAAACATGGCTCCAGAAGCAGATAGCAGTTAATGTGTATCCCTCACATTGTATATTATATCCTTGGAGCTTATTTTGTACCTAATAGTATACTGCTACCCTTATATTACCCTGACCCCCTAGAAGGTGTTTTTTTTGTTGTTTGTTTTTGATAAAGGATAGGTTTGGGCCTAGAATCTGGGTGAGGCTGAACTTATAGAGAAAGGGGTTAAGTAAGCCCAGCAGGAAAGGTTAGAGGGTCATAAGGGCAGACCACCAGGCCTCCCACTATAGCTAAAACCCAAGTAAAACAAATAGGGCTGATGTTACATACAGGAGAAAATGGACATCCCAAGACTGCATGACCTGAGGGAAAGGATTTCAGTTCTGTGGGTTTCATAGACTAAAATACAAGATTGCTTGAATGCTTATGACACACGATAGCTTTGGAGAAGGAAATGGCAACCCACTCCAGTACTCTTGCCTAGAGAATTCCGTGGACAGAGGAGCCTGGTGGACTGCTGTCCATGGGGTCGCACAAAGTCGGACATGACTGAAGTGACTTAGCAGCACCAGCAGCAAGATAGTTTTGTGTGGTCTGTTTATTTGTTTATTTATAGTAGAAACAAAAGGTATTCCCCTAACTTTTCTTACCACACAAAAGAGTATCTTTACCCTTCAGACTATCTTTCTAACAAATACCTATCAAATATTATGTGTTAGGCACAGTCCTTTGTACTGTGATTCCAAAAGCAAATAAGATGGTTCTTGCCCTCAAAGACCTTGCCTCTGTGGAAGGCAGATAACTAACCAGCAAATTAGAATATAGGGTTGTCAGGGATACAGTTCGTGTCATTGATCCACAGAGAAGAAGCAAGTGCCTTAGGGAAGGAGAAAGTGTTTAAGGTGGGATCATGAAGGACTGGTTTCTCCAGTAGTCATGTTCAGATGTGAGAGTTGGACCATAAAGATGCTTGAGCGCTGAAGAATTGATGCTTTTGAACTGTGGTGCTGGAGAAGACTCTTGAGAGTCCCTTGGACTACAAGATCGAACCAGTCCATCCTAAAGGAGATCAGTCCTGAATATTCATTGGAAGGACTGATGCTGAAGCTGAAGCTCCAGTACTTTGGCCACCTGATGTGAAGAACTGACTCACTGGAAAAGACCCTGATGCTGGGAAGGATTGAAGGCAGGAGAAGGGGGCAGCAGAGGATGAGATGGCAGAGGATGGCATCACCGACTCTACAGACATGAGTTTGAACAAACTCCGTGAGATAGTGAAGGACAGAGGAGGACTGCATGCAGCAGTCCACGGGGTCGCAGAGTCAGGCACAACTTAGCAACTGAATAACAGCAACAAATGAAGGAACGTCAAGGTCAAGATGGGTCTGAGGAAGACAAAAAGAAATGATGCATGCTAGTAAAATAAGACTGGGAAAGTAGGCCGAAAGGGCCTGGCATGCTTAGTGGAGGAATTAAATTTTACCCCCAAACCTGTGGGTGTCCTTGAAGGACTTTAGTAAAGGAAGTGACATGCTCCTTTTTCGTATTTAGAAAAAATACTTTGGGAATTATGTGAAGAATGATGTATGGTAAGACAGGAGTCAGAAACACCAGTTAGGAGGGAAAGTGATGCTGGTAATTCACAAGTACTCACATTTTTCTCTTACTGCCTATTGTAGCTTCCCAAACTGTGGATTCAGCTACAGAGAAGAAAGACAGATGAAATAACTGGTTTGTGAGACACTCAGAAAAGTGTAGACTGAGGCCTTAGAAGTGGCGGGAGATAGGAAGGATTCTGAAATGAGGAAATACATTCTATTAGGGCATAATTGTTAGGGCTTCCCAGGTGGCTCAAAGGGTAAAGAACCTGCCTGCAAGTCAGGAGATGCAGGAGACATGGGTTCAGTCCCTTTGTTGGGAAGATCCCCTGGAGGAGGACATGGCAACCTACTCCAGTATTCTTGCCTGGAGAATCCCATGAACAGAGGAGCCTGGTGGGCTACAGTCCATAGTGTCGCTAAGAGTTGGACACGACTGGAGTGACTGAGCAGGCACAGGGCGTATAAGTAAGGAAGCTGTAAAAGTGTTTGAAATCTAAATCACTTTGTAGCCATGCTAATTATCAGGACTAAAATTTTCCCCAAGTCAAATTTTTCAAAGTGCTTTAAAGTTGGTCCCTGCCACTGCGCCCCCCGCCCCCCACCCGCAGAAAGCCAGTCTGTCTTCACTGTGAGTTACAAATTAAAATTCACATGTTACATAGCCATGGGAGTGGTATTTACATTCTCACACATTTCAGATCTCTTGAATCCATTTTGCAAGTTATTTATTTTCCTTTGAGATGGGAGTTAATTCAGTCACACTTTCTTCTCCTGACAATAACTGCTTTTTTTTTTTTTTTTAATTTTTTTTTTTTTGCCTGAGGTAGCTTTCCCTCCAACCGTTTCTTGTTGTTCTTACCCAAGACCCAGTATCTGCCAAAACAAATGTATGTGAGTGATAAACGCTGAGAGGAATGTCTGTTGGACCACAGGAAATTTCCTGTTCAGGAAGAGATCTTGGGAACTTCCTGTGGAGGAGTGCATTGTGGGACTTTTGGCTGCAGGCCCTTGACCACAGCTGCAATTAACTAAAGGCAGGAGGGGGGAAGGGAGAGGAAGAAGAGGAGACAGCTACCCACAGACATTTTTATCCATGTAGGTTGAGGAGAGAATGGGCTAATACAGCTTTAAAACTTGCCAAGAGAACTGCTTCATTGCCTCCCATCTTTCACAGCATTCCAGACACTTCCTTAGGGTTTTCCCAGACAAGCAGTGTCCCATTGTCCCTGTGTGTCCTTCTGTCCGCCACCCCATGCCTGGTGAGCCTGCATGAAGTGCCTGCCTCCTCTTGAACACCCCCAACGAGTTGGAATCCCCTCATCAGCCTCAGGGCTCCCTCACGGCTACTGGCATCCAAGCCTTGGAGCGGGTGGTGCTTGTTCTTCCCAGATACAAAAGAGAGTAGACATTTGGGTGTTTGATTTATTTCTATTTGACTCAGAAAACATGAGCTGTTACGGATTATAATGAAAGACAAGAGTGATAAATCCAGCTGATAAGCGTGACCAAAACCAACAGGAGAACCCTGCATTTTGGTCGGGTCAGTCAAGTATGAAGTTCTGAGGAATGCCTCATGGCTACACTTCTCAGCCCCTGAGTGGTCTGCCCAGTAGAGCTGGACATCACCCCCTGCCCCCGCCCCACCCGGCTGGGAAATTTGTGGGACGCCTTTGGCTAGGAGGTCGGTGGCAGACCTTGTCAAGGCCAGTAGGGCCATGACTAGCTTTCTAAGCCCCAACTTACGAAGGAAAAGTCCTTAAAAGGGAAAGTCACTTTATCTCTCTTCTGGGCAGTTTCTTTGTCTAACCTGGGGAATTAAAAAAAAAAAAAAATTCCCCTCTCAAAATTGGGGTGAGAATTAAATCATGGACAGAAAAGTGCCGAACCCAAGGCAGAGGCTGAGAGAGTTAGATGGATCTTTCCCGCAAGTCTCTCATCGGTACAAATTGGAAGTCACTGAGGTGTGGTTCTGGCCTGAGTCAGAGGGAAGGCTTTGAGGCTCAGCTCCGGTGATTTGCATTGAAGGAAGTTTGTCCTAGAGCTTCTGCTTTGCATCCAAGTACCTGTTATTTCTTTACAGCCTCCACTCACCACTGTGGGGAGTCCATCTCTGAACCTGCAGGGCTGTTTGGGTTTCAGAACCAGTCACAGGCTGGTGGCAGCTTCTGGCCTTGGGGAGTTTCAGCTGGGCTGGGGAAGGGGAGTGAGCAGCTAAGGACTGACGACTGGTCCACGCCATGTTCTGGGTCACATAGCAGGACCTTGGCCTCTTGTGCATCATCTGCCTCGCCATCCATCCCTCTCCCTCTCTGCTGATGGGCAGAGCCCCTGTCCTCTCCAGGGCTGGTCCCTGGAGAGGAATCACTGCTGCATGCTACTCAGCGCTGTGTCCACATCACCTGCTGGAAAGTGACTTCCTGAGGCACAGGGGCCACGTCTGCCTCATGGTTGGTGCTCAGTAAAGGCCTGTGAAGTGGAACCCACTTGATTTTAAGGGGAGGCTCCAGGGAGGCCTTCACGATGGGGCTGAAACAAAAGACACTCGTGATAATATCATACAGTCCCATACCAACCAGGCTGAACATCATCTGTTATTATTAGAAATATGTGTCTGTGTGCTCTGGTGACGGACTGTATTCTTTTTTGTTATTTGACCTACGGGCTCCACTGTCACATGTTTAGTCTCTGTTTTCATGGCCTCCTTTCTTCAAAAGTTGCATTTTCTTTTTTTCTCCCTCTCTCTTGGGTGGGGGGATTCCCCTCTTTGTAGTCTAGAAACTTGAAATGCAGGCCTGTTTTTGCAACAGGTCAGTAAACAAAAGACAGTGGTATTGACCCTTGAGAGAATGAACCTGCAGAATTATCTTGAAACGTGAGGTTCCAGTTTTTAAATTTTCTTCAAGGTTATGTGACCAGAGGTTCACCAGAAAGAATTTTAAAAAGCCAGAGTATTGTGTGGCAAACATTGTCTGAGTGTGGGGTCTACCCCCTCAAGTAGTATAAGTATCAATATGTGCTCAGTCATGTCCAACTCTTTGTGACCCCATGGACTGTAGCCCGCCAGGCTCCTCTGTCCATGGGATTCCCCAGGCAAGAGTACTGGAGTGGGTTGCCATGCCCTCCTCCAGGGGATCTTCCCACCCCAAAGATCGAACCCATGTCTCTTACATCTCATACATTGGCAAGCAGATTTTTTATCACTGCGCCACCAGGGAAGCCCACAAGTATCAATATATCATGGTTTTAAAAATAAAATTTAAAAATCCAGATGACACAAAGAATGAGCTGTGTTCACTAAAAAGTTGTCCTCATCATGGGGGACAAGTGATTTCGTTTTGCATTATTCTGAGGAGATTCCCCGCATGAGAATGGCAAATATGTGAACAGAGAAACATGGATTCACTGGAAGTGAGCAAAATAAACCTCTCAACTGACCTTTCTTTTTAAAACTCTGACCTTGGCCTTTAGAAGAAAAAAGGCAATTTTTTTTTTTCTAAAGTTATCTGACTTCGTTCAGGAGGCTGCTCTCTGACTATGGCCTAGAGCATTCAGGCCAGTTTCCTACATTTTGAAGGTGTTCCTTACAGTTGGGAAAATAAAAGCTTGTTTAAGAACTCTTGATGCCTCCCCTCAAACATCCAGGTGTGTGGACAAAGTGCTCCCTTACTGCAGCTGGTGCTCTGATTCATTCCGAGGGTCTTGACAGAGACTGGGAAACAGAACGGTCGTCCCAGGGAGAGACCAAGCTATTCTTCAGGTACCACACTGTCATCCTGGCATTTGCTGTACTGAAGATGCTGTTATGATAAAGTGAAGAAGTGAAGTGAAAGTCACGCAGTCGTGTCCAACTCTTTACAGCCACATGGACTATAGAATCCATGGAACTCTCCAGGCCAGAATACTGGAGTGCGTAGCTGTTCTCTTCTCCAGGGGATCTTATCAACCCAGGGGTCAAACCCAGGTATCCCACGCTGCAGGCAGATTCTTTACCAGCTGAGCCACAAGGCTAGTCCTATTTTACATTTATATGATACTTTTGTTCTTGTTCTCGTTTAGTTGCCCAGTTTTGTTTGGCTGTTTTGTGACCCCATGGATTGGGATTTTCCAGGCAAGAATATTGGAGTGTGTTGCCATTTACTTTCCCCAGGGTATCTTCCCAACCCAGGAATCAAACCCCTGCCTCCTGCCTGAGTCTCCTGCATTGCAGGCAGATTCTTTACCACTAAACCACCTATGGCTTCCCAGGTGGCGCTAGAGGTAAAGAACTAGGTAGACGTAAGAGATGTGGGTTCAATCTCTGGTCAGGAGGATCCCTTGGAGGAGGGCAAAGCAACCCACTCTAATATTCTTGGCTGGAGAATCCCATGGACAGAGGAGCCTGGTGGACAACAGTCCATAAGGTTGCAGAGAATCAAACACGACTGAAGCAACTTAGCACGCAAGCATGAACTACCTATAGTTCACCAATGTTAATGTATGGATTTGACTATCTCATTTAATCATCACAATACCCCCTGGTTGTACAGTTGGGGGAAACAGACTTGGGGGTTAAGGGTGGAGGTTGACCAGCAGACCTTTCACTCTCCTTAGGTCTTTTCTCTCCAAGTTCCGTGTGGTCAGGCCAAGAGGTGAAAGTGAATATGCACCAGTTAGTAAGCGATGTTCTGACAAACTCCAGGCCAAAGGAAGTAAAAGGGCTTCTTTGTCCCCTTCATTTCTTCCCATGCTGTCTGCCCCTGCCCCTCAGCTCCTGTTCCCACCCACCCCTGTCTGCCCACTCTGCCTTGGCCGCCTCTGCAGGTTCTGGTGGGGGGTGGGTGGGGGTGCTGAGGACCTCTTTGTTTGTGCAGTAAGGGCTTCCTCACAGGAAATTTCCGGTGATGGAAACTCTGCGGAAACTTCCTGTTGGTGAGGACGCTGCAGACGTCTGATAACACAAACCACTTAAACCTCCAAACTTCAGCTGCCCAGGAGGCTGGGAAGGCCCATCCCTGCTTTCTCAGAGACTGAGAGGGCAAGAAAGTACAGTGTACAGAAGCCTCAAGAGTCTCATTCAGGCAGCATTTTCTCAATGCAAAAACTTGTGATCAGCAAGTTGTCCTAGAAGATCAGCCCTCACAGTTAAATGGACTGCTTAGATTTCTTAAAAAAAAAAAAAAAAAAAAAAAAAATATATATATATATGGATGCACTGGGTCCTAGTTGTAGCATGTGGGATCTAATTTCCCGACCAGGGATGGAACCCTGGGCCCCTGCATTCAGACCACAGAGTCTTAGCCACTGGGCCACCAGGAAAGTCCCCTGACTAGATTTCTAAAGAGACTGGTGTCTGCAGGGACCTTCTGTCTGGAAGCATTGAGGAGGCTCTGAAACATGTCTTGAGGTTCTTCCTAATCATATTAAATCTGGTTCTTTCTCATCATGTTAAAATACATCCCTATGACTCTTCAATGTTATGGTTCGTGAGTACTGCAGACACTTCAGCCATCACGTATGGACAGGGAATTTTAATTCACCCTTGTCATGGTTAGACACAGTTGACTGTACATGGACATGGTTCTCTTAACACCAAGTATAAATTGTCTTCTGTATGCACTGCAGGACGACCAACCTCGAACACCAAGTTCTCCAGTAGGCTTTATGTTCATTTGACCTGCTCTGGACCTCTGGTGCTTTATTTTGTTGTTTGTTATCATTTGGGCAAAGTTAATTATTCCTAACTCATGCCTTGGAGTGAAACTGAACTCTGAATATCTCCACTGTTGAGAATTCTGTAGGTTTCTGTAGGTGACTGTTGTAGCCCAGCTCATAGTTTGAAAGCTTGGTCTCCTAATTAGGCTGAATTTGCCCTGTTGACCTGTAGCCTCATTACCACTTGCCCTGCCCTTGTCATATAATAAAAATAATTGACCCCCCATCCTCTTTCTAGCTATTCCCATTTGCTTAGACAGTTACTGGAAGAATGTCTCTTAATCACTTGACTTGCCCCAAGCCAAGTTCATTTCTCTACAAGTTTCTTAATAGGTGTTATTTCCTGATTAGGGGCTATGGTGGCCTTCCTTTCCAAAGTGTCCTAGATTCAGTGGAAGCTTCTGAGTCCCACCTCCCCAAACTTCTGCCACAAGCTGGGGGTCTTTCTTGCTTTCTTGATAAGAAATGATCATTCCAGCATCAGAATAAATCAATGAACTGGACTATTTATAGGTGGGGTTTTGTGGTTACATTCTTGCAAATTAGGGAAGCATGAAAAAAATTACAATTAACCAGGAAGAAATTTGTTGGCTGATAAGAAGTCTGCCTGTTAGATTCCTAGAAGACAGAGACCATTGTTTATCTTTGTATACATGATATTTTTCCATTCTTGGCATATAGCCTCAGTACATGTTTGCTGAATAAATGAGGTAAAAAAGGAGCAAGGTTTTGGACTTAGTGTAAAATGCATAAAAGTTGTGAATGTTTTCACCTTATTTGTAAGGATCAGCTGTCCTCATGGATTGAGTATTGATTTTCAAAGTGGTAAATTATCATTGATGAATGATACTGCATATACTTAAAGGCAAGGAAAAACATTTTTTTAAAAATGCCTCAGAATAAGTTTTAAATGTGGAAATGCAAAATAACAAAGTAGTCCGGGCCGCTTGGGGAAGAAAGAAGGCCTGTTTGCAGTATAACTTACTGTTGGTTTTATGTTTGAGTTCATATTGTAGACTGGGATTAACTGGAACAGGTTATAAATAGAGGCTGTCATTATAAACACTAATTAGCACAATTTGTCTACAGAAGAATAATTGCCATTTTCAAAGTACTCTTACCTTAAAATAGATCGCAGTGATGTCATAATAGCTATAGACCGGACTAAGATATTATTATTATGTCATGGGCTTCATCAAAATTGTTTTCAAGTACCATAGGACTGTCTGCTAGGTAGCCTTATATTTTCTGGAAGTCCAGTTAGTGTGTTAGAGGGACCACAAGCTTGGGATTCTCAGAACTAATTTTAGTTCTACTTTTGCTGTTCTATCATCCTTTGAACAGGTAATTTACTGGGTGAGTGCCGTCTCCTGTGAGGTGCTAGATGTGTATCGGTGACCTAGACAAATATGGCCCCTTCCTTCATATTGCTCATAACAGTGTGTAGTGAGGGAGAGTCAGGCTTCCCCAAGAATGAACACCAGCCATGTAGTCCATTTTCTGCAGAGTAATCCGCTGTAAAACAGAAACCAGATAGTGTCATTTCACTGCTACAAAACCCCCACTGGCTTCCAGTTACATCTAGAAACATTCTGAATATGAACCACCTGGCCCTGTGTGATCTGGACCCAATAAACCCTGTGAACCTCTCCAGGCTCACCTCTCCTGTATCACCTTTTGTTCTGCTCAATCCTCTCCAGCCTTACTAGTCTTGCTTTTCTTAGACCACCTTGCCTGTGCTCCCACCTCAGGGCCTTTGCACTTGCCATCTGTCTGCCTATAAGGCTGTTTCTCCAGTTATTCCCATGGCGTAGTCTTTGCTCAAATATCAACTCCTAGAGAAGCTTCTCTGACAGCTTTATCCAAAATGGTATCTGCCTTCACTCCCTGCTCTCTTTACCCTGTACTGTTTTCCTTTGGAGCACTTTTCACCACTTGATTTGTCTTTTTTTTTTTTTTTTAATTGGGTGGTGACTCTTAGGTGTCTATTCAAAAAGGTGATTGGCAATTCATTGTGCACAGATTGGGCTTGGGATCAACTGGGGTCCAGTTGGATGGGAATCTGGCTGTCTCATGGGAGGCTCCAGAAGTTTTGCGGGCAAGTGAGTTTGTCCCCAGTGAAGTCCTGTGGTCTCTGGCTTGTAAGGAGCCTGTCTGGGGAGGGGCTTGAGCTTTTATCAGTCATTATGTGGATTCTCACTAAAATCCCGTGTTCTTAACCTGTCCTCTCTCCTGGACCTTCTCATCCTCTGACTCAACCTGGTTCCAGCCAGCAAATGTTCTGTCATCTCCCCAAAGGAGCAGCTTCTGGACTGGGGGTGGGGCAATGGAGTGCAGACACCTCCAGTGCCTCCCCTTGCCCTCCTGTCTTAGGAAGCACCTAGAACCTCCAGTGTCCGAGGTTTGGGGGGTTCTGGCAGGAAAACCAGCTTGTTTCTTGCTATATATCACTCCGCAGGCAGGTAGGGTTCAACTGTCTCACTCCACTGAGTCAGATACCAATTATGCTCAGTCAGTCAGTCGCATCTGACTCTTTGTGACCCCATGGACTGTAGCCCACCAGGCTCCTCTGTCCTTGGGATTTTCCAGGCAAGAATACTGGAGTGGGTTGACATTTCCTTCTCCAGGATATACCAATTATCCATCTGTTTTTCAATCTCTAAAATCTTGTGTACCCCTCTTAATTGCCATTGCTGCATCTCCCATTCTGTCTCTTCATGGGTTTGTACCTTTTTTATTCCTCTGCTGTGGTTTAGCGAGACCTCGGCCAGAGGCAGGGAGAGACACAGGTATGACTCGGACAGAGTTACACTCCGGGGGAAGTGTATCCATGCGGCCCTCCAGGCGGCTTCGAAAGCACAGAACATGCAAACTTGGCCTAGTCTCTTACATACATTGAAGAGATTTCAAAGCTTAGCAGGAGTTAATTGGGTCAAGAGGAGGCAAGATTATTTCTGGAAAGGAGAACAAGGTGTCTGAAAACTCTGAGCCCAGAAGAAGATATGGTCTTAAAGGAATAGAAAGCTCAGCCAACTGACATTTGGTGGATTTGCTGCAGGAAACCAGAGCAACATTTATAGAACTGCAAGGGGCAAAGATGGTGAGGGAGAATGAGGCAAAGTCACATTAAGGATATTGGTCTTTGTCCTAAAAGCAATGAGCAGCCATGACTGTTGCCGGAGTAACCTTGGACCTCACAAAATCTCAGTTCTTCTTTTGTAAACAAGACACTCTACCTCATAGAGTTATGAGCATGAAATGATATTGTGTATTAATATTTACTGTTCTGCTAAGGGGCTGCAATGATCTTTTGGGACAAGTCACTGTAGCCCCTCAGCACAACAGTATAATCAAGATGTCAAGTTGGGGAGCAGTCTTTGCAGTCAAGTAAGTGAGAGGTATAAAGAAATAATTGAAAGTCATGGTTCTGGGACCTAAAAGTCTAATGGAAGGAAGTTTTTGTTGTCCACACCTCAGATGAAAGTAGACTTGGAAGATGGTGGAAAGGTTAAAGGTTTAATAGTATTCCAGTATTCCAGTCATATTGCAGAACATTCTGCAGGAAGATTAAACAGCTTACCAATTAGAAAGAAAGACAAATATCATATGATATCACCTATAGGTGGTATCTAAAATAATATCACAAATGAACTTATCTACAAAACAGAAACAGATTCGGAGACATAGAGAATAGACGTGTGGTTGCCGAGGGGAAGGGGTATGAGAGGGATGGATTGGGAGCTTTGGATTAGCAGATACAAACTATTATATACAGGATGAATAAACAAGGCCTTACTGTATAGCACAGGGAACTATAGTCAATATCCTATGATAACCCATAATGGAAAATAACTTATACATGTGTACAACTGAATCACTTTGCTTCATAGCAGAAACATTGTAAATCAGCTGTATCTCAATAAAATAAATGTTTTACCATAGAATCTTATCAGCTGGTAGTTGTGAACGATGAGGAAGCAGACACCAAAGAAAGATGGGTAGCTCTTTATTCCTTTGTCCTGTGTAATCAGTGTCATTTGATAATGAAGCAGCCATTCTAGGTTTCCATGTAAAAAAGTTTCATGACAAGGTGTTAAATACTGTAGACAATAGACAGTAAAATATTAAAGAGGAGAGCTCCGGGAGCTTTTACACTTTAGTATATTTTTATTTGAATTGTAATATATTTGCTCTTTTAAAGAATTGGTCATTGAGCTGCACTATCAGCGCAGGGATAAATTGACAAGTTTTGGTTCTCTGAACTTCACGGTGCACATACATGGTGTTCATCCTGCCAGCACCAAAGCAGCTGATGAGCTCAACTCTTTGAGCTCTTCATTTGAACAGGGGAATCAGCCTTCACTCAAAACCTGACATTTCTTTTCTTTTTTTTTTTTTTAGATTTTTTTATTTTTTGATGTGGGCCATTTTTAAAGCCTTTATTGAATTTGTTACAATATTGTTTCTGTTCTATAGTTTTTTGGTTTCTGGCTGTGAGGCACATGGACTCTTAGCTCCCTGACCAGGGATCGAACCCACAACCGCCTGCATTGGAAGGTGAAGGCTTAACCACCAGACCACCAGGGAAGTCCCAAGACCTGACATTTCTGAATATGCTAAATATTCTTAGAAGACAGCAGTGACTTTTATAGTCCCTTGGTAGTGTCCCTTCCCAGTCAAGTCAACACACGGAATTGTCACACGGGTGAATGGTCTTAGTCGCTTAGAATTCTTTCTGGGTTTTAAAGATGCAGGCAGAGTCTGAGGCCCACCAACGGCAAATCTCCAGGTAAGCTTAGGCTGTAAACTTGTCTTTAAATAATCTGGTCCTCTTGCAACTGCTGTAACTGTGTGGCTTTTTACAGCTCAGTACGAATTACTTGCAGTTGTAAATTGTAGTAGAAACAGGCATCTACTTAATTTTGATCTTAAAGAATTTCAAAGAAAATAAATGCACGCTGGAGAGTAGGTGGATTTTGAGATCGCATTCCGTGCATCACTTTTTATGAAGCGCCTGCGGAAATGGGTAGTAGCAGGGAGAATTGGTAGAGTGAAGAAAAATCTAGATTCATCGGGGCTTTCAATGAACACGTGCGAGGCCAGGCTTCTGTGGCCAGGCTTCCGCTTAGGAAGCGGTGGCTCTGGCAAGGATCTGAGTGTGCAGGGCTCATTAGTCATGAGCAGGTGGGGCCCCAAGCTATTAGGGTGACAGCTGTGCGTGAAACCTCAGAAATGAAAGTTTTTTTTTCATTTCTGAGCCTGTTGAAAGGTGGATGAGAGAGAAAAAAAGTAGTCACATAATAAAATCGTATGTAAAGACTAACCAAATAACCCACTTCAGGTTTTAGTCACTGCCAGGCAGGAACACATATTAAAGAGGGGGAGGCTTTACCTCCATGTGTCTATGTAAACTAACCACCTTTCCAGGGAACCACGAGGCACCTGGCCAGGGGTGTTTTTGTTACTAGGGTAATGGCTGTTTGATTGGACTCACAGATTTTATTTTCTTTTTGGAACAGAAGAATGGCAGGTGGTATCCAATCACCGTTACTCTTGCCCCCAAGAAGTTTTGCAAAAGTAGGAGTACTTCTGAACCAGAGGTACCTTAGCACATTCTGAAGTATTGGATTAGCCAAAAAATCCATTCAAGGGGCTTCCCTGGTGGTCCCGTGGTTAAGACTCCATGTTTCCAATGCAAGGGGCCTGGGTTCAATCCCTGGTCAGGGAACTAGATCCCACATGTCGCAACAAAGACCCGGTACAGCCAAATAAATATTTTCTTTTTCTTTTTTAAAAGTTTTTCTGTAACATCTTATGAACTTTTTGGTCAACCCAATAATAGGAGCATGTCTTTTTCTCTTTCCAAGCCCGTAGTGGCCTTTCCTGATGATCATCAACAATACACCCACCCATAAATCAAGGAAAGGATTATGAAAGGGGAACATGAAATTCACTTGAAAAAGAACAGCTCTAAGCCTTTTCTAGAATTTTCAGACTGAACTCTTTTTTTTTTTTTTTTTGGTCAGCAAAGTTCATTGTTTTCAAACATTTGTTAGCAAGAGTGGCATATGTAGTTCAGTCCAAAAATCTCAACTATGGGATTGGGCCCCACAAACCACTGTTACTATGTAAGCAACTCTCACTTTAACATGAATTTTATATTTTTCACCACAGTTGTGGTCACACCACCTCCATCCATCCACCTCCACCCGCCACCCCCCGTTTCCCCCACGGGATGCAATAAGAAGGAAAAAGTACCTGTCATGGTTCCTAGAGAAATACATTGAAGGGGACAATAGCAGGCAACAAAGCACTGAGAGGAAAACGGTAGCTGAGAGTAGATGTGATGCTGTAATTTATAATAAGCAGTAAGTATTTGGTCCCTATTCCTGGCACGGGGTTCCTCAAACCCTTAGAATTTCCTAAGTACTGAGCGTGGTACAGGTGTCTTTTGTTATGTTAATGAGGCAGCTTTTGGAGACACTTAAAGATTCAGGTTGACTGCCAGGGGAACCAGTCCAATGATTATAGAGGGTATTTTCTATAGAGGGGCTGAAGGTTGAATCAGTAGTCCATGGCCAATGATTTAATCAATCATGCCTATTTAAGGAAGTCTCCATAAAACTCCAAGAGGACTGGGTTCAGAGAGGGTTCTGGGATGGTGACCATGTGGAGGTGCTGGGAGTGGGCATGGAGCTCCTGCCCTTTCCCCTGACCTTGCTCTCTTCACCTCTTCCATCTGGCTTTTCCTGAGTTACATCCTTTTATACTAAACCAGTGATCTAGTGTGTAAAATTTTTGTTGAGTTCTGTGAGCCACTATGGCATGTTAATCAAACCCTAGGAAGGAGAAGGTGGTAGGACTTTCTGATTTATACTTTATTGGTTAGAAGCACAGCTGACAATCTGGACTTGTGACCGGTGGCTTAAGCTGTGGGGGAGGCACAGTCCTGTAAGACTGAGCCCTCAACTTGTGAAACCTGATGTTCTCTCTGGGTAGATAGTATCAGACTTGTTGAATCCTAGGACACCATGCTGGTGTCCCAAGCATTGTTTTGATTTTATGTGGGAAGTGGCCCTGCCCTCCCCGTAAAGAACCCCATACATTTGAATTGGATCAGGGAACCCAAAAGGATACCTAGGAAATATAAAGGAGCCCTTGGAAGAGGAAGGATGGGTAGAGGAATGCAACTTTAGGGAATCATGGATACCTGAGTGACCTATTTGTAATGAGAGAAGTGGGAGGAAGGGGGGCTGGAGGTAAAGGGATGATGGGATATGTAATGTTCAGCAAGGAGGAAGGAAAGAATAAAGAGGAGGAAAAAAGTACTGTGAAATGGGAAGGAAAAACACAAAATGAATATAAGAAAGAATGCAAAGAGACATGAAGGACAAGGAGAAAAGATGTAAGAAGGTAGGAATGAAAATAAACAAGTAAAATGGGAGAAGTGTATACTCAACTATTGATTTTCTATTCTAAGAAGAGGAGAATGATACAGATAATCCAAAATAATGGGTCCTTTCCAAGCCATCAATATGTTTTGACCTATTGTGCATCTTTATAATTTCATTGTTTTGTTTTTAATTTTTTTTAATAAAACAGAGAAGCCACAGATGCATAGCTGATTGAGTAGCCCCAGTCCTTATCTTCAATTTAGTTCCTTCCTGCATCCTCCTTTGGGTTGGGAGGGATCAATATCTGCAGACGGCCGTTATTCTATAAAGAAGCCAGATTCCCACCCACCCACCCTCCGTAAAGTCCTAATCTTAGTGGCTGCTTGAGATGGGGTGGGGTTGGTTAGAGCAGTTGACTTCAAGATGTCTATGAGCTGACCCTGAGTCTGGCTGTGAACCCCAAACCCCTTTTCTCCTGAGTCCTTCAGCACTGTGATGTTCCAAATTGAGACCTCACAGAAGGGTTAGAGGGCTACTAGAGCACCATGTTTCAAATAGAAAACCCCTGAATGTGAACCCAGGAGGAAAAACACTTCTTTATTCCAGAAAGAGCCCAGAAGACTCATCATTTAAGTACATCTGTGAAGACCTAGAAGGAGCTGAGCATAGGTGTGTGGGGGCTGGTGAGGGAGTGCAGGCATGAATATCTATCTGTCAGAGGCCCTGCAGCTCAGAACCAAGTACCTGTGTGCCATGATCCATGGTTTCTTTAAAAATTTAAGTGTTAGTATAAGACTTAGCCACTCTTGACCAAAAATACCTGTTGTGTCTTGAGGTTCTAGTTGGCAAGAGTCAATCTAAAACATGATGACTATCACCATTAGCAAAATCCATGTGTCAGATTTTACTCTTTCTGATTAGGATTAACCTCCAAATTAATCCTGGATTGGGTCCATCTTTAATAAAAACCTATACCTTCTGGAAGACTCAAACTTACTGTTTTCTTTTCCAGTGCTTTTATAACTTTAAGAGTAGGATTTCTGAGCGTAGATGGACATTCCCGGTCATCTGGTCTACCCCTGCCGGGTTTTTTTCCCCCACCTGTAGCTTCACTGCCTAGAGACTTCAGAGGGTGGGATGTCCCACAGGCAACCTTGTCATTTTGAAACACCACCATCTGTCAGAAGGTTCTTTAAACTCTTTGTCATGTGACATTTGTTAACACAAAATCTCATGTATTACATGAGTAGTACAGCAAATAATTGGTCCTCATGTGTTGTTTTTTTTCTTCGCCAACTCTGATCATCACCCAGATATTGTTTTTAACAGGATCTCAACCTCAACTGATCTTTTTCTGCTTTTACTTCACTCTCTGGTGGTATCTAGATTATGAGATTCATTTAGAATCTAACTAAAGAATGATAAATCCTCTGTTACCCTAAATATAACACTTGGCAGTCAATAGAAGGAGGAAAAATGGTTTAGCAAAGACTTATGACAATTCCAAGAAGCGGTGTCTTTTGGAACATTCCATGGTGACCCTGCCCCTGGAGTTATCAGCTTATCTGTCTGGTTTTGGAGTTTCCAGAAAAGACTTGCTGCCTTCAGAATACTTTCAGGCCCTCCCTTTAGTGCCTAAATTTCTACACTTAGTATTTTACCGCTTGAACATGAATTTTTGTTTTAAAAAGCCCATAGACTGGGGAGATGGCTCATTAAGCACTGGGGGTCATTTCACAAGAACATTAATTATTTTTAGGTCTCTTCCTTGGAAGCATGTTTTAATGGATAGGAAATGTGTAGATCATTAGACACACATTTTGGGAAGGGGTGGTGGGAAGGGAGGAAAGAAGAAAAGAAAGACAACATTTCTGAGTGCCTGTTGGGGACCAAGCACTTTCACACGTGTAATTTTCCCAACAGTCCCCGTGAGTTGAATTCTTTTTGTTATTGTTGTTCAATTACTAAGTTGTGTCCAATTCTTTTGCCACCCCGTGGGCTATAGCCCACCAGGCTCCTCTGTTCAAGGGATTTCCCAGGCAAGAATACTGGAGTCGGTTGCCATTCTCTTCTCCAGGGGACCTTCCTGACTCCAGGATCGAACCTGGGTATCCTGCACTGCAGGCAGATTCTTTATCATCTGAGCCACCATGGAAGCCCCTTGTCTCCCTGAATTGGCTGAAGTTCATGTCCATTGAGTCAGTGATGTTACCTAACCATCTCATCTTCTGCTGCCCTTTTCTCCTTTTGTCTTCAATCTCTCCCAGCATCAGGGTCTTTTCCAATGAGCTGGCTCTTTGCATCGGCAGCAAGACAAAGTGTCCTGCTCAGGTCATGGGCTAGTCAGGGACAGGGCTGGGACTTAAACCAGAGCTGCATGATCTAAAGCCTGTGCTGCTTCTTATTCCGTGATATTAATACCTTGTGCTGTCATCAAAAGGAAAAGGGCAGAGATCTGGGGAGGTGAGATGGAGTTTGCCTCCTTCCAAATTTTGCATAAGGCTGACCTTGTCTAACAGCATCCCTGTGAAATCAGATGCACGTGGCAGTAAAAATGTCCACATGCCTTGGCTTTACCTGAAATTTATGTACCACTGTAAAGTACTTTATTTGGAGTGAGGTATTTGTTCATCAAGAACCTTTCTCCACATGATCAGGATGCTTTTTATAACTTCCTTGTTCATTCTCATAGCTGGTCCCCCCATTGGAGAAATGGACAGTATTCATACTCCTCGTGTGAACTGGCACAGATCTTGCCTGATTACCGGCAGGCTGGTGATGATCCCCTCCAAGGTCCCCTCAGCCTCTAATTTCTTGCAGTATTTTGGCTGTGTACTGTCAGACTTGATCACAGTAAGCAGACTGCCAGTTTTCTACACTGATCCCCTGAGGAAGGATATGGAAATGATTCTTAGGTACCTCCCTCATCAGTCACAGCCAGTAATGCAGCCAACCTCTTTTAACTCCCCTCCTCTTTCCACACTCAATCAAGGACATTCAGTGCTTGTCTGGGGTTCTTTCTGGCCCCTCTCTCAGGCACTTTTGGGGAGAGCTTTAGGGTGGGGATATGGTCTCTGGTGAATTTCCCTGTTTCCCTGACATAGGCCACCATCAGACTTTGGGAGGCAGGTCTCTTCCACCCACTTCAGCATCCTTTCACGGCAGCTAGAAAACCACGGTTTCTCTTTTAAGTACACATCCCTAGGACTATAACAAAAGGCGTCTGTGAGCCCGAGAGCAGCAGGGGAGGGTACCACGAGAAGGGCTGAAGATTTAAAGGGTTTCATTTCTTCCTTGCTGCAGACTGTATCGTGTCTGAACGCAGTTTGGAATCTGCTTCTCCAGCACGAGGGGAGATAGAAATGAGTCCTAAAGCTGCCCAGGGACCCCAGCTGGTCTTTATCCTCAGAGCTTAGCGATTTCCTGCCACACGATTGAGCGGCAGAGCTCCCTGACGTTCACGAGGCCCCAGAAAGCCCCGTGTGAATCTCCTCTGTTTGCTGAGCGGCTCCCCAGCCAGACCAGGTCTGTCCAGTCAGGGCCCACAGCCACAACTAAGCTGCCCTCCTGGGAGGGTGGGATGCATTGTTTTAGAAGAGACACAGGAAATCAGAAATCTCTATCCTCCCCCAATTGGGGAGAATTGAATTTTACGGAGAAAGTGGCCAGTATTGAAAAAGAAAGCCTCCTCTGTTCCCTACTTCTCTCCGCAGCCCACCCCCAGGTCACCCCACCCCACAATCCTGCATTTGCAGGAACCTCCCCTGCCTAGGGATGCTGCGCATTGTGACCGTGGATTTGGCTGTGCTGCCAGGCTCTTTTTCAGTAGCGGAGTTAATGTGGCCATGACTCAGAATGATGGGACCCCAGATGCTAAGGAAGGGAACTGACTTCTTTTCGGCTCACAGTGGACTCGTAGCCAACAGAAGAGGTTTCATGTTCTAATGAAATGGCGCAGAAACTCTGTCCTTAGTGGCTAAGTGGTGTGTGGTATGGCTCTGATTCTGTCTCTCTCTCTTCTCCCTCCCTCCTTTCACCACCTCCTCCCTCTCTTTCTTCAAGTCAGAGCTGAGAACTCTAACTACAGCCCAAATTCCTGTAAGCAAAGGGTCCTTCTGAACATGACCTTAAAAGAGTTCTTCTTTTAAGAATCCAAGTTGCATGTTGTTCCTTGGATGTAGGAAAGGCTGGAGAAATCTTCCACTCCATTTAAGGAGAGGCTGGATGCGTGGTGGATAGGACCTCAGGCGCAGGATGAACAATTTACAATTACATAGCACCTTTCTTCCAGGGAGTACCGAGCACTTCCTTGTAAACCCTGCCCTATTCTCACAGAGCATGAGTTGTTTCCTAGAAGTGATTTAGTCCTTTTTGGAAAAAGCATTGATTTCTTTCAACCATCGTGAACCCAGTTACAGTAAAACCTCTATTGTCTGATCTTCTGTGACTTTATAAAGCAATTATTAACTGGCACATTATATATTTCACCAGTACAATGACAACTGATGTTTTTAATAGTGACCTCGAACTTCTGTAATATCCTGCATTATCCACTCAGGAATCAAAGAAAAATGAAATTATATTCACTAGAGTTTGCTATGTTGTATCTATTTTGTTATATTTAAATCTTTTTTTTTTTTAAGGAAATTCAGGTCTATCATGACTTCCCAGAGTAGTATCAATTTTATTTTTTTTATAATTTTTAATGAAATACAGTTGCTTTACAGTGTTGTTAGTTCCTACTGTACAACAAAGTCAATCAGCTATACATACACATATATCCCTGCTGTTTTGGATTTCTTTCCCTTTTAGATCAAGCAGAGCCCTGTGCTATGCTGTGGTTCTCATGGGTTCTCTACTTTATACATAGTATCAGTAGCGTATATATGTCAATCCCGATCTCCCAATTCATCCCACGCCCCTTGGTGTCCATATGTTTGTTATCTATGTCTGTGTCTCTATTTCTGTTTTGCAAAAAAGATCATCTATTTCATTTCTCTAGATTCCACTCCAATTTTAAATATTTTATCCTTTCCTGGCTTTGTAAACCCAACCTTGTTTAAAAAAGAGAGAGAGAGAGAGATTCCAATATGTTGGATCCAAACTACAGATGATGATCACTCAGATCTGACCAGGAGACAAAATTTCTTTCTTAGAGCAGGTATATCTCACCACCGTGTGGACGGGTCATCGTAAACACTGCCCACAGTTCCTCTCTGAGATCTTAGCCCATCTCTGCTAGGTATTCTGAGTCATGCCAGGGTTTGACACTCAGGCTGACAATAGTTTGGCATCCACATCACAATATCCACATCACAGTAGCTCAGATCCATGGCCTTCCTTCTCCAGCTTTACACCTCTCTCTCAGGCTTCATTGTGAGATGTGGTTTGTATCCATTCCCTTAAAGGAAATCTTAAATGGAAAGACAAATGCAAAAAACAATGTGGAGACCTTAGGAAATTAGAATTCTACCAGCGTCTTGGAAGGGGGTTAATAATGACAAAAGACACCTGAGGAGAAAGAGATGTGCGCACACGGCCTCTGCCTTGCCTCCAGCGTGATGCCAGCTGCCACCAAGGTAGTCCTGGTACAGGGCAGGGGACTGTGGTGCTGCTTCTGCAGGCTCAGCTCAGGAAACCGGGAGCTGACGCCCAGCCAGAGCAAAGGGACAAGGAAACAGATGCCCTAAAGCAACAGAAAAGGGCATGCCCAGCTCTCCTGAGGGCCAGCAGTTCACGCACTTGGCTGGAGAAGTCACAGCATACCGTGAATAGGGTATGTGCTTATCACTGCGTGCATGCTTAAGTCACTTCAGTCATGTCCGACTCTTTGGACCTAAACCAGCCAGGCTCCTCTATCCATGGGATTCTCCAGGCAAGAATACTGAGTTGGGTTGCCATGTCCTCCTCCAGGGGGTCTTCCCAACCCAGGGATCAAACCCATGTCTCTTTATGTCTCCTGCATTGGCAGGCAGACAGTTCTTGAATGCTGCCTATTGTAACGTTGAAGAACCTTCTTGTCCATTGTCTCGTGTGATCTCACAACAGCCCTGGGAGGCAGGCTTGATAGAAAGAGTCACTCCTATGTTACAGAGAAGGAAACAGCCTCAAAGACAGTGATGCCTTAGCTCAGCCCTTATCAAAAAAGGCAGGTGACAGCCTGGACCAAAACACAAGGCTTTCGATTCCTTATCCACAATCTCCTGATTGAGTAGGGTCACCCTTTCAGGTGACTGGTCCCCCAGGGCCTGGTTATAAACAGGTGGATACATGTGGAGAGTACCTTTGAAGACACTGATGCAGGGGACCACCTCTGATTTCAGAGTTTGGAGTATTAGACAAATCCTCGACTGAGAGCCAGAGACCTTATTTCTAATCCTGGCCCTGCTTCGAACTAGTTGGGCAGCTTTGAGCAAGCAGCCAGTTGCCTCCCTCCTTCCTGGGTGCTCAGCTGGAAGTAAGAACAGTAATGTCTGTACCACTGACCCCTCTGGCTGTTGTGAAAGCTGCAACTTTTGAAAGCCCTTTGTTCCCAGGTATAAACTCACGTCTCCATTTCCCATGATTCGGTTCAGAGGAAAAGGGCATCCAGGTATAGGGTGTGGTGACTTAGATTTGAGAATCTTTTTGAACAGGATACAACAGTTTCATTTTACCGGGAACAAGTAAAGAACCCGCCTGCCAATGCAGGAGGCACAAGAGACACGGATTCCAGAAGGTCCGCTGGAGGAGGGCGTGGCTACCCACTCCAGTATTCTTGCCTGGAGAATCCCATGGACACAGGAGCCTGGAGGGCTACAGTCTGTGGGGTCACAAAGAGTCGTACACGTCTGAAGTGACTTAGCACAAGCGTGGAGAACCGTATGCTGGGTGTGGTAGAAATGCCTGGAACCCTCAGTCATTGTGGGATTCGAAACTCAAAAATGATGCAAAAGGCAGTTCCATCCCAGTTTTTGTTTGTTCTGTTCACCACCTCTGAGAATGACATGGCACATGTCTAGTCCTTCCAGGGTGGTAATTCATGAAAGACGTCACCAAGAAGGTGAGCCTTGAGAGATCTTAATGCATTTTGAAGCATGCCTAGTTCACTGGGCCGACAACAGAAGCAGCCCGTCCCGCCAGAGCGGGTGGTGTGCGAAAGGCCAGAGAATGCAGCGCCTCTGGGAACTGCAAGCCTGACCACGCGGCTGGAGCTGGGTCAGCCAGAGGGCGACATGGTGAGTTAGGCAGGCACTGAGGCGGGCCTGGGAAGCTTCTGAAAACATTTAAGCAAAGCAGGAACACAGCTCCATGTCTGACAGAGACACTGACTGAGACTCACTGCTCAGCTAAGTTTTATTGGATGGAGGGCAGATCTCAAGGTGTGTGGAGACCAAAAGGGTGGGGAGTCTGAGGTCCTGCCTGGCTCCTCCCTCCAGGAGCCCACCCTCAGCCATCCTTGTCCATTGAGGTCAAAGGATGGTGGGTGGCAGGGAGCCTGGAGCTCACTAAGAAAGTGTAGGAAGGAGTCGACCGAAGGGTCCACACTGCAGTTGATAACTTGCTAGCTTTAAGTCACTCCGATTCAACCATCTCCCGCTTTTCCTTGATGTTTCTCGGAAGCAAATGGAAACCAGTCAGACACCAGCTTCCTTCCATCCTTCCACTGGACTCACAGCCCACCGAGAACTCAGGTGTTCAAAGTCCCAAGCCACAGAGAGCATGTGCCATTAGGGGAGAGGGCAAGGGGTATGCTCTCCAGGCTGTAGAACTGCCTGGGGATGTGCTGTGAAACGGGGGGTGTGGGAACATGAACTCTGGAGTCAGGCAGTCTGGTTTGTGAGTCCTGGTCTCAGCACTCAATGGACACAGGATCTCTGTAAGTCATTGAACCCCTCTGCCTGTGTTAGCATTTTCTCATCGGAAAAATAAATGAGAACAGTAGCATTCACCTCCGAGTGCTGCAGGAAGGATCCAACAGATAGAGTCTCCAAGGCACCAGGTATACAGTAAAATCTCAGTTTATGTTTTGCCTTTTCACATTGGAAGTTTTCAGTAATTAATCTCTTAGAAACAAACAGAAGAGAGCCTGCCTGTGTGTGGTGCTGGTACTTCTGCTGCATTGCTTTACGGAAGCTGAAGAAGTAGGAGTTCGTGATGAACTACTTCAGAAAGGAAAATGTTTCTTAAGATGCCAAGCAAGGAAAACTTAGGAAGAAGAGCCAATGAATAAATCAATTGATTAGGGTCCAAAATGCCCTATAGACTGACCTAAATATTATGGTCCCAAGATCTCATCTCCAGCGCATTGCCTACCCAACCCATAGTAAGCTTTTCTAGCCAGAGAGACAGACCTCGTAGGGTATATTCAATTTAATGCATAAATCATTGTTACTGGTCAAAAAGCCGCCTTGTTCTTTCCGTGGCCGCAAAAAGCACACCTCAAGCCTGGCCCCATGCCAAGTCAAGTGTGTGAACACAACCAGGGTGGGTTCCATGGAGGGGGTGGAGGGACCACCTCCAACACGAGTAGGCTTGCGTTTAGAGCTTATTGCGTAGTGGGGAAGAAGGCACAGATGTGGATAACTCTTAATTTATCACAGCTTCTGCGAGTCCTGTATACATCTTCAGAGCATTCTGGAAGCAGAAAGGCGGGAGAGACATTTTTGGAAGAAGGTTTCAGGAAAAGAGTGATTTTAGTGCCCAGCCTTAAAAGAGGGGTGAGTTCCAGCAGGCAGTGCTCGAGGGAGACTGGGGTCCAGTCAGAAGCAAAGGTCATGATGAGCAGAGGGGGAGTGGCTGGACCAGGGCAGGCAGGAGGGAAAGTCAGGTGAAAGGTCTTGGATAGGGTCTGTGTTAGTGTTCAACGCCCCTGTCAAGAGAGTGGTTTTATTCTGTCATGTATTCAGTGCAGAGCCTTGAAGGTGTTTCATCAGAGGAGCAGTGGGGACGGTACTTGAGGAGGTTTCTCTGGGAACACTATAGTCTCACTGTGTACTTGTTGTGTTTTGGTTTTATACCAGTTGCAGTCTGGAGCTCCATGTCTGTGAGCCTACAGTCTGCATTTCCAGAAGAGACCGAGTTTTTGTGTTTCCTCCACTATCCCCAGTCAGCGCCCTCCTCTCTGATATGCAGTTGATATGCAGTCAGGCCTACAATTCCCCTCCCTCCTCCCCTCATCCCCTCCCCCTCTTTTCTCTTCCCCTCTCCCTCCTCCCCTCTCCCTCCTCCCTCTCCCCCTGTTCTCCCTCCTCCCCTCTCTCCTTGTCCTCCCCCCTCCCCTCTTCCCCTCCTCCTCTTCCCCTCTTCCTCCTGCCTTTCCCCCTGTTCTCCTTCCTCCTCTCTCTCTTTGTCCTCCCCCTTCTCCCCTCTCCCTCCTCCCCCTCCCTCCTCCCTTTCCCCCTGTTCCCCCTCCTCCCCTCTCTCCTTGTCCTCCCTCTCCTCCCCTCACCTCCTCCTCTTCCCCTCTTCCTCCTCCCCTCTCCCTCCTCCCTCTCCCCCACTCCCCCTCCTCCCCTCTCTCCTCGTTCTCCCCCTCCCTCCTCGTCCTCCCCCTCCCTCCTCCCGCCAGCTTGTCTGCACTCGGACCCAGCTCACTGCTCCCTCCAGTCACCATGCAGCAGGTCTCTGCTGGCTGCACACCTTTTCCCCTGAGCCCAGCTCCTGTACCCCAGCCTCCCCAGCTGGTTATCCTCTCCCTTCTCTGCTCTCAGCCCTCTTTCTCATTTTCATCTCATTCCCTTCCATCTTGAAAGAAACCTGCCTGGACTCAGCATCGCTCTTCACTACCACCCTGGCTCTTTTTCTCTCCTCCCAGCCAAGTTTTTTAAAAGAATTCTTCACACATGCTTCCCATTTCCTCACCTCCTGTGGATGCCTCCACCCTCCATGATCTGGTTTCCATCCCCACAACACCTCTGCTCTGGTTAGAATCCGCAGATGCTAAATTCACAGGGCGGGGTTTGGCCCTTCTTATCTTGCCTCTTAGTGAGTCTCACTGCCTCCCGAGATTCCCCCTGTCTTGGTCTGCAGGGTACCACCCTCCCCTGGTTTGTCTCCTGCTGTCCCTTCCATTCCTTCAAGAATACACTTTTTTTTTTTTTTTTAATTTGGCTACGTCAGGTCTTAGTGACAACATGTGGAATCTTCGTTGCATCACACGGGATTTTTCACTGTGGCTCGAGGACTCTCTAGTTGCACCATGGCTCTAGTTCTAGCACGGCATGTGGGCTCCTAGTTCCCTGACCAGGGATTGAACCCATATCCCCTGCATGGCAAGGCAGATTCTTAACCACTGGATGGCCAGCAAAGTCCCGGGTATATGTTTTTTAAACCGTTTGCTCCTTAAATGTTTTGTTTAAAACTCCTCTCCTTCCAGTAGCTTCAAGAATCACCAGTGTGATGGTGACTCCCAAATATCTTTTGTATCTCACCGAGATTTTTCTCTTAAGTACCAGATGCATATCACCTGGCTTCCTAGGTGGCTCAGTGCTAGAGAATCCGCCTACCAATGCAGGAGACATAACAGACATGGGTTTGATCCCTGGGTCGGGAAGACCCCCTGGAATAGAAAATGGCAACCCATTTCAGTATTCTTGCCTGGGAAATTCCATGAACAGAGGAGCCTGATGGGCTGTGGTCCATGGGGTCACAAAGATTCGGACACCACTGACCACACACACACAACGAGAGCATGTGCACGGCTGTGTGGTTCTCGACCTCCCCACCTCCACGTTGCTAGCCTACAGGCACCTCCCATGAAACAAAATGATGTACACTTTCTCCCCATCAGTCCTCTGAGGACTGGGGTGGCCGGGCCCCGCTGTTTGGTGGCAGGAATCAGAAGCCTGGATTTTGTCATTGCCGGCTTCCTCCACATTGAGTTCCTCTTCAAGTTCTGACAGTTCTGCCTCCATGACGTCTTAAGCCTGTTCTTTCTCCATTCCTTCTGCTTTGGTTCAGGCTAATGGTATCTGTCATCTCCACGTCTCCAGCAGCCCTCAGACTGATCTGGTACCAGTCTGGCCCTGTTCTAATTCATCCTCCACTTGCAGCTGGAGTGACCATTGGAAAACAAGATCTGATTGTGTTACTCCCTTGTTTAAAATCCTTCAATGACTCCAAGTAGCCTTAGGATAAAGTCTAAACTCCTTAGTACGACAGACAGGCCCTTTCTAATAATGGCTAACATTTATCAAGTGCCTCGTCATTGCCAGGCTCTGTTCTAAGAGCATGACACTCTCAGCATCCTGAGTGCTCACAATGCCCCGGTGTGTCTTCTGTCACTGTCCCAGTTTTACAGTTGTGGAAACTGTGTGGTCTTACCTTAGATCACACAGTTAGTAAGGTGGGGAGCCAAGACTTAAATCCACACAGTGATACACCGTCTTTTCTTCACAGGGCTTAGCTTCTCATTCATTCAAAAATACTTACTGAGTGACTACAATGTGCCAGAAACTGCTTGATGCATCACAGATATAGTCAGAATCAGAACAGTTCTTTTACTGCCAACTTTGTTTTTTTATTTTTGGTTATGCTGGGTCTTCGTTAACTGTGCAGGCTTTCTCTAGTTGCGGTAAATGGGGGCTACTCTTTGTTGCAGTCCGTGGGCTTCTTGTTGCAGTGGTTTCTCTTGTTGCAAAGCATGGACTCTAGGGCATGTGAACTTCAGTAGTTGTGGCTCGCGGACTCTAGAGCACAGGCTCAGTATTAGTGACCCACTGGCATTGCTGCCCCATGGCGCCTGGGATCTTCCCAGACCAGGGATGGAACCTGTGTCTCCTGCGTTGGCAGGCAGATTCTTTACCACTGAGCCATCGGGGAACCCGCCTCTCTGCTATCCTAGATTTGTGTAACTAATTATGAAAGTGAAAGTGAAGTCACTCAGTCGTGTCCCACTCTTTGAGACCCCATGAACTGTAGCCTACCAGGATCCTCCATCCATGGGATTTTCCAGGCAAGAGTACTGGAGTGGGTTGCCATTTCCTTCTCCAGGGGATCTTCCCGACCCAGGGATCGAACCCAGGTCTCCCACGTTGTAGGCAGATGCTTTACCGTCTGAGCCACCAGGGAAGTCAAAAGATGCTTAGTCAGGAGTCTACCTTGGACTTGTAATAGGCATTTTGCAAGCATATTCAGAGGCTGGATGTCAGGATGAAGTAACTTTAATGATAGTAATATTTGCTTCATTTAGATAGTTTGCAGAGTATGTAATTATATTTAAAGGATTTTAAGATGTGCATAGTCTTCAATCCATTGAACAGTAAAAAGATAAATAATAAAGCAGAAGATAAAAATTGTTTACATCCTAATGAATAAAGTGAATAGTAAACAAGATAAATAGTAAAATATATGGATTTGATTGTGATAAATGCTAAGGAAAAAAATAAAGCAGGAAGAACAATAAGGAGGCGTCAGAGGACAGAGATTTGTAGTTTTATATGGAATGTCTGGGAAGGATTTGGAGAAAGTGAGGATGTCTGAGATCAGAATACTCCAGCTAAAGTATAGCGTGTACAAAGGCCCTGAGGTAGAAATGTGCCTGGTGTGTGAGGGGGGACAAAGGGGTCAGGTGGCTCGAGCAGAATGAGGGAAGGGACAGGTAGGAGGAAGCAGGTTTGGACAGAGGTTAGATCATGTGGGGCCCAAAGGTCATTGTAAGGACTTTGACCTGGGCCGAGTGAGAGGGAGGCCCCTGGGGGATTTCCAGCAGAGGAGTGACATGTTTTACATGGATCCTTCTGGCCGATATATTGAGACTAGACTGCAGGGGAACAAGGGTGGAAGCTGGGGGACCAGTTCAGGACCAGCAGCAGTAATGCCAGGTGAGAGGTGATGGCAGAGCAGAGATGACAGGAGTGGTCAGATTCTGGATGCATTTTGAAGGCACAGCCAGCAGCGCTTGCTGCTGATTGAATGACTGCAAGGTGTGGAGCGCTGGCAGTGGGAGGAGTGGACTTGGCATTCTCTGAAGTGGGAGAGATTGGGGACAGCAGGTCTGGACAGTGGACAGCAGGAGGGCACTTTGGGATGCCATGAGCCTAACATGCCTGTTAGGCATCAACATGGGGTTGCTCTGTCAGTCTCTCTCCTCATTTATTTATTTTTTTAAATGGATTGCTTTTAAAATTTTACTTATTATTACTATCCTTATTAATATGGCCATGCTGTGCAGCTTGTGGGACCTTAGGTCCTCAACCAGGGATTGAACCCACACCCCCTGCTTTGGGAACTCAGTCTTAACCACTGGACCACCAGGGAAATCCCTGTTATTTTAGATATCTTTTTTATTAGTTTATTTGACTGTGCTGGGTCTTCTATCATCTTTGTAGCATGTGGGGTATAGTTCCCTGAACAGGGATTGAACCCTGGGGCCCCTGCATTGAGAGCATGGAGTCTTAGCCACTGGACCACCAGGGAACCCCTTCCCTCTCCTCATTTAAACACACATTCCATGTACATCTCGTGTTTTGATCCACTGAACTACTCAATAGTTCCTAAATTGGCCTTGCTCTTTCACGTGTCCAGATTCTTGTATCCACCTTTTCCTCTGCCAGGAAAGCAGTCACCCCTTCCTTCGGTTCACAAAACATTCCCCTATCCTGCACTAATGCATGGACTTGTCAATGTCTCTCTACATCCCTTTCTTCCTACCAGCATCCATGTGGCATTCACCTGGGTGTACCCTGCCCCTAACACAGGATGCGGTGCATTTGGGGACGGAGGGGCACCTGGTTCGGTTAGATGTCTGGGTGAGTGGGAGAATAGGTAGACAGATGGAGAGAAGAGCCCTCAGCACGGTTAGACCAACCGTGTTTTGATGGTAATGATGGGAATTCCCCTGGAGCAGTGCCAGGTGACACGATCGCCCCAGACTGAAATGAAAGAAACAGCAGGTGTCAGGAAGTTTCTGTGTTCATCCCGCTGTCTGCTAGAATGCTCCAGCGTGGGTCCCTTTTTCCCACACTCTCCCCATCCTCCTGCCCCCATCCTGGCCCCTGATTTTATTGATCACAAGCCTCAGTGAACATACACCCTGTCGGCACGTCTGCGGGGTAGATTTCTTTATGAAATCGTAAGAGTGTTTAACCTAAGGACAGGATGTGAGCCTGCTTCCCCAAACCCCCTCTGCTCTGCTAAAAAATAATAGGTCCTCCTTCTTTGGGAAGCTGCCTCGGCCAGCCAGTACTAATTTGGGCATCACTAATTTGGGTGCCCATTCAGGCAAATGATCAATGGCTGCCAAGTGCTTTTGTCCGTGACTTGCAAGTGGAGGGGAGAGCAGGAGGGCGGTGAAGGGAAGGGAAGGAGGTTAGATCGTTTTGAGCTTCATTTCATTTCCAAAAAGGACAGTCATCGCTTCCTGGAAGCGGCACTTGGCAACAGGCGTGGAGAACGGGAAAGATTTATTTCCCTTTGCCGGAGCTCAGTAACTCAGCTCAAGGATCGCAAATCGATACATTGCTTGCAAAGTTTCCAGGGACTGCATTAAAAAAGCCATTTTAAAAAAAAAAAAAAGAAAGAAAGATCATTCTATGGCGGCAGCCTCTGATGAGACCAGCCAGTCAGGGTTGGGTCAGGTCTTCCAAAGCCACCAGACCCTAATGAGAAAGGAGGCTTTTGAAAAAGCAGGAAAGTGAAGTTTAGAGCTGACAGCAAACGGGTCACACTTCAAGGGCTCTGACAGCCACACCTGGCTGCTTCGTGGGGCTCCTTCTCAGACAAGCAGCTGAGTCACTTCTCCCCGGACTTCTGTGGGAAATATGTGACTAATACATAGCTAGCACCATCTTTCTTGGAGCCAGAATTGGTCACTGAGCAGAGGAAAGACTCACTCGGAGAGATCATCACCTTGATCTAGGACTTCTGACATGTCTGGCTTATAGGCGGAGTCACTCACAACTTGGTGAATTTTTTAAAATTCTGCAGTTTTTTGACATCTGGCAGTCTTGACTTTCTCGTGAGAGGAGGTGTGGAAAGACAGTGAAGAGGTCAGCTGTCTGTATTGTGGTCATCGAGGCTATTGTTTTCATCCCCATTAGAAAGTCCTTCCCTTCGGAAGTGTTATCTTCACTGAAGTAGTTCCGTAGTCTTCTCGATAAGAGAAGCTGGGTGTCCCCTGCCGTGAGATCCAGTGCCCACTGAAGACATCTGATATTTGATATCAGAGACATTTGATATTGTGTCTTCCGCTCAGGTGTTGTGTCTGTGCTTCCTGCACTTGGGGCCGTCACCCCCTCTGGTGTGATCAGAGACCCCCTCACATTTTTAATTCTTATTGGATTATAGTTGATTACAGTGTTGTGTTAGTTTCTGCCATTCAGCAAAGTGAATCAGTTATATAGATATAGATATAGATATGTATAGAGAGAGAGAGAGATACATAGATATATATATATCACCACTCTTTTTTAAATTCTATTCCCATATAAGTCATTACAGAGTATTGAGTAGAGTTCCCTGTGCTATAGAGTAGGTCCTTATTAGTTACCTATTTTATACATAGCAGTGTGTATATGTCAATCCTAGTCTCCCAATTTATCCCTCCCCTGCTCCTTACTCCCAGTAACCATAAGTTTGTTTTCTACATCTGTAACTCTATTTCTGTTTTATAAATAAGTTCATTTATACCCCTTTGTTTTAGATTCCACATATAAGCAATATCATATATCTGTCTTTCTCGGTCTGACTTATTTCACCCAGTATGACAATCTCTAGGTTCATCCATGGTGATGTAAATGGCATTAGTTCATCCTTTTTTATGGCTGAGTAATATTCCACTGTGTATATGTACCATGTCTTCTTTATCTGCTCTTCTGTTGGTGGGCATTTAGGTTGCTTCCGTGTCCTGGCTATCGAAAATAGTGCTGTGATGAACATTGGGGTACATGTATCTTTTTGAATTAATGGTTTTCTCCAGATATATGCCCAGGAATGGAACTGTCGTATCATATGGTAGCTGTATTACTAGATTTTTAAGGACCCTTCATACTGTTCTCCATAGTGGCAGTACCAATTTACATTCCCACCAACAGCATAGGAGGGTTCCCTTTTCTCCACACCCTCTCCAGCATTTTTTCTTTGTAGATTTTTTGATGCTGGCAGATTTTTTGATGATGGCCATTCTGACAGGTGTGACATGATACCTCATTGTATTGATAGTTTTGACTTGCATTTCTCAAATAATTAGTTGAGCATTTTTTCTGTGCTTTTTAGCCATCTGTGTGAGAGACCCCTTAGATTGTCACACTTCCACTTACTGCCACAAAATCCAGCCACACTTCACCAAGAGACACACAATTCGTGCTCTTTTTTTATGAGACCCCAGAGGGACACTGGCCTTGCCAATAGGAAGTGTTCTGAGATAGAATCTGGGGAGACAGCACCGGCAGCAGCATAGTTTTCAATCTCTTAGAACCCCTGGGAAAGAGCAGAGCAACTTACTAGGAAAACTTAATACCCATGAGCAGTGACAAAACGAGGTGACAAGATATCCCCAAGGAACAGTGGGGCTTTTGGACGTTAGTAGAGGAAAAGCACCCCAAATAGTGAATGCTGAGAAGCATAGAGGGTCAGTATGAGAGGAACTGAAAGTGGGCGTCCTTTTACTGATTCCAAGAGTGATGACTACAAGTAGCCTGCAGGGAGGGGGCTTCCCTGATAGCTCAGCTGGTAAAGAATCGATCCACCTGCAATGCAGGAGACCCCAGTTCGATTCCTGGGTTGGGAAGATCTGCTGGAAAGGGATAGTCTACCCACTCCAGGATTCTTGGGCTTCCCTGGTGGCTCAGCTGGCAAAGAATCCGTTCACAATTCGGGAGACCTGGATTCAATCCCTGGGTTGGGAAGATCCCCTGGAGAAGGCAACGGCTACCCACTCCAGTATTCTGGCCTGAAGAATTCCATGGACTGTATAGTCCATGGGGTTGCAGAGAGTCGGATATGACTGAGCAACTTTCACTTTCACAGCCTGCAAGGGAGGTCTAAAGCAGCAGTTCCCAACTCTTTTGGCACCTGGGACCAGTTTCATGGAAGACAATTTTCCATGGATCTTTGTGGGAGGATGCAAGTGACAGGGAGCAGCTGTAAATACAGATGAAGCTCCACTCACTCACCAGCTGCTCACCTCTTACTGTGCGGCCCAGTTCCTAATAGGCCACAGACCGATGCTGGTCCATGGCCTGGGGGTTGGGGATCCCTGGTCTAAAGGATCTAGAGCCTTCCAGCCACTGTGAACTCTGGAACTAACCAATCAGGTCCTCCTCTAGGATGACCATGTAGTGAGAAGCTGCCTGAAGTGAAATCAAACTGAAGAGGATAGGGACGACAGAGACTTAGGGGAGAAAAAAATCCCATAAGGGAACAGAACCTAGAAATTTCAGCAGTCATATATTTGAACATAACATGAACGTAATGGCAGAGAAGTGAAAATGAAAGTGTTAGTCACTCAGTCGTATCCAATTCTTTGAAACCCCATGGACTGTATAGCCTGCCAGGCTCCTTTGTCCATGGAATTCTCCAGGTAAGAATACTAGAGTGGGTCGCCCTTCCCTTGTCCAGGAGCGTTGTAAAGTTAGAACGACACTGTGTTCTAAAAGTTCAGGAAAATGAATTTCACACAGAAACAAGCAATTGCAAAGCAGTGAGGTCAAATCCCGTACAAAGTTTTTATATAAAAAGAAAATAAGGAGCAGGCTACATTTCTAAAGAAAGCATGCCAAAAAGACATGGCTTTGGAACAATTCGGAACTGTGACCCAGGTCCAAATGAGCTGAAAGGCATTAAGAAATGATATAAAACATGAGGGAGGGAGGAACCAACATAAATCAGAATTATGAAAACTTAGAAATTAGATGACAGAGATCAGGAAAGAATTTTAAATGAAAAAAAAAGTGACAAGTAAACTAGTAAGACTACAAGATGAATATATACAAAAGGTAATTTTTAAGAGAAAAACTGGAACATTTTTAAAGTAAAAAAAAAAGGGGATTTCCCTGGCAGTCCAGAGGTTAAGACTTCGCCTTCCAAAGCAGGGGCACGGGTTCAATCCCTGGTCAGGGTGCTAAGATCCCACATGACTTGCGGCCAAAAAACCAAAAGGTAAAGTGGAAGCAATATTGTAACAAATTCAATAAAGATTTTTAAAATGGACCACATTCAAAAAAAAAATCTTTAAAAAAAAAAAAAAGGTAAATTTCAAGAGAAAGTGACATATGTTGAAGGGGGACAAAGGCATTTCAATACATGGATAATAGGAACCTGTGAGGAAGGAAAGCAGCGGTCTTGGGTCTACACCACTCCCATCTCTGCCCCTGCACTCACGTGGCTGTGTCTTCTTCCTGTCTCTCCTCGGTGTTCCCTCATGAGGACCCTTGTCCTTGGATTTAGTGTGTTAGTCGCTCAGTCGTGGTCAACTCTTTGTGACCCCCCCATGGACTGTACTCCACCAGGCTCCTCTGTCCATGGAATTCCCCAGGCAAGAATACTGGAGTAGGTGGCTTTCCCCTTTTCCAGGGGATCTTCCCAGCCCAGGAATCAAACCCAGGTCTCCTGCATTGCAGGTGGAATTTTTCCCAGCTGAGCCACAAGGGAAGCCCAAGAATACTAGAGTGGGTAGCCTATCCCTTCTCCAGTGGATCTTCCCGACCCAGGAATCAAACCGCGGTCTCCTGCATTGCAGGTGGATTCTTTACCCACTGAGCTGTCAGGGAAGCTCCCAGAGAGTCAGAAGCCAGAACCAAAACAGCGTGCAAGTCTTCCTCGCAGTGCCTCTTGCATCTTACTACCTGCGGGCTGCAGCAACCCCCACCAGCCCTAAAACTCAGGATTGCTCATGCTTCCCCTCTGACTCTTGTATCCAACTACCTCACAAAGCTAAGGTGTGAATGATTATATTAATTTGATGTGTTCCTTTTGCTTCCCTGATTGCTCAGTTGGTTAAGAATCCGCCTGCAATGCAGGAGACCCCCGTTCGATTCCTGGGTCAAGAAGATCCACTGGAGAAGGGATAGGCTACCCACGCCAGTATTCTTTGGCTTCCGTTGTGGCTCAACTGGTAAAGAATCCACCTGCAATGCAGGAGACCTGAGTTCAATCCCTGGGTTGGGGAAGATCCCCTGGAGAAGGGAAAGGCTACCCACCCCAGTATTCTGGCCTGGAAAATGCCGTGGACTGTATAGTCATGGGGTCACAAAGAGTCGGACACGACTGAGCCACTTTCACCTTCATTTTTTGCCTCCCACCCCCTCCACAGAAGGCTCTGTGCTTTCATCCAAAGGGGTGAATAATAAACAACTTAAGCCGGGATGACAGAACCAAAGAGAAAGATATTTTGTGGCCAGGGAGAGTCCCTCGGTGCCCCATTGTGCCATGAGCTGGCCAGAGAGGGTCCACGTTGGCTCCCAGGCCTGCCCAGCCACTCCACCTCCCAGCATCTCAAGTCTTAGCCCAGCCCCGGGCCAGGTGTATAGCAGAAGGCATGTGTCGCTGTCTCTGGCTGCGTGTGTGCAGCTCTGTTGAAGGTTAGGACTTGGTTTGGTTTTTAAATTTTTGTGACTCTGTCTTAAGCCTGGAAATCAGAGGATTAGTAACCTTCACAGCTCTGACACTAGGGCATACAGCTGGTAAGAAAAAAAGACTACAACGTTTTTTTTTTCCCCTGGGAAAATTTTTTCATTGAAATATAAAAGTGCTTTACAAGATTGTATTCGTTTCTGCCATGCAACAACATGAATCAGCTATAAGTATATGTAGATCCGCTCCCTTCTGGGCCTCCCTCCCACCCCTCATCCCACCCCTCTGGGTCATCACCGAACACCAAGCTGAGTTCCCTGCGCTGCACGGCAGCCCCCTAGCTATCCATTTGACACGTGCTGGAGTGTATGTCAGTGCTCCTCCAAGTTTGTGTACTACAACATCTTAAGTGATTACATCTGTGAAAATAGATTCACATTTCCCCACACATCCTTGAGGAGATGAAGGACCAATGGGATGAGGAGTGGCGTAAAATCTCGACACACATGAACGTGCACACTCACACACACAATTATCTTTAAACAGAGTTGCTTCTCTGGGTTTGATGGGTTTTTTTTGTTTTGGGAGGCCTCTACAAAAATCCTTAAAGTGACTTCATCCTGCCTGTGTTCAGTCCGCCTGCCCCTCGTCTCGCTGAGTCAGCATCTGCTTGGACAGCCTCGGAAAACATTGGAATGCCTCCCCAGGGAAGAGAGTCAGGGAAGAGGAGAAGGAAGGCAGGGTCGGGGGAGTGTGAAATTCTCCATCAAAGAAGACATTTTCCAATGAAGCGTGGTTTTGCCAAGTGTGTTAGTTTTCTTGAACCCCTCATGCCATCTGCCTTTTGGACCCTGGATGTGTTTGCTGAGAACTGTGAAGTTAGCATTGTGAAGGGTAAAGGCTTCCTAGAGTCTTCCCCTCCACCCCCAGCCTTCGCTCCATCCTCAGAGGATGCAGTGACCATACTGACTGAGAAAGGCATCCTGAAAAAGGCAACCTCCTTTTTTATTTTTTTAACTTTTTATTTTGTATTGGGGTTGGGACATAGATGGGGAGACAGTGGAAACAGTGGCAGACTTTATTTTTTGGGCTCCAAAATCACTGCAGATGGTGATTGCAGCCATGAAATTACTCCTTGGAAGGAAAGTTATGACCAACCTAGACAGCATATTAAAAAGCAGAGACATTACTTTTCCAACAAAGGTCCGTCTGGTCAAGGCTATGGTTTTTCCAGTGGTCATGTATGGATGTGAGAGTTGGACTGTGAAGAAAGCTGAGTGCCGAAAAATGGATGCTTTTGAACTATGGTGTTGGAGAGGACTCTTGAGAGTCCCTTGGATTGCAAGGAGATCCAACCAGTCCATCCTAAAGGAGATCAGCCCTGGGTGTTCATTGGAAGGACTGATGCTGAAGCTGAAACTCCAGTACTTTGGCCACCTCATGCGAAGAGTTGACTCATTGGAAAAGACCCTGATGCTGGGAGGGATTGGGGGCAGGAGGAGAAGGGGACGACAGAGGATGAGATGGTTGGATGGCATCACCGACTCAATGGACATGGGTTTGAGTAAACTCCGGGAGTTGGTGATGGACAGGGAGGCCTGGCGTGCTGCAATTCATGGGGTCGCAAAGAGTCGGACACGACTGAGCTGAACTGAACTGAATAGAGACACAGACATAGAGAACAGACATGTGGACATGGAGAGGTGGGGAGGAGAGATGGGATAAATTGGGAAGGTAGCAGTGGCATATATATATATGACCGTGTGTAAAATAGATAGTTGGTGGGAACCTGCCGTATAACACGGGGAGCTCAGCTTGGTGCTCTGTGATGACCTAGAGGGCTGTGATGGCATGATGGCAGGGGAGGGGGGAGATCCAAGACAGAGGGATATATATGTACGTACATAGAGTTAATTTGCTTCATTGTACATTGTACAGTACACAATGCTGTAAAGCAACTATACCCCAGTAAATTTCTTTAAAAGTGAGGGCACAGAAAGGATATTCATTCTTCTTTGTCCAGACACGCAGAGAGGATCATCTGTGTCCCATGGCTCTTGCAAATCCAACGAGATCTTTAGGTCCTCTGTGCCCCATCCATTTCCACAGAGGAGTGAAAAACATTGCACCAGCTTTCCCAACCCATTTTGATTTGCTTGCTAAATCTATTTGAGGAACGTTTCAACTCTCTTCGTGTCTATTTCCCTACATATTTATTTCTTCTTAAAATTGGGCTTTGTGTGTGTGTGCATAAATATCAGTAGAGTTGAAAATAAAAATGTGTCTCTCCACCCAGCAATATGAGAAATTCTGCCCTTCATCACCTCCTTCCTTTAGAAACTCATCTTTCAGTGGTCTCTTTCTATACCAGCCCAGTTGCTTCAGCGTTCATAAAGTAAGACAATTTGCAGTGTTTAACCTTCAACACTATGAATAAAAACTTGCAATATGTTAGCAATGAGTTCTAAAATACCTGAAGACGGGTCATCCCATATTTAAGGTCAGATATGTGCATTTGACAAGGAAATGACGTCCAATTGGCTTTCATCATTTCGTTGCCTGCCCCCACCCGCCCTCCCATCCTTTGCAGGGTGAGAGGAGGGCAGCCTGCCAGCCTCTCTCTTCTCTTCTCCTCCCCCAAAATATCAGGAGAAATGTGTGTTTCCCTCCTCAAACCTCACTTGGTTTTAGCATTATAACCCTAGTACATATCAACAGATCTCTTTGCATGTACAAGGCTAAAAAGTTCTCAACTGATTGTCCAAGTGTCCATAGGAAAACTGGAGCAAGTCCACAAACTTTGAAATTGCAGGGGAATATTGGTATGCATGGGTCTATGCATTTTCAAAGATCAGTTGTTGTCATTCAGCCACTCAGTCATGTCTGACTCTTTGCGACCCTATAGACTGTAGCCCACCAGGCTCCTCTGTCCATGGAATTCTCCAGGCAAGAATATTCTAGGCAAGAATACTGGAGTGGGTTGCCATTTCCTTCTCCAGAGGATCTTCCCAACCCAAGGATCAAACATACGTCTTCTGCATTGACAGGCAGATTCTTTACTGCTGAGCCACTGGGGAAGCCCAAAAAGGGTCGGTAGCTCTCACTGAATTCTCAAAGGGGTCCATTATCTCCTGAATTTAAGGATCACTCTAGTCGGAGAAGGAAATGGCACCCCATTCCAGTGTTCTTGCCTGGAGAATCCCAGGGATAGGGTCGCACAGAGTCGAACATGACTGAAGTGACTTAGCAGCTAGTCTCTCCTCTTCTTCCTCACAACACCATCCCCATTATCTCTCTTTTCAATGTAACTTTAGTTAAAATGTTGATATTTTGTTCGTTACGAATTTTTTTTGCATTTATTGGGCAGGTCAAAAAATTCCTTCGGATTTTCCCATAACATTGTGCAGAAAAACCCAAAAGAACTTTTTGGCCAGCACAGTAGTTTGATTTTAAAATAATGCATTAAAACTATCATTATTGTTTGTGATTCCTGAGCTTTCTGGCACTGCTTTCAATTCTGCACCCGAAGTGAGCACCTCATTTCCCTCACCCTAATCACAGACCTGAGTGGATTCTTAACATGGCCTTTTTGCCTCCAGCCTCTCACCTGCTCCCTGCCTGTCTCTACATCTCCTCCTGAGCTGTCTTCCTGGCCTGCACACAGATGATGCCCACCCCTCCTTAAAACCCCATGCTGGGCTCGTAGCTCCCACCAAACCCTTCACACGGCTCACAAGAACCCTTGCTTCAGCTTCTGAGGCTCCAGTGAGCTTTAGAAAAAACCTTTCAGGCTCCTGAACAGATGACAAAGTGCAACAGATTTGCTACCCTACCCAGCTCCCCAGAATGCATTGAGCACTTTCCATGGACCAGGTATAGTACAGAGTCCTTTTTAAAAAATATTTATCTGTTTTATAAAAAATAAATAAATAAAAATATTTGTCTGTTTTATTTTTGGCTGTGCTGGGTCTGCGGTGCAGCACGCAGAGTTTCTCTAGCTGCAGGGAGCAGAGCCTACTCCCCAGCTGTAGTGCTTGGGCTTCCCGTTGCTGTGGCTTCTCGTTGCAGAGCATGGTCTCCAGGTCTGGCGGGCTCTGTGGTTGCAGCTCACAGGCTACAATGTGTGGAATCTTCCCAGGCCAGGGATCGAACCCATGTCCCCTGCATTTCAGGTGGATTCTTCACCACTGGACCCCCAGGGGAAGTCCAATGCAGACCCTTTGTATGCGTTATCTTACTTCATATTTAATTTTGCCCAAAGAGGTAAATGCTGTTCTTGGCCTCATTTTACTGCTGAGGAAATTGAGATCCAGAGATGTAACTTATCCAAGGCTATTGAGCAGGTGGCAGAAACAGTCTTTGAACTATCTGACTCCAAAACCCAAGTTTTTATCTAAAATATTCCATGCCTCTCACCACATTGGGCTTGCTGCCCAAAGACAGAAATGTGGGGGAATCGTCGAACTCATGTCTGTAAGAATGAATAGCGGGCCCTGGGCCAGTTTTGCTTTCAACAGGTTTGCTGATAAAAAAAACCCCTTTGTGGCTAAAACTGAATGAAAGCCAGAAAAAAATCCACAAAATGAAGTTTATAAGGAAAATTTTTTCAGGGACTAGAGTGGGACTTTGGATCAAATCATGAACATGTAGTATTCTTGCACTTGGGGGGTTTGGCTGAAAAGACACTATTATAATCTATATTGGGGTTCTTGGTCATACAATCTGGCATTACTGGGGGACCACTGTGTGCCAAGCATGACGTGAATGTCACTGAGCAGTTGCCTTCAGCTACATGATTAGTGATTTGATTTCCCAGGAGGTAGAAGCAGCGGTGAGGGGCACTGGTAGTTTGGACTCAAGTCTGACAAATGAGGAATTGGTTGGCCAAGTAGAAATGATGGGAAATTTCGGCGAGAATGAAAACATCATCTTGGAATTGGGGAAGGGAATTGAAAGGCATGAGCAGATGTGTTTTCTTGACTAGAAAAAGACAAATGATTTCAGTTGAGGGGAAAAAGTACCTAAGGATCCGTGATCTGAAAGGAGTCAAAACCAAGTCTAAAGAATCAGGGTGCTCTTGAAAATGAAATTCTGGCGTATTGACTGCTCGGGGCATGAGAAGGAAGAAGACAATGAAAGAATCTGATGAAGCTGTTGAGGGGACATTTCTCTGATGAGCCCCAGTTTTAAATAGATATTTTTAGATATAAAAGTAATAGAGAGAATTGGGAAATAAAGAATGAAAAGCAGACAGTAAACATCACGTGTCATTTGGATGAGTGACGGTTGCTGTTAGTATTTTTATGTTGCATTATAATATTTTTCCATAAGTTGTTTGAGATTATATATGTCCACATGTTATTTGGTGATTTTTCCATATGAATAAATACTTTTTATAAATATCATGTTATTGGCTGCATCATTTCCTACCAGAGATGTTGTTTATAGATTTCTTAACTATTTCCTTATGGATGTTCCCAGTTTTTTAAATTATTAAAAATAATACTGCAGCGAACATCTTTGTGCATGAACAGTTTCTCTTTGTCTGAAATTATTTTCTTAAGGTAAATTCCCCAAAGTTAACATTTATAGGGCCCTTGAACTATCACCACATTATTTACCAGAAAGATCATGCCAATTTATCTTCCCACTATTTTCTGTGTACCAGTCTAATGAGCTCAGTTTTTAAGAGTATGAAAGAACAACTTACTGGAAAAAAATTTTTTTTAAAAATACAAAAAATGAAATTTTGCCATCTGCAACTATATGGATATACCCAGCAGGTATTTTGCTAAGTGAAATAAATCAGAAAAAGAAAGACAAATACTGTATAATATCACATATATGTAGAATCTAAAAGTACAACCTACTAGTGAATGTAACAAAAAAGCAATAGACTCACAGGTGTAGAGAAGAAATTAGTGGTCACCAGTAGAGAGGATGGGGAGGGAGGAGAAAGATAGGAGGAAGGAAACAAGAAGTACAAACTACTAAGTGTAAAATAAGCTTTAAGGATATATTATACAACACAGAGAATGTGGCCAATATTTTATAACTAAATGTGGAGTATAATCTTTAAAGATTGTGAATTACTGTACACTTATATAATATCCTACATCAACTATACGTCAACAAAAAAATTTTTTGAATATATAATGGAGAGATTTTTATTTTTTTTTAACTTTATTTTGTATTTGAGTATAAATGATTAGCAATGTTGTGATAGTTTCAAGTGAACAGTGAAGGGACTCAGCCATACGTATACATGTATCCATTCTCCCCCAAACTCCCCTCCTCTCCAGCCTGCCACATGTGTGGCAGAGTCCCATGTACCATACAGTAGGTCCTTGGTTGGTTATCTGTTTTAAATACAGCAGTGTGTACATGTCCATCCCAAACTCCCTATCCCTTCTCCCGCCCCCTCCGGCAACCATAAGTGTTCTCCAGGTCTGAGAGTCTCTTTCTGTTTTGTAAGTTCATTTGTATCCTTTCTTTTCAGATTCCACATATAAGGGATGTCATACGATATTTCTCATAAAGGAGAGATTTTTTTTAGATCTAGACTGTTAAAGCTAAGTGAGCTAAAAATAATGGGCGATACATAAGAAAATCGTGTGTTTGGAGGGGCAGTAAGAGAACAAGCATGGTCTCAACACATAGATTGAGTTGGTGGCAAAGAGAAAACAAAACTGGACAACTTCTCTCTTTCCTCCCCCTCTTCTATCAAGGAGGGTGATTGTCAGACTGAAACAGGTAGTACCAACTGCCGTAAGGGAATTGAAGCCCAAGGCAGATGAGTTGATGATAGAAACGAATCTAAGTTGTTCTAAATAGATTCAAAGCTCTTGGCCCAGACAGATGACATCCCAGAATAGAGAATTTACAAGGGTGAAAGGTCACTGATAGTGATCTGTAAGGTTTGCAGGGAATGGAAGAGGTCCTAAAAGAGAGAATACAAACCACTGTTTACCCTACGCTCAGAAAAGGAGAAAAGGGAGTATGTACAGACTAAAAATAGCTAACCTGATACAATTTACAGATGAAATTCAGGAGAGATTTTCAAACATGTATGTTATGAACACTTAGGAAAAATTTATTTCTTAGGACCCAATCACCTGCTCCTTTTTTTCATCTTATTCGATTTTGTACTTATTGTATTTCTGGACATCAAGAAAGCATTTTATTTGAATTTTGGATGGTTCCTTTTATGGCTGAACTAGTAAGATGTAATCTAAATACCAGAGTAGTTAGGTGGGTTGATAATTGAACACCTGTATGCAGATGGGGCCAGGGCTTCCCAGGTGGCACAGTGGTAAAGAATCCACCTGCCAAGCAGGAGATGTGGGTTATATCCCTGGGTCAATAAGATCCCCTGGAGAAGGAAATAGCTACTCATTCCAGTATTTTTGCCTGGAGAATTCCATGGACAGAGGAGCCTAGTGGGCTACAGTTCACGGGGTTGCAAAGACTCAGATGCACCTGAGTGTGTGCACACACACACCCCAAATGGGACCAATTACTTGATCAATATCCATCTAAAAGGAGGTGGCTGGTTTGTCACCAGAAGGCTCTCTTCTCAGCCCTCAGCTAATCAGCACTTTGTCAGTAACCTGTTGAGGTAACAGATGCTTATCAAAGGCAAAGTTGACATGAAGCTGTGTAGTATAGATGATACTAGATATAGGTCTCAGTCTGGAGGGACTGCTGCAGGCTGGAATGCTGATGGAAAATAGCAAGGTAAAAATCTAATACTGGCTAATATACTTCACAGGTAGGTTACAAATAGCAGCTATATATGTGCAGGATAGGGAGATTATAAAAATAACCATGGTAGTAACTATAAAATGCTCGCTCTATGCCAAATGCTGTCTTTTGTATCTCCTATCATCATTGTATCATCTTACTCTATACTAGCTTTATGTCGTCTGCACATTTGACAAACATATCATCTGTGATTCAGTGGCACTCACTTGTCAAGTTGAGAGTTGTCCTCATTCTCCAGTTGAGGCAGGTGAGACACAGAGAGGTTAAGAAACTTGGCCGAGATCACACAGAGTTTCCAAGCTGGTACTCTATGCCCACTTGCTTAAACACTGTGAAAGTTCACACAATCACTGAAACTTCTCTGTCTCTCTCTTTTTTTTTTAATCCTGAATTTAATTTAATGTCCTGCCAAAACACCAAAATAAGCTTAGACAGAGGCAAGGAATTAATAAATAGGAACTTTGGGCTAGACTGACTGGGTTCAAATGTTGGCTCTTCTACTGGGTGTGTGACTTTGGCCAAGTCGCTTAACTTCCTAGTGTTCCAGTTTTCTCCTCTGTAAATAAGGATGGTGAATGTTTCTATTGTATAGCATCCCTGTGGGGATTACATGAGTTACAAACAGAAGACATTTAGAGCAGCGCCTGGCACACAATAAATGCTTCTAAGTGTTTGCTGTTCCAGACATCCCTGGGTATCCACGTGGCAGAGTGATTCTAGGACCCACCCCCGCCCCCCGCAAGATACTAAAATCCATAGATGCTCAAGCCCCTTACATAAAATCACACAGTATTTGCATATAACCTACACATACCTTCCCATGTACTTTAAGTCATCTCTAGATACCTTTATAATTCCTCACACAATGTAAATGCTATGTAATCTGTTGTGACTACAGTGTAAACACAGTGTGAATAGTTGCCAGCACACAGCAAATTCGAGTTATGCCTTTGGGAGCTTTCCGAAGTTTTTTTATTCTGAATATTTTTGATCCGAGGGTGGTTGAATGTGGAATCTCAGTGTAAGGGGCCACTTGAGAATCCATATGGTGAGGTTTGAGTGGGTCTGATTTTCAGTCCCAGCCCCACCAACTCCATTTATTGTGTACTGCAGTTTTCTCCTCTATAAAATGGGAAGAATCATCATTGTAGTGAAGACTTGCGTAAATGCTCAGCGTCCGCTATTATTACGAATAAAAACATTGTCCAGAGATAGAAAGGTCCTAATCCTGCCTCCAGTACTGCGTTTAGGAATGGGAGCCACAGAGGATCTCAGGAGGAGGCAGGCAGGCTGGTGAGGCTCTGAAAAAAGGCAGTACCGAACTTCTGTTTGGACCAGTGAAGGATGTTTAATCCAAAGGCAAGATGACTAAGCAAGGAAGTGATAGCTCTCCTCACTATGTCAAGGGTGACAGAATGGATCTTTGTCATTCGATCAAGTTATGAGGCCCCACGGGAGGTTGGAAAGAGTCGGGGAACCTGGGGCAGCTTGACGAGGGTTCAAGCTCAACTTTTCCCAGCTTCAGTTTCCTCATGAGTCAGATGGGTAGGGGTTGTCTTCTATCTCTTCTGCTTCTGTCCTCTGAGCCACTGAATCTGCAGCCAATTTCTGTGTATACAGAACGTTTAGGATAAAGGCTGCTTCTGATGAATGTTTACTATAGCAAAAGAGCTTGAATTGAGTATTATGCAAACCAGCAAAATCCTCTAATGACTCTGAGCCCCTATTTCCTCATCTGTCAACTTGAAGTGAGACTGCAGTGGGTTTCACAGGGCTTTTTGGAGAATAACCTGAGGTCATCCATGTGAAAGCACCTTCTTAAAATGTTGTTTATTATTGGGTAATTATAACCCATTACCGGGTTATAAATTTTCAAGAATTAGAATATAATAAAAACACTCATAAGCACCAACATCTATTTAAAGTAACTTAATCTGTTTTCTGTGATTCAGAGGAGCCTTCAGGAAGTTATAGAGTCTCTGGGTCATGGTTGTGAGCATAGAGTTGCTCTGTAGAAAAAGGTCCTGGCTGCTTAAGTTCTTTGGATTTTAGGATTCACATTAAGTGGAAGCATGTTGACCATATTAAACCCAAAAGGGAATAGAGATCATATACTCTAAGCCCCTCATTTAACAGATGAAACCACTGAACCACAGAGAAACTGAGTGACTGGCCCAGAAACACATGTTATTTAATGGCAGACCTGGGAGTAAGATCCAGGTCCCTGCCTCCCAGCGTGCTTTCCATCATTAGTTTAAACACAACTCAGAAAGTCTGAAATGAGGCTAAGCGTGTACTGATGAACGTGGTTGATCCTTTGAACGTGGAATTGGAGAACTATCAAAAGGAAGTTTAAGGGTGTGGGTATGTCATTAAAGGGTACGGCCCCATGAACTTGACTTGACCCACTTGGGGGAAAAAAAAGTGCAGTGGAATGCTTAGTAATTTTCTTAAGCATAGCAGTTCATTTCTTCTGTATAAAATCATTCTCAGCTACCCTCTGAAATTAAATGACATTCCAAATGCAGGTCTTAGGGTGACTTTCGCAGGCTTGTTGTGTGCACAGGGAGCAACATGATGTAGGTACAGTATAATAATGGTCTCTTTTTTCTTTTCACTAATGATCATTAACATATATGTTCTCTAACGTTATTGTTTTTTAAAAACATGTATTTATTTATTTGGCTTTGCCGGGGTTTGGTTGTGGCATGCTGGACCTAATTCCCTGACTAGGGATCAAACCCAGGCCACCTGCATTGGGAGCTTGGGGTCAGCCACTTGACCATCAGGGAAGTCCCTTTGTTGAGTTAATGTTGCAAGAGATAAGTGTGAAACAAGTTACATGTGATGCATTCCTCCCTGGTCTTGCCCTGTGTGCCGTTACACTAGCAGCTGTCTACACAGGATCAGCGTCTACGCAGCGAGTGCCTGTGAGCAAGTAGCTGGTGATGCAAAGCCTTCCTGGATGCATTAAAAGCAGAGTCTCGCCTCCACCTCCTTACTCTTCTCTTGTATAAATGTATTTCTCCAGGGATCTACAGGATTTTTTTTTTTTTTTTTGCTCTATTTTTAGTTCGTTGATAACTTGAGAAACCTCCCAGGATCAAAATCTTGAATAGGGAGGATTCAGTTCACTCAGTCTTTTCTGAATCCCTAATCGATGTTGAAAATGAATCTGAATGGGAAGTACGTGGGTCAGAGAATGTGGTGCAGAGGAGCACAGACTCAGAAACCAAAACAGCCTGGTTCGAATCCTAGCTCCTTTTGTGACTCTGGTCGCATGCCTTTGGGCAAATCCCTTAAATGCACTGGGCCTCAGTTTCCTCACCCTGAAACCTTATTTCATAGGGTTGCTGTGAGCATGCAGTCAAATCAACTGATACTTATAAAGTGCTCAAAATAGTGCTGGATGGTCAAAATGTTTAAAAGATGACTCTGGGTCCAAGGCTGTCACACGCAGGCCTTAGGGTCTTGAGGTTTGAGCAAAGGGGACTTATTTTTCCTCAATCTAGTAGCAAAGCATATCCTACGTCAAGGACTTTTTAAGGAAATAAATAGCAGGGGGACTTGACTGTGAACACCAGAGTTCGTTTGTTTTATGTTAAATGTACTTATTTTTGGCTGTGCTGGGTCTTCATTGCTGCACACAGGCTTTCTCTAGTTGCGTTGAGCAGGGACTACTCTCCAATTGTGGTGCACGGGCCTCACACTGCAGTGGCTTCTCGTTGCAGAGCATGGGCGCTAGGCGCTTGGGCTTCAGTAGTTGTACATGGGCTTGGTTGTCCTGCGGCACTGTGGAATCTTCCCAGCCCAGGGACTGAACCCATGTCCTCCTGCATTGGCAGGTGGAATTCTTGACCCCTGGACCACCAGGGAAGTCCCGAACACCAGAGTTTATTATCAAGCCTCTTTCTAGCTCAGTGAATGTGTCCACATTCTCTCCTTGGAAAAGCGGTGGCGACTGATAGATTTGTAGCCTGGCCTCCAGCAGGTAGCTTGGTCTGTCGGGGTCACCTTTGTAAAACTCCTGGAATTGCCATGGTGTTTCCTGAACTGCCTGGGACTCACCCGGTCCCCTGAGCCCACAAGCCCAGAGCCTTAAAGTGGGTCCCCTGGCAAGGGGGTTTCCGCGTTATGGTTTTGCTTGCTTCAGGGGCTGGGCTGTAGGAGAGATTAATGGGAAGTGAAAAGAGAAACAGTTATTCTCAACCGGCAGGTCTGTTTGGAGTGTGTGACTCTTCTTGTATTTAGGGAAAAGATTACTCATGAGTATTTTCTTCCATAGAATATAAAGAACCTCAAATTACTACTTGCATCCCCCACCCCCTTCTCACCCGCCTCTCTTGTTTCCGTGTCTCCTCTGCAGAAACTTCAGCATTTTACTCTCGTTTCCCCTCCCGAGTGGGATTCGGTTCTGTATTTGCCTTGGCACTCGCACTTCCAATAAGCAACCCCATCCCTTTTCCTGTTTCTGACCGAGCATCTTCTGCTCTGTGGTCCTCTCACTGCCAGGCACTTCCTTCAGCCACGCTTGGCCGGTCCTCATATTTGTCCCCGAAGGGCTGGCTGTGCTCTCGCTGCTCATGTGAAGGAAGAAAAGTCCCCAATAACTAGTCACCCCGCTGTTCCTCTTCAGAGGTGACAGCATTGACTGTGGAAGCCAATGCTTACGGTTTCTTCACTGGTTCAGAAGTTGAGATCTTGCTGAGCCGTTTTCATGCCCATCCCCACCTCCCTATGATCCCAGGTATGCATCTTTAAGGTCATTGGAAAGAGTTGGGGTATCTCCTATGTCCAGGAACCATTTTTTAAAACTTTTAAGAATACAGTTCTTAAAGATTACAGTTATCACTGAATATTGGCTGCATTTCCCCATGTTGTACCATATATCCTTGAGCCTGTACATCTTTTGAACCTCCCACTTCACCCACCCCTGTTGCCCCCCTGCCACTAGTAACTACTAGTTTCTTCTCTATACCTGTGAGTCTGCTTCTCTTTTGTTATATTCACTAGTTTGTTATATTTTTCAGATTCCACATATAAGTGATACCATATATTATTTGTCTTCCTCCAATTTATTTCACTTAGCATAAGGCCCTCCAAGTCCATCCATGTTCAAGGACCATTTTTCATAGGCATTGCTTCTTGGCTCAGTCAAGAGTCCAAAACAAAACCCTTAATTCTTTACTGGCTGTGTGTATTCTAAAGATCATAGAGCAGTAACATATTGCATGGTATTATTTTACAGTGCCCCTTTATTCCCTATGTGAAAAAAAATTAAAAACCAAGAAAAAAACTTTATGTTGCTGTATTAGTCTCTCAGCCATGTCTGACTCTTTGTGACCCCATGGACTATAGCCCACCAGGCTCCTCTGTTCATGGAATTCTCCAGGCAAGAATACTGGAATAGGTAGCCATACCCTTCTGCAAGGGATCTTTCCCACCCAGGGATCGAACCTGGGTCCTGCAAAGCAGGCAGATTCTTTACCATCTGAGCCACCAGGGAAGCTCATCTCTAGCTTCAGTGCCCATAGTTCTTTATCCATGCCCAACACAGTGGACCAGTTTCAGAAGGACGCCCCCAGAGTTCAAGGAAACCAGCTGCCATTCCATAAAACTAGACTTTGCAAAGGAGCCACCTGGAAGACTGGTCCTGCCCAGACACCCTGGATCTTCTCAAGGGCACTAAGCTATTCCATTTCCTCATGCACCCAGGAGGAAATGTAGCCCATCCAAATAGACAAGTTCTTGGTGATGTTTGACAGGTGAAAGGTCCTTCTTTCCAGGGTCAGACTGAAGGACGCTGTCAGAGCACACTCAGAGTCCCCTTAGCAAGTTTAAGTAACCACCAGTAAATAACAGGCTGAAGTTCCTCTTAGCAAACATTGATTCTGTTGTATTTGAGCTGTGAGTTCATACAATATTTTAGGGAATAAAGCACTTGTGAGCATCTGGCTTTTAACCCATCAGTTCTCAAACACTTGGTTTCAGGATTTCTTTCGATCTTTTAAAATTATTGAAGACCCCAAAGAGCTTTGCTCATGTGGCTTTTATCTCTCTATGTGTACTATATTGGAAATTAAAATAAAAAATTTTTACTATTTGTTGTAATATGTATCAAAATATGTGTTAACTTGCTGAAAAATAATAAGCCAAGTATATGTTAACATAAATATGTATTTATGAATATGTTTTTCAATACCAAAAAAAAAATCAGTGAAAGAGTGGCATTGTCTTACATTTTGCAAGTCTTTTTCATGTCTGGCTTCATTTTAAAAAAGGCTGGATTCTTGTGTCTGCTTTAATATCACATGCTGTGTAGCTGCTAGAAAATTCCACTGTATGCAAATGAAAGATTGAGAATAGAACAACAACAACAACAACAACAGAAAAAACAAATAATCTCTTCATAGTGTTACAAAGAGTTCTGACTTCTTAGACACCCTGAGAAGGTCTTGGGAACCTGGAAGGGTGCCTGGATCACACTTTGAGAATCACTGTTCTGTAAACCACTTGTATGATATGTCAAAGGTTTTCCCCAACCACAGAATAAAATGAAAACACAGACTGACAGTCAAGCTTCCAGACAGAGATCCAGCCTGAGCCATCCTCTTGGCCTCAGGGGCCGCCCTCTCTGCAACCCAGCCCTGGTCCTACACAGAGTGCAAATGCCACCCCCACCAGGAAGTTCTAACATGAAGAAGCCCCTGTTATCCTTACCTTGCCCTCTCATTCCCAGAGGCTAGGCTGATGGTGTCCCCGAGACAAGTGAGCTGCTCTTTCTGGAAGAAGTTGCAGGGAACACTATATTATTTGACATCTCTGGCAGGTCCAGCTCCACTCTGAAACATTCTCACTTCAAAAGGACACGGGGCTGCCATCAGATCAGTTCTGTGCATGGAATTCTCCAGGAAAGAATACTGGAGTGGTTGTCATGTCATACTCCATGGGATCTTCCCAACCCGGGGATCAAACCCGGGTCTCCTGCATCACAGGCAGATTCTTTACCTCTGAGCCACCAGGGAAGCCCTGTGATTCTACAGTTGCCTCCAAAGCCCACTGACCCTATTTTGACTCTGCATCCCCTCAGGTGCTTCAGGCCACCATAGAGCTGCACCTTCAGGACAGACTGGGAATCCACATACCCCTGGAACTGGAGCTGGGCAAGGAAGAACAGGGCTGGGAGACTTAAAGACACGAAAAGCAGTTCTCTCCCCACACACACATTTTGCCTCTAAATAAAAAAGTTCATTTGATACCACACTTTGACACTCATGAAGCTAGAGTTCTACCTGAGATTCAGAGTTGGAACCTTAAGGGCTCTTCAGACATGGAGACTCAGTTTTGTTAACCATTCAGAAATCTTTTCCCTTTATTTCAGCTGTCTAACTGATGAGATCTTTTTTCTCTCTTTCCTTTCTGCCTTGCTCTCTCTCCAACAGGCTTGCAGCCAATGTTCTGGAGCAGAGATGACGTAGCCCAGTGGCTCAAGTGGGCTGAAAACGAGTTTTCCCTAAGGCCGATTGACAGCAACACGTTTGAGATGAACGGCAAGGCTCTTCTACTCCTGACCAAAGAGGACTTTCGCTACCGGTCTCCTCATTCAGGTGAGAGTCTGGACTCCGGACCTGGGCTCAGCCTGGGAAGTCTGGTCTCCAGCGCTGGCCTTTGTCACCACTCACCCTCCCAGGAGATCTCCACGTCAGGTCGCCGTGAACGCAAGGGCAGTGACCCTGCTTAGTGGAGGGCGGATCCTGCTGACGTGGGCCAGTGTGAGGGGAGAAGAGAAAGGGTTTCCAGGTCCGGGAGAAACTTTTAGGAGAAATGACCTAGCTCAGACCTATAGACCCTGGAACTTAAGGGATCCAAGTGTACCACCATACAAGGAAGAAAATCCGTTCTTGCCCTTTCTCTCCACCTTGCTTCTGATTCTGAAGTGTTTCAGAAGAGATGCTTGAGTGTAGAATGCAAACTGCTTATTTAAAAACAGACAGGAGAGGGCAGGGAATGAGTGGTGCTAAGGCAGGAGGAGTAGAAGGGGAAGGAGAAACAAGCGAATAGGTGAGAAGGGCTGGGGAAGGTAGAGATCCTTCTGCCCAGGCAATTTGAGACCTAAATTCAAAGGGCTTTAGGTGATTTCTTTTGGAAGTTGTGAATTTTTTGAAGTAATGAATCTTATATTGAATAGTTTGTGTGTTGGTATTAGTCATTCAGTCGTATCCAACTCTTTGCAACCACATGGACTATAGCCCATCAGGCTCATCTGTCCCATCTTGCCTGGGATTCTCCAGGCAAGAATACTAGAGTGGGTTGCCATTCTCTTCTCCAGGGGATCTTCCCAACCCAGGGATCAAACCTAGGTTTTCTGCATTACTGGCACATTCTTTACCATCTGAGCCACCAGGGAAACCCAAGAATAGTTTGTACAGTTCTTGAAGGATACAAGTGACAGTTTCCTCTGGCTCATCTGACAAGAAAGATTTAACTAAATAAGGGCTCCTAAAACCACATGGAAAAGTTTCCTTCAGTAAGAAGCTTTGGTACCTGCAAAATGTATTGCTGATATGGATAAGAACTCAAACAGACTTTCTAATTTCACTTCTCACACTTGATGGATATTTTTTCCTTAAATTTTTTGTGATGTGGACCATTTCCAAAGTCTTTATTGAATTTGTTACAATATTGCCTCTGTTTTATGTTTTGGCTGTAAGGCATGTGGGATCTCAGCTCTCCGACCAGGGATTGAACCCGCTCCCCTTGTGTTGGAAGGTAAAGTCTTAACCACTGAACCACCGAGGAAGTCCCCTTGATGGATTTTTAGAAGAGATTTGGGAACTCCGTATGTCCAAGGGAAACCTTGGTCTCGGGTTTCTGCCTCTTGAGGACAGTTATTCAAGGACCCACGGGTCCTGCCTCTGTCAAGTCTCCTATCTGCCCCCTCTTTGTCACTTTGTCACCTTTCTTCCTTGACTTAAGGGCAAAGGTCCCGCACAGGGTCTTGGCTTTTTCCCCAACTACGTTCACCCTTATTTACTCCTGGAGACCGGCCAGGAGTTAATAAACTAGCTAACTGTCCTGAGGAAACGGCCTGTCACACAGGGCAAGATAAGGATGTGTATAGCACTGTAGTGTTGCCCCAGGTTTTCCCAGTTGCAGCAGAACCGTTTAGAGGAGGAAATGATAAAGGGGAAGTTTCCCCCAGAAGTACACTTCATGGAAACTTGAAAACTTCCACAGCTGAAAACCAGGGCACTGTGAAGGTTTTAGCAGGGACACAGACATTCTTGAAACATTTCATCTTCCATCATTGGTTCTTTCTGTAGCCTCAGGATAAGAAAACTGTAAAACAACGATATAAATAAATAAAACCAACCTGAAAGGAACCTCGAGAGTTCCTTTTAATTTAATGCAAAAACACTTCCCTTTTCTGTTCCAGGGGAAACTCAGAGATTAGACTCAAAGGGGCAAAGTTACCCATCTGGAGGGAAAAGTACGCTAGCTCGTCAGTGTTCAGGAGAAGTCATTCATGTCGGGCAAACACAGGAAAACACAATGATGTGTTTTAAGTTGACTTGATTTAGACCTTGGGCATGCTTTTCTCTTTGTAAATCTGCCTCTCCCTCCCCTCATATCTCAGGTACACCCTTTTTTTTCTTTAACTTTCTGTTTTGTGCTGGAGTATAGCCGATTAACAGTGATGTAATAGTTTCAGGTGGACAGCAGAGGGGCTTAGTCATACATATACATATGTCCAGTCTCCTCCAAACTCCCTTCTTATCCAGGCTTCCATAGAAACATTGTCAGGAGCTTCTTTTTGTTGCTGATTTTTTATTTCTCCAGTGACTTCTCAACTTTCCTTAAAGCTGGGAGCAGAGACATACCAAACCTGTCAGTACATCCTTGCCAGTTTGTCGGGTGTTTGCAGGGAGAGCTGTGTGGGAGGCTGGAAGGGAGCCCGCCGCCCCATTGAGGGCAGGATCACACCGAACCTGAAGGCAGGGGCAGCTGGGGAAGGAGAGAGCAGAACGAATGGGCCTCAGAAAAGGAGGGGGGCTGCTCTGGAACGTGCAGGATGGAACTGCATGACGGGTCATTGGAGCAGCGTTAACTTGGGTTTGGGTGGCCATGAGGAAGCCCGCCTGGAGATGGAAGAGGCAGCGTTAGGCGGGTGCGCTAGTCAGGACGTGGTTGCCATAGCCTCGGTTAGGAGGGAGCAGCAGAAATTTATTCTGTGAGTGTTCCCTGAGCAGCTCCATGCCAGAGGACAAGAGAGCTGGCTGAGGGAGTTAAAGGAGAGAGAAGTGATTTCCGGCCGGGTTGTCAGATGAGGCTCAGTTGTGTGGTAGCTGAGCCAGACTTTGAAAGCTCTGAAAAGTGAGCAAGAGGCCAGGAGGGAAAGGTGTTGAGGAGGAGGTGAGACCAGTTCATGTGAAGGAGGACCTTGGAGAAGAGCTTTCTTTTGAAACACTGTTCATCATTACTCATCACCCCTCACCCTTGTCTGCTTGCCTCTTCAAGTTCTGCTACTTTCTCCAGGAACACTTTCCCTGACTCTCCCATCCCCACATCCCTGGTTCCACCCCGCCTTCCTTTCCTCCACTTCTCCCCGCCTCAGTCTGGTTGAGGTGCTGGTCCTCATGTTTTTTCCTTTTGGCTGCCCCACATGGGGGATTTTACTTCTCTGAGAGAGTGAATCTGTTTCTCCTGCATTGGAAGCACTGAGTCTTAACAGCTGGATCACCAGGGAAGTCCTGTTGATTCCCTTTTCTGTTCAGTTGCTCAGTTATGTCCGACTCTTTGTGATCCCATGGACCGCAGCACACCAGGCATCCCTGTCCTTCACCATCTCCCGGAGCTTGCTCAAACTCATGTCCATCGAGTTGGTGATGCCATCCAAGCCATCTCTGTCATCCCCTTCTCCTCCTGCCTTCAATCTTTCCCAGCATCAGGGTCTATTCTAATGAGTCTGTTCTTTGCATCAGGTGGCCAAAGTATTGGAGCTTTAGCATCAGTTCTTCCAGTGAATATTCAGGACTGATTTCCTTTAGAATGAACTGGTTGGATCTCCTTGCAGTCCCAGGGACTCTCAAGAGCCTTCTTCAGCATCAGAATTCAAAAGCATCAATTCTTTGGCACTCAGCTTTCTTTATGGTTCAGTTCTCACATGCATGACTACTGGAAAAACCATAGGTTTGACTAGATGAACCTTTGTCAGTAAAGTAATGTCTCTGCTTTTTAATATGCTGTCTAGGTTTGTCATAACTTTTCTTCCAAGGAGCAAGCGTCTTTTGATATCATGGCTATAGTCACCATCTGCAGTGATTTTGGAGCCCAAGAAAATAAAGTCTGTCACTGTTTCCACTGTTTCCCTATCTATTTGCCATGAAGGGATGGGACCAGATGCCATGATCGTAGTTTTTTGAATGTTGAGTTTTAAGCCAGCTTTTTTATTCTCCTCTTTCACTTTCATCAAGAGGCTCTTTAGTTCCTCTTTGCTTTCTGCCATGAGGGTGCTGTCATCTCCATATCTGAGGTTATTGATATTTCTCCCGGCAATCTTGATTCCAGCTTGTGCTTCATCCAGTCTGGCATCTGGCCTGATGTACTCTGCATATAAGTTAAGTAAACAGGGTGACAATATACAGCCTTGACATAACTCCTTTCCCAGTTTGGAACCAGTCTGTTGTTCCATGTCTGATTCTGACTGTTGCTTCTTGACCTGCATACAAGTTTCTCAGGAGGCAGGTAAGGTGGTCTGGTATTCCCATCTCTTTAAGAATTTTCCACAGTTTGTTTTATCTCAGAGCATTTCCTAATTCTGTCATGGCCCCTGACACACACCCCCAGGGTTCACACTGTGATACATGAGATTGTTTTCTATTCCATATCCTCTCTCAGAGTAGAAAGTTCAGGCTGCGTCCTGTTCAGCTGCTGTGTCTCCAGTGTCTAGCACAGGGCATGACATCTGGTTGGCACTCAATAAATATTAGCTGAATTATGACCCAACCCAAGAGTATCTTCCAGCCAGTTAAGCAGTTTGGATGTTATTTTGCAAATAATAGGAAACCACTGAAAGGTTCTGATCAGGAGAAGGATATGACTGAAGCTCTCCCTTTGGTACAGTCAGTCCCCTACATACGAATTAGTTCTATTCCGAGAGCATATTTGTTAAGTCCAGGTTTTGCATAAGTTCAACATAGTTAGCCTCAGTACCCAACTAACACAATCTATTTAGTACTGTACTGTAGTAGGTTTATAATACTTTTCACACAAATAATACATTTTAAAAAACAATAAATAAAGCATTTTTTATGTTACACTATAGTACCTGGAAAAATGTAGTAGTGTAGTCCAACCGCTGGCATACAGGGGCTGGCATCCAGTGACCAGACAAGAAGAGTTACTGACTGGAGGAGGGAGAGGAGGGAGTGGATGGTGGAGCTGAAGGACCATCAGCAGTAAGAGATGGAGGGCAAGCACATTCACATCTTTGAAAGTTTGCAACTTGAAGGTTTGTGTGTAGGGCACTTGCTCTATAGACGCTTGCCATCAGCGCATAGGGTAGCTTCACTGGGTCATTAAAAGCAGGAAAACTAGGTATAGTGCTACTGCTGCAGTCCTAATTTGAGACATTGAAGTCCAGAACGGAATCAGTGGCACCAAAATAATATGCTTTAGGCATGAAATGGTTATCCTGGCATTTTGGCCAAGTGATGCCAGAACATTCAGGAAGATGTGCCCTTTTCTGCAGAAGTCTAAGATAGAAGCCAGGTCAAGCTGGGAATAATAGATTTCAGAGCATCCCCTATTACATTGAGCTGACAATAAAGATAAATCTATGCTGTAGGTAATTTAATTTTAAGGCAGCAACCAGAAAGCCATGGACAGAATATCAAGGTGATACCTGCCAGTAGGGGCTATCAGAAAACTTGCCACAGAACAGGAGTATTGTCAGAGGAATTGGATGACAGAAACAAGAAGGAGATGAGATGAGCCTTCCCATGAGGTAGGTAGCCAGCCAGCAAGGTGATGAGGGCGTGATATACCTGCTCACCTTCTCCTTAGATAGAGACAATGTATAAATAGAAAACCTTGTTTCTCTCTCATATGAAACATTTGGCATGCTTCTATTGACCTCCACTTTGCTCTTGGCCTTCAACGTAGTAGATGTCACAAGGTCCAGATTCTATACACATCTCTTCCACACATGCCATCACCTCATTTGCTCTTATCTTCCTTGTCCATAAAATGGAATATTCAACCTGGGGATCCCAAACTCTCTTTATAGTTCAACCCAACTTCAAACACTGAAGGTGTTAAGCTTTGAGTAAGCATTATGACTTGCCTCCTATAGGCAGTAAATAGATACTTTGGTCTCCTTCATGACTGTATACCTTGAAAAAACCTAGACTTTACCCAGTTTTTTCCTGTCTTAATCTTTTTTGCTGCATAAGACAAAGCAGCAGCAGCTTCTCACTAGTCATAGGGTTGCTAGAATGAAACAAAAGGATCTGATGGCCCATCACCATGAATGGATGTTTACAGCTTCCTCCCAGCCATGTTTCCTGCCTGGCCTCACCCAGAGTTATGTTCTCTGTACATAGAAATAACATTCCTTGACACAACTCATCCCATATGTAGACAGGAGAGAACAAGAGTTGGATGAGTTATAATTAGTTGAACTATTAAGATACCTTCAGTCAAATACAGTAGCCTCCTTGAACCCCACATTCTCCAACCAATTAAACAAACTACATTTATGCTGTCCACTTTCAGGACAAAGGTCCTCGCTTTTCAACTGCTAAACTAAAACAGGGAACGTTGAGAATATATTAAGATATCATCTCCAACAGAAGATGTCAAAGTTGAATATAAATGGTAGCTTTTCCTTGAAATAATCTCCTAATCAGGATATAGCAGGATGACAAATTTATAATGTTCACAAAGTTAAGGGAAAAGTGTAAAGGAATCTCTATTTTATAAAACCTCACCCAGACAGGATTATTTTACCTAGTCCTTGGGCGACTGGGTAGTTATCACATTAAATGGTCTGGGATGATTCAATTCAAAGAAATTTCATTGAATTTTATGAATTTATTGAATGCCTTGAAATGAATAACTCCAACTGTGACTTGACCTCTTTGAGACACTGAGAAAACACATTAATCAGAAGGAACAGACAAGTTAGCATTGATATTCATACTCTCAGAGTTATCCATTGCAAGATACTCAGGTGGGAGGTATTTATGTATCCTTTATTAAATGAACAAAAAGTGTTATTAATTTAATTCATATTAGACTTTTTAATCAATGCCTTTTAAAAAACAAGAAACGTTCAAAGTTCCTTCAGTTTAATTCAGCAAAAAAATGTATTGGGGTTTCACTAAGTAAATGAGTTTTTAACATACTGGAGTGTGATGTTACAAAGTGTTTCTTCCTTTCCAGCCCACCAGAATCTTTTTCTTTGAAAATGTGCTTTGCTTGTGACTTTCAGAGATAGTAAAATTTCTTTTAAAGGTTAAAAAGGTCTGTATCTACATGTGTTTCCTGGGAAACCAACCTGCCTATTAATCTCTATTAAGCAGTGGTAGGTGGTTTGCTGGCTTGAGTCCACTGGCTGCTTTAGTCTCAAGTCACAGAGTCTGAGGGCATGGGTCACAGAGAGGAATTTTAGCCCTGAAGTGTGGGAGTTCCAACAAACAGGACCCTTGACTGAAAATACCCAGAGTTGCCTATCTCTTCTCTTCTGTGTCTTGAGCAAAACAAGCCAAAAATATGTGTATTACCCATCAGCAAAATGCCCAGATAAATCAATTACAGGAAACTCACGGAATTTGTTAGCATTTCGCTTATCCCATTGGTGAAATATTGGTGGTGACTGACTGATTGCTCTGCTATGCAGAGTCGTATTTTAACATGTGAAACATACAGTACTTCCTGTAGTTGACAGTGCATACTTATGTCACGATATTTAGATTTTCTCATGAACTTATTCTTTGGTTTACCTTACCTTATCTTCTGTATGCAGGTAAAGGCAGTTGTCTTTCTAGATGTCTTCCTAACTGAGTGAGTCTCCTCTTAAATATCATATTCAGAGACTTCCCTGGTGGTTCAGTGGCTAAGACTCCATGCTTCCAATGCAGGGGGGCCTAGGTTCAACCCTTGGCCAGGAACTAGATCCCACATACTGCAACTAATTAAGAGTTCACATTCCACAACTAAAAATCCAGCATGCTGCAACTAAGCCCTGGCTCAGCCAAATAAATAGAGAAGTAAATATTTAAATATATATATAATATTTATGTTAGATATATATTACATATATATAATATCCCAATTATCCCTTTTTTTCCCCCAGGATCTCTGTCCAAGACATAGATATCAAATAAATTTCAAATATTTGTTCCTAAGTGAAAGAGGATTTTATTTTTATGGTCACAGAAAGCACTCTGTATTAAATTAAAAGATTTGTAATTCAATCAGGCTATAAAAATGGATTGAGTGGAATGCTTGGAAACGAAGACAGAGCAGAGCTGGAATGCCAAGCAGCCCCATGATGGGAAAGTTCTTAGACCACCAGTGGGATCTCCCAGGCCTGTGTCTGAGTTGGTGTTTTCACTGTTGAATTTATTATGAAACTGAAGGGACTGAGGCCTCAGACGTCATTTTGAACCTGTCACAGGCGGAAAAGAGCAGCAGAGACTTTTCTGACAAATCTGAATAGTGTCCCTCCCACACCATATATGCTGTTATTTTTTTGTAACTGGTCAGAGGGAAACTAAAATCTCTGAATAAAAACAGAAGAGAGAAAAAGAGAACGCTTTGCAAATGTAAGAATGTGTTACTTCTGATAATCTTCATGGGAGGATGTGTACATAATAAATTGTCACCTCTGAAAAATGCCAGTTTTTAATAATGTGAAGATTTCGCTTTAAACCTACTGAACTCAAGAAGGTAAACGTTGTGAAACCCCATGGGGAGGGGCTCTGGGTAGCCCTGTCGATGACACTCTGCACTGGTCTGATTCTTCTGGAGAATAAGCAGTGTACAATAAGAACTTTAAAACTAATCATACCCTTTCACTGATAACACCGTTTTAGGAAGAGAAAATCCCCATGGAGGCAATCCAATAGGGAGTCAAAAAAGATACCCTTAGTAATTCTATCCATGATGGTGAAAACTGGAAATGCCCATACCACCCCCAGTAGGGGACTGACTGGCTTTAAAAAAATATGGAGAATATAAATATAGAGAAATACACCATAGCTTTACAGCCACTCATTGAGACACTTCAGTAGATCGTACAGGCCTTATGGGTCATGTTCAGAACTTTAAATGTTATTTTAAAGACAGGTGGAAGCCATTCACGGTCTGAAGCAGAGACTGGCTTGATGAGACACAGAACTGAGGAGTGGGATGTAGGGCAGTCGGTAGACGCAATGGCAGTGGCTGAAACTAAGACATCCAGCAGGGACAAGCGGGTGATTCAAGGAATATTTAGAAGGCAGAGTCTGTAAGTCTTGGTGGTGGTGAGTGAGAAGAGAGTGAAGGATGAGTCCTGGCTTCTGACCCAGTCAGCTGGGGATTTACCGCAGTAGGAAGCACTGAGGGTTGTAGAGGCGTTTATGTCAAACACAGAAGACGTGCGATGCCCGGGTGACGGGCAAGAGGACGTGTGTAGGAGGTAACCGAAGGCTCTGAAGGTGAGGCGGGGTGTCTGACGGGAGTAGATGTAGTGGAGACCGGCTGCCGGCAACCATGGAGGGGCTGAGGTTACCCTGGAGGAAGGCGATGAGAGGCCTGGGAGCCTTAAAGGTTGAGGAAGCAGGAGAGCAGAAAACCAGGAGATGAGCCGTGTCTGAAGCTGTGGGGTGTTCTAAGCCAGGGAGAGGCCGTGACTAGTGGTGATGATGTAGCTGAGAGGCAAGCACATCGCCCTTTGGCTTTGATGAGCTGGAGGTGACCTCGGCAAGAGCACCCTTGTACCTTCCTCCCGTCTTCCCCCATCCCACCCCTCTGGGTCGTCTCAGAGCACAAGCTGAGCTTCCTGAGCCGGGCGACAGGTTTCCACTAGCTAGCTCTGTTACATGTGGCATGCGCGTCCATCAATCCCAGTCTCCCGGCTCATCCCCTCCCCCGCCCCGTGTCCGCATGTCCATTCCCTACTTCTGCATCTCGATTCCTGCAAATAGGGAGGGGCTATACATCCAGGGTTAGCTGATTCACTTCATTGTGCAGCAGAAAGCAATACAACATTGTAAAGCAACTATATCTCAGTTTAAAAAAATAAAAAGAGCACTTTGGAGAGGGTTGGAATGGAGACCAGAGGGCCCAGAGGAGCACACGGCGGCGGGCGTAGTGATAACAGAGTTGAACAGCTCCTCTGGACGTTTGGCTGCGATGGGAAGAGAAACAGGGACAGCACCTGGAGGGGAAGATGAGGACAGAGTAGGGTTTGTGTGTGCGCACATGTGTGTGTATAGAAGACAGAAAACACTTGGAGCTGCTTAAATGCTAAAGGGAAGAAACCCACAGGAAGAAGTTGAAGATACCCTGTGCAGTAGGACAGGGAAAAAAATGGTGAACTAGAAATATGTGTATGAAATTATGTCAGCTGGAAAAAAAATTCCATTCTTTTTTTTTTTTATTTAAATATTATTTTATTAGTTGGAGGCCAATCACTTTACAACATTTCAGTGGGTTTTGTCATACATTGACATGAATCAGCCATATAGTTACACGTATTCCCCATCCCGATCCCCCCTCCCACCTCCCTCACCCCCGACTCCTCTGGGTCCTCCCAGTGCACCAGGCCCGAGCACTTGTCTCATGCATCCCACCTGGGCTGGTGATCTGTTTCACTATAGATAATATACATGCTGTTCTTTCGAAACATCCCACCCTCACCTTCTCCCCCAGAGTTCAAAAGTCTGTTCTGTATTTCTGTGTCTCTTTTTCTGTTTTGCATATAGGGTTATCGTTACCATCTTTCTAAATCCCATATATATGTGTTAGTATGCTGTAATGTTCTTTATCTTTCTGGCTTACTTCACTCTGTATAATGGGCTCCAGTTTCATCCATCTCATTAGAACTGATTCAAATGAATTCTTTTTAACGGCTGAGTAATATTCCATGGTGTATATGTACCACAGCTTCCTTATCCATTCATCTGCTGATGGGCATCTAGGTTGCTTCCATGTCCTGGCTATTTTAAGCAGTGCTGCGATGAACATTGGGGTGCACGTGTCTCTTTCAGATCTGGATTCCTCAGTGTGTATGCCCAGAAGTGGTATTGCTGGGTCATATGGCAGTTCTATTTCCAGTTTTTTAAGAAATCTCCACACTGTTTTCCATAGTGGCTGTACTAGTTTGCATTCCCACCAACAGTGTAAGAGGGTTCCCTTTTCTCCACACCCTCTCCAGCATTTATTGCTTGTAGACTTTTGGATAGCAGCCATCCTGACTGGCGTGTAATGGTACCTCATTGTGGTTTTGATTTGCATTTCTCTGATGATGAGTGATATTGAGCATCTTTTCATGTGTTTGTTAGCCATCTGTATGTCTTCTTTGGAGAAATGTCTGTTTAGTTCTTTGGCCCATTTTTTGATTGGGTCGTTTATTTTTCTGGAATTGAGCTTCAGGAGTTGCTTGTATATTTTTGAGATTAATCCTTTGTCTGTTTCCTCATTTGTTATTATTTTCTCCAAATCTGAGGGCTGTCTTTTCACCTTACTTATAGTTTCCTTTGTTGTGCAAAAGCTTTTAATTTTCATTAGGTCCCATTTGTTTATTTTTGCTTTTATTTCCAATATTCTGGGAGGTGGGTCATAGAAGATCTTGCTGTGATTTATGTCGGAGAGTGTTTTGCCTATGTTCTCCTCTAGGAGTTTTATAGTTTCTGGTCTTACATTTAGATCTTTAATCCATTTTGAGTTTATTTTTGTGTATGGTGTTAGGAAGTGTTCTAGTTTCATTCTTTTACAAGTGGTTGACCAGTTTTCCCAGCACCACTTGTTAAAGAGATTGTCTTTTTTCCATTGTATATCCTTGCCTCCTTTGTCAAAGATAAGCTGTCCATAGGTTCGTGGATTTATCTCTGGGCTTTCTATTCTGTTCCATTGATCTATATTTCTGTCTTTGTGCCAGTACCATACTGTCTTGATGACTGTGGCTTTGTAGTAGAGTCTGAAGTCAGGCAGGTTGATTCCTCCAGTTCCATTCTTCTTTCTCAAGATTACTTTGGCTATTCGAGGTTTTTTGTATTTCCATACAAATTCTTATGAATGTGACTTTATGAAACTTATGTGTGTCCTTGAAAGACAGAACGTATTGAAGCAGAGTAAATAGTTTCCAGATTTTTTTGGAGACACGTCAGTTAATGATTATCCTAGTCACAAGGGGTACCATCTCCTGAGCACATAGGAGAGCAGACCTGGGGCTGACGCTTATTCACGTCATCTCATTTAATCCTCATAACAGCCCTGCCAAGTCTAGGCATTGTTCTCATCTGATACAAAAGAATATTTAAGCCTTGAACCAAGGCTCAAAGAGAAAAGGTAGTTTGCCTCAGGACATGCAGCTAATGAATAGAGGAACCGGGATTCAAACCTGGGACTCCCTTGCTCCAGACCCCAGGCTCTTTTTTCTAAAAGTAAAGAAATTTATGTAAGTCTAACCCTCTAAACAGCATCTTTGTGTTCTTGGTCTTTAGACACTAGTAAAATTGCTAAGGCACCTTGCAGCAGTTTTGTTCACTCTCTCTACTGCTCGTTTCAAACAAATTGCAAATAAAACAATAGAATTTAGGATTCTCGAAGTAGATGCCTAGGTTATAACATCAAGGTCACTGATACCTTGTATACTTGATACTGTGTATACAGTGTATGCAAAATTGTATATATGTGTTTAGTTTGTGGGTTTCTGTGTGTGTGTGTGTGTGTGTGTATGCATGTATCTAGGAGTATATCTAGGGTTTATAGGACCTGAAGTTATAATTTGAAGACACACAGTTCTAGGTTTCCTTTTGTTTCTTTTTTTAAATTTTATTTATTTATTTGTGGTGTGCCGGCTCTCTGCTGCTGTGCACGGGCTTTCTCTAGTTGAGACAAGTAGGGGCTACTCTAGTTGTAGTGTGCAGGCTTCTCGATGTGGCTTCTTTCGTTGCAGAACACAGACTGTAGGCCGTGTGGGCTTCAGTAGTTGTAGGGGAGGGGCTTCGTTGCCTGGACCAGGGATCAAACCCATGACCCCTGCACTGGCAGGCGGATCCTTAACCACTGAGCCTGGTAGGAAAGTCCCCTCGGTTTCCTTTCCTGGGACTATGCAAATCAAGGCCCCTGAAACTCACTAGCTTCACAGCAAACCCACTTGTGCATGTGGATACATGAACCATGTGTGTTTGCTTGAAGACTGAGGGAGAAACCCACAAAAGCTATTGTCCCTTAAACAATAGCCTTGGTTTCATTGCTTAGTACAATGGAAGCATCTTTTAGGGTTAGTACTAGTTATTTCTTTTCTGGGAAGACAGAGAAGATTTATCAAGGACTGAATAGGCCAAGAGTTTCTTGAACAAGTGCCTTGAATTCAGGCCAGTGGTCATTTGCTTTGTTAGATATATGGCTCATGCTCCTTATATAGCAGGCAAATAAATATAACTTCTTTTTAAATATCTTCTTTATTCCAGAGCTCTTTTTGTTAATATCACTTTTGAGATGTCATCTCCTTGTATATGAAGATTTTCAGAATGTAGCCAGAAAGCATACTGGGTGCTGGAGGAACTGGGGGCCAGTGAAGATGGAAAAGGATGGGGGGGCACCTTTATTTATTTAGGAAACTGTTGCAGATGGGACACACATGCTGTGCTGCTCCAAAAGCCAAAAACTAGGAACCGAGGTACATAAGATTACAGAGGCCAGCGTCCAGCCCAACAGAGGAACCTCCTAGCGACTAGAGCTGTCCAAAAATGGTTTGCTTATGCTGTGGCTGGCTGCCCATCATGGAAGTACTCAGCCAAAGCTACTTCTTGGCAGGGGGCTTTTGCTGAACACAGGTTCGACTCCATCTAAGAAACTTGTAGAATCCTATGATTCCAAGTCATTATCGGGCACAAAATATTCCTGCCAGGCACACACAGCAGCACACACAGTGGGTTGGTTTTGCCCCAGAGTAGTGATGTTTGTGCTAAGCCAGCCACGATCCCCAACTGAGCTCCTGGTCGCCAAGGAAACATGTCTGTGGATGGACTGGTTCAGTACTCTACGGTCTTAGAATCATGTTTTTCCCTAACCTGGGACCCTGGGCCCAGGCTCCCACCCTTTAGCTAGCTGTCACAGGTGTCACTTCCAAATGCTGTCTTACTAGTTCTTGAAACTTAGGTAAGGAACTGGCCGAGCTCTGCCTGACCTCCTCTCCCCAACTCACTCAAAGAGCAGCCTTCTCTGCCTGGCTCCCTTTGCCAATTTTGGGATGAAAGGCTGCAGAGAGGCAGCACAACGGCCTGGGGAAGTATGGGGCAGAGCACAGGTCAGCCCTGCTTAGCCCATCAAGCCAGGGTGAGGCGTCCCGAGAGACCAAGATGGGGGAATGGCCTCAGTCCGCCTTGCCTTTTGGGAACATAACCATGACCATGACCCAGACACTCCTGCTTTGTTCTCCCTCAGGGTCCACAGGTCTGTCCTAAACCACTTTAATAATATCTGTAGTAATAGTGGAGATAGTGGCGGTCACACAGCATCTGGTGTTCGCTGGGTTCTCACTGTCAGATGCTGTGATGAGTGTATTACCTGATTACCTCGCTGGGTCCTCATAGGCCCCCCCTGTAAGGTGGTGGTTGTTATCGTTATTGTTGTTTAGCTGCTCAGTCGTGTCCAACTCTTTGTGACCCCAGGAGCCTGCCAGGTTCCTCTGTCCATGGGATTTCTCAGGCAAGAACACTGGAGTGAGTTGCCATTTCCTTCTCCAGGGGATCTTCCCCACCCAGGGCTCGAACCCACATCTCCTGCATCAGCAGGCAGGTTTTCTACCACCGAGCCACCTGGGAAGCCGTCCTGGGAGGAAGATGCTACTGTGCTCTGTTGCACTTAGTTGCTCAGTCGTGTCCGACTGTTTGTGGCCCCATGGACTGTATCCCCCCAGGCTCCTCTGTCCATGGAATTGTCCGGGCAAGAATACTGGATTGCCATTCCCTTCTCCAGGGGATCTTCCCAGCCCAGGAATCGAACCCAGGTCTCCCACATTGCAGGCAGATTCTTTACTCTCTGAGCCACCAGGGAAGCCCAAGAATACTGGAGTGGGTAGCCTATCCCTTTTCCAGGGGATATTTCCGACCCAGGAATTGAACCAGGGTCTCCTGCATTGGAGGTGGATTCTTCACCAACTGAGCTATCGGGGAATCCCAGATGCTGCTAATACTGCCGTTTTACAGATGAGGAACTGATGCCTGGAGAACTTAAAGGACATCCGCTTTGTAGACTCGCTTTCTCTGTACCTACAGAGAAATGGAAAAGAAAGTGATGCCCGCTCCCCACTCAGAGCCCTTGGAGTGACCTCCAAGGAGGGGCCAGGTGTCACATGCACCCAGACCCTGCTGCTCGACATCCTCCTCTGAGGGGGACGTTTGCATTTCCCAGAAAGTCAGGTACCTGCTCAAGGTCGCCTGGGGGAGGCTCATCCCGCAGCCCAGGCTCCAGGGCCCTCCCCACACACCAGCCTGCCTCCAAAGCAGCAGAGTCCGCCACCTTCTCACACACTCCATCTGCATTTCCTGGCCTCCCCTTTCTAAATGGGCACATTAATTACTGCCCATTTTCTTAGTAATCATCTGGAACACTTTTTTCTTTTTTTCCCCAGGGTTTTCGTTTTCTCTCAGGCTACTACCGAAATAAAGCTTTGCTCAAAGCCACAGGATAGAACACCAGCTATGTGAGGCCGTGTAAATGGGAAAAGTTCAGGAAGACATTTACGCTAAACCCCAAGAAACAAAGTGTTGATTAGAGACTTATTTTTGTGAGCGATTAAAATATGAATCATTAAAATAGGACGGTATTTCGGGCTCTGTATCCTCATCTCGTCAGCAACAGCGTCACCATGACTACTGGGTCTGAATTAGATGAGCTCCAGAGCCTTCCCAGCCGCACGCAGTTGTGCCACCGCTCTCCCTTATACACACGAACGTTCTCAAGTCTGGTTCGGATCACCTCTGCGGCTCCTCGCCCGTGTCAGTGAAAGGAAAGACCCAGTGACATGAGGTCTTCCGTTCTTAAAGGCTTTTTGCCCTGTTTGATCGCAGTCATAAATAGTGGCAGTAAAAGTGTTAGTTGTTCAGTTGTTTCCGACTCTTCTTGACCCCTTTGACTGTAACCCACCAGGCTTCTCTGTCCATGGGATTCTCCAGGCAAGAATACTGGAGGGAGTTGCCATTCCCTAATAGTGGCAGTAAGTTATATTAATATAATGACCAAAATTCGAAGATAGAGGAAGAAACAAAAGCGAAACCCAAGGGTATCTCAGGAATCACTTCGGACGGGGTATCGTGGAACTTTATTTGGTACAGATAGAAAAGGTGCAGAAGTTTGCAGAAACAAAGGAATTCATTTGAAGTGTTTCTCAGGTTCAGGATGAGTTGAAGGGGAAAAAACAAAAATTTAGCCATAGCCCAAAATATGCAGTTAGATTAAGTTGTTAATTAAAGTATCTGTTAAAAATGGCTAAAATTAGAGACAAAAAGCCCATTGTTTGGTACAATTGTTGACTGCGTATCTGTGTGTGGAAGGGCGTAGGGGGACAGTCAGAAAAGCCTGCGGTATTTTTAAGACTAATCACCCACGTCGAAGGGGTGTTGAGGCACCCACCTGCGTTTTTGAACTTGGAGCTAAGTCAAAGGGGAGGGACAGAGCAGGACAGCTTTTCTTTCTTTCTTTCTTTTTCTTTTTTTGCTAACTAACTACTCAGTGGACACTTCAAATACAAAATATATCAGCGCAGAAGGCCCCCAGTTCAAACCAGCCCCTCCCATCCTCTGCGAGAGGCTGACATCCAAAGATGATTTTTTGGGATGGTGGAACCTGGGAGCAATGCCTGTATGTATTTTTAGAAGGAAGCATAAGTTTGAGCTTCCCAGAATATGCTAGTTCATTATAGGGTATCTTTAATATTAATAGTTAGCACCTCTGATTAGACTTGTAAATTTTTTTTTTCATATTTATTCTTTTCCTGCCTGGGATTGGGATGGATTAGAAAAAGGCACTTTTTTTTTTTTTCTGTTGGGAAGATTTCTATGAAGAATCCATGAATTGTCATTGAAACATTAAAACTTTTCATCCTTAATGACTTTATCTTCTTTGAATAATCTAAAATGCAAATAGAAGCATTTATTGTTTTAATAAAAGGAATAGCAATAAGTTGGGACAATTTAAGTTTCTAATAAAGTCTCGTATGTCCCTATGACAGGCTGTTATATTGCAGTTACTAAAGCAGTTGAATGATGTGGAGGGAAAAAGATACTCAACTATGATAAGCTTGATTCTAATTCTATAACTATATCATATACTGTTGTTGTTCAGTTGCTCAGTTGTGTCCAGCTCTTTGCGACCCCATGAACTGCAGCACACCAGGCTTCCCCATCCTTCACCATCTTCCAGAGTTTGCTCGAACTCAAACTCATGTCCACTGAGTCAGTGATGCCATCCAGCCATCTCATCTTCTGTCACCCCCTTCTCCTCCTGCCCTCAAACTTTCCCAGCATCGGGGTCTTTTCCAGTGAATCAGTTCTTTGCATCAGGTGGCCAAAGTATTGGAGCTTCAGCTTCAGCACCACTCCCTCCAGTGAATATTCAGGTTTGGTTTCCTTTAAGATTGACTGGTTGGATCTCCTTGCTGTCTAAGGGACTCTCAAGAGTCTTCTCCAGCACCACAGTTTGAAAGCATCAATTCTTCAGCAAAAACATACTCTATATAGTATTAATAGGGTTCTTATTTCTTAGGAATAGGATTATAAATGACTTTTGTTTTCTTTCTACCTTCCTATTCCTTTTTTGTATGTGACTTTCATAATCAAAAAAGTTTTTAAAAAGTCCCACATGGCTCTGACCTTCTGAGTTTTAGTGCCACATCCTATCCCCTGTAAGCTGCCTGTGGACAGACCTGCCTTCCTCAACATCACGTCTTTAGGACAGTGGCAGGCGCAGAGTTAGAGCTCAGCAAATAGTTGTTGAACGGAACACTCCCATTTCCCTGTTTCTCTCTGCTTTTTCTCCCCAGGTGATGTGCTCTATGAACTCCTTCAGCATATTCTGAAGCAGAGGAAACCCCGGATTCTTTTCTCACCGTTCTTCCACCCCGGGAACTCGATACACACGCAGCAGGAAGTCATTCTTCACCAGAACCATGAAGAAGGTACCCGGGAGGCGACTCTCTCGTCCGAGATGTAGCCTAGCCCCAGAGCTTCCGCTGTCTCTCTGTTCTTATTCACGTGATTCATTTTTCATTTGACCAGCATTTACTGAGTACTGACTGTGTTTGAGACCCTAAGGGAAATGCCAAGGTGAATAGGATCTCTCTTTGGTTCTCTGCAACTCCCAGTCTCGGGGAGGAGATGAGATAGATACGCACATCAATAACAAAGAAAAGCTATAACAGGCACCATAAAGAGAAGGTGGAAGGGGAGATGACAGCCAGTGCAGGCATCAGGTTCAGCGTCACAAAGGAGGTGGCCTGCAGGTCTCCTTGAAGTTCTGATAAGCAGGAATGAAGTGGGGGAACATTCCAGGAGGACCCAAGATGGAGTTACATCCTTGGAATCGAGAGCAATCACGTGACTGGGGTTACAGAGCTTATCTTTCTTTTCCCCCTACCTTTGATGATGAAAGACTTCAAACAGACCCCAAATAGGGAGAATAAACTAACTAGAGCCCTGTAAGCCATCCCCCTGTCTCAACAGTGATCCACATTTCTCTGCTGTAGAACCAGTCCAAGGAGGTAAGATTAGAAGCAGGACTTGGAGGACTATGATTTCTGGGCTGTGGAGCAAAGTAATGGGGAGTCATTGAAGATTTTGAGCAGAGGGTCACATGTGCTGGGGGAAGAAAAGAGACCCAAACCCTGTGAACTCGATGGGGGTCCGGGGGGGTCTCATCCTCTGCTCCGGAGGCAGCGTCTTGCCGTGTGTTCAGTGGGAAGACGGTTCAGACGTTCCAGGCACCACTCGGCTCTGGCCAGTTACATGGTTCTTATCAAATTACTGGTAGAAACCAGAACAAAAGACCGGAATTGAATTGTGGCCCCGGACAGAGCTCCACAGCAGGTGTTTGGGGACAGAAATAGGGTGTAAAAAAATCTTCCTCTGCTCCCTGTTCTGTTGAACTGCAAGGTATCAGGCCTCCTGGGAGCATTTCCTCCACATCTTTCTGCCTGAATTGGGAACCAAAGTAATTCTTTTAAATGTATCCTTTGGACCAGATTATGAGGGGCCTAAAATCCTGTGTTTTTTGTTTGTTTATTTTTCTAGAGGCATTTCCTTAAACTGATGGAGCATCCCCCAGAGCAGCACTATTTTTGTTTCATTGTTGGCAAATTAAAAAATGAGAAGTTATGTGTTTTCTTAATTAACACTTCACAAAACAGAGCCTGGCTCCAGGCGACCTGACCGGCATCTCTTTCGTGTGCCAAGCGTTTCACAGCGGGTCCCCTCGCCTCCGTGATGGAGAATAAACCTATGCTTCTTGCAGGCTCCCTGTCTGTGCCTCTCAGCCTGTCCTCCCCAGCGTTACCTTTGCTGAATTTAGCTGCTACCTCTCAACCCCGGTTTGGTTTCTCTGCTTTTTTACCCTTCCTGCCCTATACATTTGCATAGTAGCCAATAGCTACTCCAGAGAGCAGGAGGTGAGTTTACTGAAGCTTGATATTAGGGCAAGAAGCAGAGTATGTAGGCTGCGTCTTCAGATACAAAATGTGTGTGATGGCTTGTTGGGGGTGGTGCGTGCATGCTAAGTCACTTCAGTTGTGACCAATTCTTTGCAACCCCATGGACTATAGCCTACCAGGCTCCTCTGTCTGGGATTCTCCAGGCAAGAATACCAGAGTGGGCTGCCATTCCCTTCTCCAGGGGATCTTCCCAACCCAGGGATCGAACCCGCATCTCTTATGCCTCCTGTATTGCAGGCAGGTTCTTTACCATTAATGCCACCTGGGAAATCCAGTTGGGAGTGGAGTTGTCTTTTATTTGTTTTCTCTTTGTCCTTTTGTCTGTTTTCTCTTTTTCTCATTATTTATAAGAAGGAAAACTCCCATTTGGAATTTCTCTTCCCCTTTTTATCCTCAGCTGTGATTGGTGGCCGATAGCCTCACCTCATGACAACTCCCTCCTCCTCTCGGCCTAATCTGACTCCTGAGCAGGTGTTGTTTGTTGTTCTCATTGGCAGGAGCCACTCAGTAGGGAACACCAGCCCCTCTCTGAGCCCGTCTCCCACCAAGAAAATACAAATGCACTGCCCAAAACGCCTTAGTGAGCTATGCCCTCAAGTGCTGTGCTGTTGGCAGTAGTGAGCTCAGTAGGTAAAAGGATGGAGCTAAGGAGGCCAAGGTCAAGGGCTGATCCATCGCCTTGTGGACCAGATAGCTCTGCTCCAGACCTGCCCCTAAAAGTAGCCCCTTCTCAGAGACGGTTCCTTCAAGCTGATGGCCAGGAATCATGATCGTGCTACCCGCCTGCTCCTTCACTTGCTCTCACATGAGCAGGTGGACACATAGAAAGGAGCATAGGTCTCTGTCAGATGGGATCACGTGAGAAGAGCTGTATCAGGCACAAGGTGATATGAGGAGCCTGCTGGCCCCAAACTCCAGATGTATGGGTGGATTTGGTGACAAAAGGGACCAACTGGAGAGGTGAAGGGATGTGTACAAGGTCCCTACTTCCAACCACCTTTCCTTTCTTTTCCATCAAAAAGAAAATATATCCAGCTTAACATGAGTTGACCCTAGGATCAATACTGTTATATTATGAATGAAAAGAAAAACTGTTAGTTGCTCAGTGGTGTCTGACTCATTTCGACCCCATGGACTATAGCCCCCCAGGCTCCTCTGTTCAAAGAATTCTCCAGGCAAGACTACTGGAGTGGGTTGCCATTCCCTTCTCCAGGGGATCTTCCCAACTAGGGATCGAACCTGAGTCTCCCGCATTGCAGGCAGATTGTTTACCATCTGAGCTACCAGGGAAGCCCTTCTATCATGAATGAAGTGAAGTGAAGTCACTCAGTCGTGTCTGACTCTTTGCAACCCCATGGACTGTAGTCTACAAGGCTTCTCTGTCCATGGAGTTTTCCAGGCAAGAGTACTGGAGTGGGTTGCCATTTCCTTCTCCAGGAGATCTTCCCAACCCAGGCATCGAACCCGGGTCTCCCACATTGCAGGCAGACACTTTACCGTCTGAGCCACCAGGGAAACCTGGTAACACATTAATGTGGGCATCTATTAACATACAGAAAGATCTGATCTTGGGGGGAGAAAGTTTGTAAAGTGAAATTATAAGCATCCAATATTACATGCCCAATGCTTTGTGTTACATAATTGGGGATACAGAACAATGTAAAAGTGTGTTGCTGTTGACTTGACACAGAGCTGAGACCCTCAACAGGCTGGCACCGTGAGGCATGCAGAGTGACCTGGAAACAAAGCCGCATTCACTCCTCCACCCCACCTCCCCCCATGTCTTCCCCTCATCACTGCCATCGACTTGACCAGTTCAGACTTTCATGATTTCACAGTGGGAATTTATATCACAGGACAAGCGCATCTTGTTTATCCCAGCAACAGTTCCTTGCAGATACCCCATGTGAGGACATTACACCACCGTCTTCCCTTCTGTGCTGGCATCCTCATGGCAGTACCAAGCTAGGAGATCACTGTTAGCTCAGAGGCTCTGATGGGAGAGGAGGGTGACCCATGAATTCAGATCCCTCCTTTTGTAGACATTCATGATCTCTGCGACGTACACTGTCCTTCAACTATGCCATAACTTGGGCCTAAGCAGTACTCAGATTACCACCTTCATCCAGGAGAACCAGCATTCTTCTCTTCCCTTAGTTAGTTACTGAGCTTCCCTGGTGGTTCAGTGGCAAAGAATCTGCCTGCAGTGTGGGAGACCCTGGTTCGATCCCTGGGTTGGGAAGATCCCCTGGAGAAGGGAAGGACTCCAGTATTCTTGCCTGGAGAATCCCATAGACAGAGGAGCCTGGTGGGCTACAGTTCATGGGGGTTGCAATGAGTCAGGCATGATTGAGGGACTAACATTTTCACTCTTACATAGTCATGGAAGGGGTGGGGAAGGCACTATTATATAACTAAGATAATCCGTACCCAGACACTTATGCCAGTGAAATGGGACTCTAGACACATGGTCAGCTTAGAATAATGTTTTAAAGAATGAGACCTGGCCATCAGGAAACCAGGTTCTTATCCTCTCTCCTGCTGTGACAGTCATAAGGGCTCAGATTCTCATTTCTCTCTCCCTTAGTCACCCCAGTTACAAGACAGGAAATTCAACCAAATGGTCTCAGATCTTAGAACTCTCAAGTCCTAAGGACTGAGTCTCCCTGGGTGATATGAAGATGAATAAGACACATTCTCTACCTTCAGTGTCGTGGGCGACTAAAATCCAGAAAAACAGAACAGTGTCCTGTCTGGTGATGCTCAGAAATGTTGAGCATCAGTTCTCGTTTATCTCATCAAGAACTTTTGATAATATTACCCCTCTTAGTAGTCAAACCAAGATTAGCGTCATTCACTTGTTTCATGGTGAAAACCTCATTTTAAATAGATTGCTTTTCTTTGGTTGGTGACCCATTTTATCTGCATGAGATGAGTTAGGTGTAAGTTAGATAGCTATGTGGGGCTTCCCTGGCAGCTCAGAGGTAAAGAACCTTCCTACCAATGCAGGAGATGTGAGTTCGGTTCAGTCATGCAGTCGTGTCTGACTCTGTGCGACCCCATGGACCGCAGCACACCAGGCCTACCTGTCCATCACCAACTCCCGGAGTTTACTCAAACTCATGTCCATCGAGTCAGTGATGCCATCCAACCATCTCATCCTCTGTCATCCCCTTCTCCTCCTGCCCTCAATCTTTCCCAGCATCAGGGTCTTTTCCAATGAGTCAGCTCTTCGCATCAGATGGCCAAAGTATTGGAGTTTCAGCTTCAACATCAGTTCTTCCTCTTACTCCTTGGGAAATGCCACCTGATTTCTTTGAGATAAGGGCTCAGAGGGCTTCCCAGGTGGTGCTAGTAGTAAAGAAACTCCCTGCCAATGCAGGAGAGGTAAGAGACATGGGTCCAGTCCCTGAGTCAGGAAAACCCCATGGACAGAGGAGCCTGGTGGGCTACAGTCCATGGGGTCGCAAAGAGTTGGACGTGACTGAAGCAACTTAGCAGGCGTGCACACAACGGGGGCTAGCGGGGGACTAGATTCACCTCCAGAGAAGGAAGTCCTCTGATGACATGATCTTGCTCTTTCTCCTCTGACCCTCATGCTGCCTTACCCCCTCCCTGTAAATGGCTCACAGTGTTTACCTCCAAATGGCCACTTGGCTCATCTGCAGCCTGATCCCTGATTTCTCCATTCACTTCTCTTGTGGGGCTTTCTTGAGACAGAAGGAAACTCCTCTGCACCCCCTGCGAAGAGCAGAGCCAATGTCCAGCCAGGAGCACAAAGCCTCCTCTATGACTGATGTGGACTTGCTCACACTGTCTTCACTGAACCACCAACAGGGGTGGCCCTTTGGAGGCCGTCCCGCACACAGTGATGAAGATTAAGCCTCAGAGCCCTACATGTCCCCTGTTTTGTTTCTTTTTTAGTTTTTGGTCGCACCACACAGCTTGTGTGATCTTAGTTCCCCAACCAGGGATTGAACCTGGGCCCTCAGCAGTGAGAGCACAGAGTCCTAACCCCTGGACAGCCAGGGAATTCCCATGTTTAGTTTCTTTCAGCCCCTTTCACCCAATGATTATAAAGTTCTAGACACTTCCAGAGGATTTACTGTGTTTGACCTCGGACCTGTGTGACTCCTACACTCCAAGCTAGGGCAGTTTTCTTCTTGGGGCCTACAGGGGAATTCAGTGACCGCTGAATGTGATGGGGGAGTTGAGTGAGATGGGAACTCTGAAATGGGCAGGCACAGGGTCGGTGGGAAGTCTTAGCTGAACGTCTTGGAAAGGCGATAGTGGGGGTAGTTTCTAGGGCTGCCGCACACTGGGTGACTTGAACAACGGAAGTGCATTGCCTCAGAGTTCTAGAGGCCGGAAGTCCAAGACCAAGGTCTCAGCAGGATGGGTTCCTTCTGAAGCTGGGGGGATATCTGTGCTATGTCTCTGCCAGCATCTGGTGGTTTGCCAGCGATTTTTGGAGATCCTTGGCTTATGGGTCTTGCGTGGCTTACCTCCTGTGTCTTCATTTAGCACCTGTAGGCTTTTGTTGTCATTTTGCCACGTCTGCCTTCTCCATGAGACTATGATACCCCTGAAAGCCAGGACCTCGTTTCCTTACTCTTCATATACTGTGCATCTGAAAGGCTACCACACATATGGTTGGCATCACCGAAAGGTCTTTGCTTCAGTTTGTATTGTAAGGACTGTGATAAAACATACCTCTCCAGTCGGGCAACGTGTGCATGTCTGTGTCCAGCCTCCCCCATTCAGGGGGGCAGCAGTCATGTCAGAACAGGGGCCCCCGACTCCAGAATGACCTCCTCTTACCTAAATACATCTACAGTGACCCTTTTCCCAAATAAGATCTCTTTCTGGAGTACTAGGGGGTGGTGACTTCAACACATGAATCTGGGGGTGGGGGAGCACAAATCAACTCGTAACAGGTTACAAAACCTGAGTGTATGTATGAAATCTATTTTCAATTCCATCTCAAGACCTAGAGTCTTTCATTTTTGTGTAGGTCTTTATATCACACATGGTTTCTGCTACTCTTTTACAGAACTGCTGGGAAATGGTGTTTTCAGGGAGAAAAAAATGTGGATCCCAGTGTACTGAGGATGATGAGTGAGAGTTACCTGCTGGGCCTGTTGATTTGTATCTCCCTGACCAATGGCTCTTATTATCATCCATAGCCTTAGGGATAACACAACAGGCAAATGTGATCCTGGTGTGGGAGACATAAACTTGACCTTAGCCTCTGCTCTACCCTGGAAATTTTCTAATCAAAAACCAAGAGTTTAACCAAAGGCAGTTTTGCTTTGTTGTTAAGGTCTACCAGTTATTCATTACATCATGTGAATAAGTGTAAAGTGTCAGTCACTCAGTCACATCGGACTCTTTGGGACTGCATGGACTGTCCATGCAGTTCTCCAGGCAAGAATACCAGAGTGGGTAGGCATTTCCTTCTCCAGAGGATCTTCTCAACCCAGAGGTCAAACCTGGGTCTCCTGCTTTGCAGGCAGATTCTTTACCATCTGAGCCACCAAGGAAGCCCAGTGTGATTAAATGGGGTTGAATTTTGATGAATTTTAAGTAGAGAAACTTCACTAATAAATAAAAGGAAAGAGGATGAGAAAAGAAATCAGACCTCTTTTTGTGACCTTCACATTTAAGGTCCTACCTTATTGGGGGCTTTTTGGTAGTGAGAAGAAGGGGTTATTTGTGTCTAGAAGAGGTCCACAAGAAGAAAGGGTTGGGATCAGAAAGTCCTTTCCACCAGAAGGAGGTCCCCTATCAGTCCCAGCTACATTCCCTGCCCCACCGCACCCCACCCCCTTTCTAAGTCCCAAGTGACCAATTGTATGTGGCCTTTCCACTCTCTTCCTTGTACGTTTCCCTACCATATCAAGACCTTCAGACCAAGGGCAATGTGGATAATTTTCCAGTTTTCCAGCTGGGCAGTTCACCAAGAACAAACCCAGACATCAAGGCCAGACCAAAAAAACATCTTCTTGTTTTAGACAGAAGACTCCTACATCTAGGGGATTTAATGCACCCACTGTCCGCTTAGTGCATTTCCTGTGTCCGGAGCTTCTCTGCCTGGCGGCTCTGGTCTCATAAGTTTCCATGCCCTGCTGCCAACTTGTAATAACAGAGGCAGCAGGGTAGCAACATCAGAGCCATCTCCATACGTGGGCGCGTGCTTTTTGCAAACTGCAACAAAGCTTGGAAGGGCTCATTGCAGACCTTTCAGCCTTGACAGTGGTTGTGCCCAGACCACCAGGAGCCTGGAATTAAATACCCTCTGTTCCAGTTCTCCACAGTTAATGTTATCAACTTCATCAAGTACTTCCTCTTTCAGTGGTGTCTGCAGAGAAATAAATAAATCAAGCCCATCCAAGTCCTGTTTCTGCCCAGATTCTGAGTCAAAAGTAACATCAGAGTTGGATAAGCCAGAGTACTGTCTCCCTCCCTCATTGTTCCCAAAATCTGGGCAGGAACAGAGAGTGAAATCTCTCCAGGACATTACATCAGTTCCTCTTTTACCCTTGGCATGAAAAGTTCTTCCTCTCATAGTCCTCCCAGACTTCCTAAGGCTTGCCCCAAGTGCACACCCATCCACTGAGCCTTGACGCCTGGGACATCAAAGAAAACCTGCAGGTAACCAGGCTGCTGGCCAAAGCCTGTGTCCATTTTGAAATCTGTAAGACAGGAAATGGATTCAGGAAATAGGATTTCTCAGTACATGGTCTTCATCATCCTTAAGTATTTTTAAACCTTAATAAGCTTTTAAGGAAAGGGAGACAATCTATAAATGGCATTTAGAAGAAAATATATGAAACTTCAAAATGCAACTGACTTAAATATTGCTTACAGTGATCATATTCTGTGACGTGGACAAAGGAGAAATTCATTTTTGTGGATGCAGAACTGACATCCATATTAGCTATGAAAAGAAAAATTTGCCTCATCTCCAGATGATTGCAGATCATTTCTGTCATACTAATAATTTCAGCCATTAAAGTTAACTCCCTGGGCTAATCAGTGTCCTGCAAGTTTTTGTCTGCATTGAGATTAAAGTGAGGAAGTTAGGACTTGTCATCCCAACCTATACCCTTGCAAGGTTGATTAAGCACCTTAATTCCCTTATAAAATCATAACCACTGAGCCATATCACCTGAAAACTAATAGTTCCTTAATATCATCAGCTATTTTCTTAATGTCACATTTTCCCAGCTATTGCATAAATGTTTTTACAGTTGGTTTGAATCAGAATCTAAGCAAGGATCTGTTTGTTCATTGCAAACAGTTGGCGTGTTTCTTGAGTCTCTTTCAATCTATAGGTCTCCATCCATATCTTTTCTCTTTTGATATTTTATTTTTAATTATTTATTTATTTGGCAGCACTGGGTCTTAGCTGAGGCATGCACACTCTTTAGTTGTGGCATGTGGGGTCTAGTTCCCTGACCAGGGATCAAATTCAGACCCTTGCATTGGGAGCATACAGTCTTAGCTACTACACCACCAGGTAAGTCTGTCCTTATTTTTCTTGTGCACATGCTTGCACACACTCTTTCTAGGTGTTTAAAAAAGAAGTTAACCATAATTAGTATAACTTTCCCCCTGTATATTTTCTATCTGGTTGCTTTCAAGATTTTCTGCTTATTTTTGGTTTTCAGCAGTTTGACTGTGTGCCTGGATGTGGCTTTCTTTGTATTTATCCTATTTGGAATTTGCTGAGCTTCATGAATCTTTAAGTTTGTATATTGCTGTTGTTGTTAACAAATTTTAGGACAGTTTGGCCATTATTTCTTCAATTTTTTTTTTTTGCCTCATTCTTTCTGTTTTTTCTTGTTTAACAATGTTAAAATGAGTGTGCAGGAAAATCATCTTATTTTCTTAGATGAACACATAAGTATTTAGGATAGGATATCAGAATTTCTGGGGCTTCCCTGGTGGCTCAGTGGTAAAGAATCTGCCTGCCAATGCCTAGGGTTCAATCCCTAGGTTGGGAAGATCCCTTGGAGAAAGAAATGGCAATCCACTCCAGTATTCTTGCCTGGAAAATCCCATGGACAGAGGAGCCTGGCAGACTACAGTCCATAGAGTCACAAGAGTCAGACACAACTTAGCAACTAAACTACCACCATCAGAATCCCTAATTTGCTTTAAAATAATATATTTTTTAAGAATGTGTTGATGAGAGGTAAAAATCCTCCTCCATTAAAAAAAAAATTCTCACTTTCTTGAACTCCAGTTGATCTCTTTTAGACCATTTCATATTGTTCCCACAGGTCACTGAAGATCTATTTCTTTGTCTTTAATCTTTGTTGATCTGTTTTCATATTTGCTAACCCTTTCTTTTATCATCTCCCATCTGCTAAGTCTGTCCAGTCCAGTATTTCAAGCACTGTATTTTTCAGTTCAAAAACCTTTTTTGATAGTTTCCTTTTCTCTTCTGATGATCTTCATCTGTTATCAGTCATTACCACCATTATCTTTAAGTACTTGAACTTATTTATAATAGCTACTTTAAAGTTCTTATTTGTTCCTTCCAGTATCTAGATTATCTGAATCTGTTTCTATTGCCTGCCTTCCCTCTTGAATATGGGTCATATTTTTATGTTTCTTTACATGTCTAGGAAATCTTTAGTGGATACTTAATATTATAAATAATATGTTATAGAGGCTCTGGATTATGTTACATTCCCCTGAAGAGTGTTGATTTTTCTGCTAGTAGGCAACAGTTAAGTAACTGGCTGATCAATCTGAATTTGTGGAGGCTAGATCTTATATTTGGCTAGGGAACATCTATTTCGTTTTTACCTTTAGTGCTCAGGCAGATCCCTTTGTCCTAGAGCACTAGTCCTTATTCCAAAGGTATGACCATTCTGGGGCAATCAATAAATAGCCTGAGGTGTTTTCAGAGTCTTCCTTGATAGATCTCCAACTCTGAACTCTTCCCAGCAGCACTGTGACCAGCAGCTGAGATTTCTGCTCATATCTTTAAACCGTACAGCTGTTCCCTTTCATTGAGCTCCTTGGAGTTTCCCCTGCGCACTGCTGGTCAGGAGCACATCTTAAGGATTTGGGGAATTTTATGTGCCCGTTAGTGGCTACTTCTTCTGAGGCTCCCTTCTTTATGAAAATTTTCTCAGGTTTTTTTTTTGTTGCTTTTTTTTTTTTTTGCCCTTCTGGCAGCTTCATCCTCTACTCCCTGGCATCTCAAGCACCTTTCTGTTCTTTTTCTAGCTGCTCCAGACTACATGGACTGGGGCGGTCCCTCTGGGTGAAAAAGTGAAAGTCACTGAGTCTTGTCCGATTCTTTGTGACCCCATAGACTGGAGCCCACCAAGCTCCTCTGTCCATGGAATTCTCCAGGCCAGAATGCTGCTGAGTGGGTAGCTATTCCCTTCTCCAGGGGATCTTCCCAACCCAAGGATCAAACCCAGGTCTCCCACATTGTAGGCAGCTTCTTTACTGTCTGGGTGAAAGCTGTATAAATTTGGATCTCACTCTGGACAGTTTCTTTCTTGCAAGACTATAGTCCCCTCAATAACTTTTTTTTTGGCCATACCTCAAAGCATGTGGGATCTTAGTTCCCTGACCAGGGATTGAATCCATACCCCCTGCATTGGAAGCACAGAGTCTTAACCACTGAACCACCAAGGAAGTCCCTCAATAACTTTTATAAATACATTTTATCCAGACACACAGGAAAACTAGTCTGCTACAAGTCATTCTGCCATTGTTGAAACTGAAATCCTCTTTATGAGGAGAAATATGATAGCATACCATAGTATTTCACCTTACTTTACTTATCTAACCATAGAGCCTGGAGACTGGTCCTTAGCACAATATTAAGGTACTCCTTATTCCATTTTATAGCTGTGTATCCTTCATCATTTAGAGAGAGACTCTCATTTATTAAATCAGTCTTCTGTTGGTAGCTATTCCAATGATTGTGTGCATGCTTAGTCATGTCCAGCTCTTTGTGACTTTATGGATTATAGCCTGCCAGGCTTCTCTGCCCATAGGATTCTCCAGGGAAGAATATTGGAGTGGGTTGCCATTTCCTCCTCCAAGGGATTATCCTGACCCAGGGATCAAACCTGCATTTCTGGCATCTCCTGCATTGCAGGCTGAACCACCACTGAACCACCTGGGAAGCCAACCCAATGATTAAGCACTTTTAAATTCATAGCAGCATGTTATATAGTGATTACAAAGTAAGCCCTTTGCTTTCAGGCAGATGATCATGAACAATGTTCCATTTGTTCACCATCTCATATGATTGGTGAGATCTAGTGGAGTCCCCATTTTCCTGTTGTCCCTGTGTTAAACTTTAAGCAACAACCACCTTTGACTCTTGTGTGCTAACTCTGTCAGATTCCCAGATCCCCTTTATATGTTCTTCATATAGATACTGACGTCATGGTGAAAGGAGATGACTTTGTCTTGCTTTACTTAGAACCATGGACAAGTCTTTGACCAGAAAAAGGACCTGCAGGTATATGCATGCTTTTGGTGAAACAGCTCTGGGAATAGATGTGGCCAGAGAAACGTCACTGAGATGAGCAGGGGACCCTGGAGAAAGTTCCGTGTCTGTAGGCAGATTTCTGCACTTCTGACCCTATTGAGAACAGGGCCTCCTAAAGCCACGTGTTTGCTGGTCCCTCCCTCATCCCAGCCCATGGAGCTACTTCTGCCACTGAGCTGTGCACACTCCTGATGTTGTCTTTGCTCAAATGTCTTCAGCTGGAGAGTTAAGGTGAGATGGGGTGGAGGCATTTATTGTCAGGGGTCCACTCTTCCTCCTTAACTCTACCGGTCTGACCATTTGTAGGGACTGTGAATTCAGAAACAACATGCTCCTAAATGTTTTTAAAGTGCAAGATTGTCATTCTGTAAATCAGGCCCACTGTGCCTGCTCAGAGCAGGGTTTGATGTGACTCCCCCCTCCCCGCCCCCCCTGCTGCCCCCAGTTTGTACATAGCAAAGAGGTAGATGCTCTAATGGGCATATAAGGCTATAGAATCTGACTGGAGTCTGTCTGTCTGGGTGACCTCGGGCAAGTTGCTTAACTTTTTATTTAAGAATATTTGTTTATTTGACTGTGTCAGTCTTAGTTGCACAAGATCTTCATTGCATCATGTGGGATCTTTTGCCACGGGCTCTCGGGCTCTCAACTTGTGGCCCATGGGCTATAGACTGTGCAGGCTTAGTTGCCTGGTGATATGTGGAATCGTAGTTCCCTGACAGGGATTGAATCCGTCTCCCCTTCATTGCAAGGCAGATTCTTAACCACTGGACTACCAGGGAAGTCCCTGCTTAACTTCTTTATGCCTCCATTTTTCTGTCATGTTATAAACAGGAGTAACGGTAACATCTTCTACTTGTGTGAAAGTATTGGTGGGTTCAGTTGTGTCCACTGCGTTGTGGCTCTGTGTACTGTAGTCCCCTGGGCTCCTCTGACCATGGAATTCTCCAGGAAAGAATACTGGAGTGGGTTGCCATTCCCTTTTATAGGGAATCTTCTTGACCCAGGGGTCAAACCTGGGATCTCTTGCATTGCAGGCAGATTCTTTACCATCTGAGTCACCAGGGTATATTATAAATTTTAAACAATATAATCCAATCCATAGAATAGACAGTAATTGCTTTATTATTTTCATCATCTTTATCATTAATAGCAACAACTCCTGGAAGCAGAGAATATGAAAATGTAAGTCAGTGAAAGCCTCTCGAGAGAGAGCCTCAAGGGCCCTGAAAAACCACACTAAAAGTCAAGTAACAAAAAGATAAAGAATGAATAAAGAATGAGTGTGTGGCTTCCTTGTGTTTATAAGCCACTAATAGGTGATAAATGGAATACTTGTAGACATTCTTAGCTTTTCCAGGGGCAGGAAAAGAATTTCAAGTATGTGCAATTAAATTTTTTTTTAAGCGGGGAAAAAGATTGCATATATGGGGGGAAAGGGTCTTCCTACACCTGCACATGCCCCATGCTTGTCACCTTTACGATTGCTATGGGGTTCCCTCCCCTGAGCATCCGTCTGGGTCACTGACTGTCCTTCCCTCCGCCCCACAGATAATGGTGTCCAGAGGACCTCAAGGCCGTCGGCCGAGAACGTACACCAGAACCCTCCCACCATTGAACTGTTGCACCGTTCCAGGTCGCCCATCACAACAAACCACCGGCCTTCTCCCGACCCCGAGCAGCGGCCCCTCCGGTCCCCCCTGGACAACATGATCCGCCGCCTCTCCCCAGCCGAGAGGGCCCAGGGACCGAGGCTCCACCAGGAGAACAACCACCAGGAGCCCTACCCGCTGTCAGTGTCTCCCATGGAGAACAACCACTGCCCGCCGTCATCCGAGCCCCACCCCAGGCCCTCCAGCCCCCGGCAGGAGGGCACGCGGGTCATCCAGCTGATGCCCAGCCCGATCATGCACCCTCTGATCCTGAACCCCCGACACTCCGTGGATTTCAAGCAGCCGCGGCTCTCTGAGGATGGGCTGCACCGGGAGGGGAAGCCCATCAACCTCTCGCATCGGGAGGACCTGGCATACATGAACCACATCATGGTTTCCGTCTCGCCGCCTGAGGAGCACGCCGTGCCCATCGGGAGGATAGCAGGTGGGTGAGCCCCCTGCCCTCCCGGGAGCCCCCATGCCATCCCAGTTAGGTGCCCTCCAGAGGCTCTGGGAGGCCAGGGGGAGGGAGGAGGCTTTGCCAGCAGGTGGATGAGCCCCCCGCCCTCCCGGGAGCCCCCATGCCATCCCAGTTAGGTGCCCTCCAGAGACTCTGGGAGGCCAGGGGAGGGAGGAGGCTTTGCCAGCAGGTGGATGAGCCCCCTGCCCTCCCGGGAGCCCCCACGCTGTCCCAATTAGGTGCCCTCCAGAGGCTCTGGGAGGCCAGGGGATGGAGGCTTTGCCGGCAGGAGACGAAATTCCCTAAATGGGCTAGTTAATGAGGCGCTGGGCTGCCGGAGTTAATGAGCCTCAGAAATGTGAAGAAACAAATGTCCTCCGACCAGCTTACAAGGAGATTCACATTAGGATTGTGGCTAAGCGAAAACATTTAAAATCAAAGGTTTATGAGCATGTTAATGGCCCTGTCCCGGAGTTTCCAGTGGCTAATTAATGAGCAGGCACAGCACAGAGGACCTGTGTCTCAGACTCAGGCCTGGATTTCCATCCTCTCGGCAGTAATTCCATGTAGCCTTCACCTTGAGAAGAGGCAGGAGAGAAAAGTAGGATTAGAGTGTTGTTCGGTCATTTGGACAGAGGGAGCCACGCCCGAATTCTTTTCCTTTGATGATGACAAGCCCAAATTTGCTTCCCTAAGACGAGAAACCAGTGAAAAAAAACACCATGTTGTATTTTTGCTCATGTGCCCGTAATTTACATGAAGTCATTCTCCAGAAGCTTTTGTAATTCTCTGACCTCTTGGCAAAGTTAGGGCTTTTCCTAGAGCTTATCTCTGGTCATGAGACACTTTTTGAGCACCTACTGTGTGCAGATAAACTCATGAGGACATAGGGGACACAGAGCTGATTAAACACAATTACTTCCTCAGGGATTTAAAATGTACTAGGAGAGGTGTGAAAACCACTAAGGTATAAGACAGAAGGAGATAAGCCCTCTGCCCCATTCAGTCAAAGCACAAGCATTTATTGAGTACCTATTGTGTGGTGTGGACGCAATGCAGAGAGAAGGGTTTTTAATATTTTATTTATTTGACTGCACCGGATCTTAGTTGTGGAATGCAAACTCTTAGTTGTGGCATGTGCGATCTAGTTCTCCCCACCAGGGATGGAACCCAGGCCCCCAGTATTGGGAGTGTGGAATCTTAGCCACTGGACCACCAGAAAAGTCCCAATAAGGAGCATTTTGACTGGAGGAATTGAGGAAGGAAGATAGCTCGAAGTTGACAGTGGTTACGGGTCCAGTAACGGGAGGACCGGCTTCCCTGGTGGCTCAGTGGTAAAGAATCTGCCTGACAGTGCTGGAGATACAGGAGATGTGGGTTTGATCCCTAGGTCAGGAAGATTCCCCGGGAGGAGAAAATGGCAACCCACTCCAGTATTCTTGCGTGGGAAACCCCGTGGACAGAGGAGCCTGGTGGGCTACAGTCCAGGGGGTCGAAGAGAGTCAGACAACGTAGCAACCAAAGAACAACAATGCAAGAGAGATGCGGAGGCAGGAGAGAGGTCAGACTGTTCAGGGAAACGTGAGACATTCTCCTTCCTCCTCGAGCTGATGCTGTAGGACTGAGATCCAGCTGAACCACAGGATAAAGCAGAACTCACAACATCATGATAACACAGGTCCTAAGGCTACTTTACCTCTGTCTTGACTCGCTGTCTCTTTTTTATTGAAGTCATTCATTTCTAAATTTTCCTCTGGCCCCAAAGGCACCTCTGATATCACCTCAATTTTACCACTATAAATAAGTTACATCAGGAATGTTGAATCAAGAAAATCAAAGAGTTATGACTTACATGTTTCAAAAAGAAAAAAAAAAAACTATGAAAAGTGATATGGTCTATGCTTGGGATGCGATTCAAAACCATCCCACAGGACTGGGAGTGAGGAATGCATAGTTGTGGTGGTTCGTTCACTAAGTCATGTCCAACTCTTTGCGATCCCATGGACCGTAGCCCACCAGGCTCCTGTCTATGGGATTTCCCAGGCAGGAATACTGGAGTGGGTTGCCATTTCCTTCTGTGGGTAAAATAAGGTTAGTTATGACCCGAGGGCTATATGGCTGGATATTGGGTCCACAGAGATTTACGTTATTGTTCTGTCAACCTTTACGTAAAGTTTTTTTAATGATGGAGAGGAAAAAGAAAAAAAAAACTGTGAAAAGAAAGAACAGGGGTTAACGTAGCTTTGCTTATTCTGCAAAGCATGTGTGCTTCCCAGATAGTTGGAGGAAGAGGATGGGGTCAGTGTATTCCTGGGAATAATATAAATGACCTGTTTTGAGCTTTCCAGGCATTCCCTTCTTGTCTGTATCTTCTGTGTTTGTCTTGTTTCTTGCATGGTCTGTACAACAGTTCTGAACATTCTGTGGGTACTTGCTACTTGTTTATAATCCTCAGGACAGCTCTGCAAAAGGAGCTAATCATTGCTGTTTTCATTTTATATGGAAGACATCATTTACAGGGGAAACCATAGAGGAAACTTGAGTGTAGAGAAGCAGAGGCCACGTAGCGGCTGGATGATGTGGTTACAGGACAGCCCTTGCTAGCACCCACCCCCCCCACTTCCTAATCACCATCTGTCTTGTCACCTCCTCCTGAAATGCCGAGTTTGCCACAGACCTCTTAGGAATCCGAGATGAGCCCCATGTGTCAAGTTAAACTGTTTAGACTTAGAGTTGTTTTTCCCTTGTTTAGTAGGTCTAGAAATTTTTTAATATGGCTGTCTTAAAAATTGTTCTACTCTGTTGGTATATTCCCAGATTTCATAATCTCCATATGTCCGCATTCCGTCATTTGACCAAATCCAGGATTAGCTAATATAATCAAAAGGCAGTGTTTCTGAAGGGTGAAACAAAGAGGGAAATCTGTGATCTAATATTTAGTCTTAATCCTGTGACCCTCTGAATAGAACCCATCACAATTCCAGGCTCCTTTGTTTCATTTGGGATCTCCCTGTCTCTCCACCCCATTTGGGTATCTTCTCGGACAACTCAGATCCTTGTGGAATTTGTTCTTTTATTGACAGTCGAATTCATTGGGTGATTCTTATGTACAGTGTAAAGTCCTTTCATTACTGAACAGTCATAAAAGCCCTTCAGATGTCTATAAAGCAGCTTTTAGGTGAGAAAACTTAGCTCCTTATGCTTTTTTTTTAATATTTATTTATTTTAATTAGAAGATAATTACTTTACAATATTGTGATGGTTTTTGCTGTACATCAACATGAATTGGCCACAGGTATACATGTGTCCCCCCATCCTGAATCCCCCCACACACACACCTCCCTCCCCACCCCATCCCTCTGGGTTGTCCCAGAGCACCAGCTTTGGGTGCCCTGCTTCATGCATCGAACTTGCACTGGCCATCTGAGCCTAGAGGCACTGAAGGTGCTACTGTCACACTGACAGAGACTGCAGCTGGAGGATATGGGTAAGAACAGTACTTGTGACTGTGGATGAAAAGGTCTTGTCCACTCAGATAGTCCTGGAGATATGCCTTTGGACACCTTCTGTGTTTATGGCGCTGCTCTGCGATCATGGGGGTTGGGTGTTTGAGAAGATTGTAAGACACGATCTTTTTTTTTTTTTTCCACTTATTTTTATTAGTTGGAGGCTAATTACTTTACAGTATTGTAGTGGTTTTTGTCATACATTGACATGAATCAGCCATGGATTTACATGTGTTCCCCATCCTGATCCCCCCTCCCACCTCCCTCTCTACCCGATTCCTCTGGGTCTTCCCAGTGCACCAGGCCCGAGCACTTGTCTCATGCATCCAACCTGGGCTGGTGATCTGTTTCACCCTAGATAATATACGTGTTTCGATGCTGTTCTCTTGAAACATCCCACCCTCGCCTTCGCCCACAGAGTCCAAAAGTCTGTTCTGTACACCTGAAGACACGATCTTTATTGTGAAAGAGCTGAAGACTGTTTACTACAACTGCAGCTCATGGTACCTTCCAGAGACTCCAATTAAGTGCTGTAAGAGGTCAGAGTAGGGGTGTCAGGAGGCCTTCATGGGGGAGCTGGCTTTTGGCTGGGCTTAGATGAATGCTTAGAATATGAACAAGTAGAGATTAGAGGAAAAAGAGATCATTCCAGATGGAGAAAACTCCAAAGCAAGATAAGCCCCAGTATATTTGCTCTAGGTTTCACATAGAAATGTAAACTCCAGAATCCAGGTTTGTTAAAAATGGATTTTTCAATTCAGTTTTTTTCATGTTTTAATCTCTCCAAAATTGGGACGCATCATACACTTAAGAGATTGCATACAAGTCGTGATAGTTTACTTAGGTATTTACCTGGTGGAAAAACTAAAATATTCAGTAAATATTCATCTAGGAGGTAGTTGGCAGTTAAATACAAACCACAAATTAGATCAATTGAAGTAGATCATGTAGCTTATTTTGAAAGGTGGTGTTTATTTTTCAAAGAATAAGAAGGACTGTTACTGAGTTTAACAAGTTGGAATGGCTGGCATTTGTGGGAGAGAGTTTAACATAGGACAGAATGAGAAGATTCCTGGATTCTATTTTTTAATTTATCTTTAATTAGGGGTTAATTGCTTTACAATGTTGCTTTGGTTTCTGCCATACAATAATGTGAATCAGCTATGAGTACACATAGATCTCTGTCTGCTGGGTTTTTGGTTTTGTTTTTTTTTTCCAAACTGAAGAGCCAGTGATATGTGCCATGCTGAGCAAGTTGCTTCTTTCTATGCTGTTTTCTATTTTCTTCAGGAAAGGATTACTTGGGGGAGATGAGAGCATCAGTCACCTTCTAGCATTTTCTTACCCACCAAAGTTTTACTGGCCTGCGTCTCACTGATGTGTTTCATAGCCAAAGACTGGTACTGGCAGTGAGCACCATAAATTGAAGAACGGTAGCAAGGGTGATGCTGTGTTTTCAGTATAATATTGGAAATCATTCTTACAACTCATTGACTTTAAAGCTAGAAGCGTCTTTTCCAGATGGAGAAACTGAGCTTCGGGCACGTCAAGCATTCAGCCTCGAGCTTCACCCAGTGTTCTTTCCAGCGCATTTGTTTCCTTAGGCCCAGGGACTGGAAACGCGGGCCTTATGGGCCAAGTCAGCCACCGCCTGTTTTTGTAAGTCAAGTTTTATTGGCACACGGCCACACCCATTCACTTAGCATTGTCTGTGGCTGCTTTGGCGGGGTTGAGGAGGTAGAGCTGACACAGGACGGCCCGCAAAGCCTGAAATATTATATTTACTGGTGGGCCTTTTACAGAAAGAGTCCGCCTCTCCCTTTTCTGTGGCACTGTCTGCTTTGAAATCATAGGTATAACGGAGGATTTGGGGGGGCAGAAAATGCCGTCATTGCTCTCCAGGAATTACACCTCAAAGAATGAGGCATGCCTAAGACTTGTGGAGGGAACAATGGCAAGTGATATAAGAAGGGAGATAAGTCCTGATGGCAGGCTGATTGCTGAGCCGCCCAGCGTACTTACAATAACATCATTAACGTAAAATACAGCTGAAGAAAAGAAAGTGTCGGGCTGCCTACTTGAACTGTGTAGTTCAGATCATTCGCTCATTCCAAAATTCTCATGTCTCTCTCTGTGCCAGGCATTTTGCTCGGTGATAGGGTGAAGCTTCTCTAAATGCCAAATGTGTCTTCGCTGGCAGAAGACAGTGTGCTTCTTTCTTTATGCCATCAAACAAGCTTAGCTCCCCGCTTTGGTTTTAACCATAGACACCTCAGTTTTAAAAGAAAAAACTGAAGTCATTTTGGCTTTCTTAAACTTCTACAATTCCACTAAAACCTGAGTTACCAGACTTCCTGTCTGCTTATCCCTTCCTTGGCCTTAATCCAAAAAGTCAGCTAAGGAAGCAAGATTCATTGGCAATGTGGTTGATAATCCATTCAAAGTCATTCATCTGCTCCACAAAAGTGGGGGCTATAGAAGTCTGTACAGAGCTGGTTGTTCAAAGTCCATGGACCATCCAAATAGAGAATATCGTGTCTTATGCTTACCTCACAACTTTTGCTGCTGCTGTTCAGTTGTGTCTGACTCTGCGACCCCATGAGCTGCAGCACACCAGACTTCCCTGTTCACCATCTCCCTGAGTTTGCTCAGACACATGTTCATTGAGTCAGTGATGACATCTCTCGCTTTTCTCTGCAAACGTGAGCTTCTTCATAGTTTATGAGGATCTCACTGGTGAGTTGATTCTACGCAGATAAAACAGAATTTTCCCCACGCCACCGCCAGGCCCTGTGCACTTTACTTCCAACCCTCTGATAATACTGGCCTGGCAACCTGAGATCCTCAAAGGATCTGAGACTATATGTATTCTCTCTCAAGGCTGTATTTTTAACAGAAACAAAAGGTTTCTCATCAAGGAGACATCAAATCTCCCATATTGCTTACTTGTCACAGAGCACTGTCCTCTTTTGATCTGGTTTTATTGGCTGGATGAGCTCTGTGAGCACAGACGTTCAACCCTGAAGCCTCTAATCAGCTAATCAGACACCAGATAAGCCCAGGACTCCAGGGACAGCACCTGGGGGCTCATCCTCGGGGCTGGATGGAGGGGTCACGATGCACATGGACTTGTATTGCTTCAGGAGCGGCCCTGCAGAGAGAAAGTCCTCCTAAAAGGCTTAGTCTTAATGGATTGTATCAAAGTGATGAGGGCAGCCTTTGTGGTAAGATGGGATAGTATGCACACACGCTTTTGTAGATACTGTGTTTTGAAAGAAGGACAGGGTCGTGGGCTATCTTCGTAAGCCAAGGGGACTCGGGGATTTAGTACCGGCTTGGAGAGCCATGTCCTCCCGCACTGTCTCAGGCAGGTAACCCTCTGCAGGCCCAGAGCCCTCTCTGGCTTCCGGCCCAGGGCCTTCATCCACGGCTGCTCGGAGGGCTCCTGGGGAAGGACATAACGTCTGGAATCAACACGATTAGGATCTAGCCTTTGGCTCCCAGGCTGAGGTACTTAGGATTGCTGAAGCCCAGTTGCCTTGTCCATAATAATGCAGATACTGATACCCAAATATTAGCACAAACAGGTTAATTTCTACGTGTTCGTGTCCCTGCTCTGCTCAAGGGTCGAGCAAGGGGAGGGGAGTGGGTACGGCCAGCACCACTGCCCACCGGAGTGAGTGTGGGGGCCTTGACCCAAACAAAGCCTTGTGTCTGGACGTTTGTTCCAAGTGCTGCTGGCCTCTGACGTGCAGACCTTCAAAGAACCCTACGTTCCTTGGAGACTAACTTCTTCCCTCCTGCTCACCTCCCCCGAGGCTTTGCCCACTGTATTTTGAGGAGACCCCTGGAGACTTTGGCAGACTCCACCCCAACAGGAGGCTCCCAAGTGGCCTGTCTTCACACACTCTTGCTGAGTCACTGCGCTTTCTTTTCATTGGGACCTCTAAGAAATCAGCCCTAAAAGAGAAGGAAGTTTCAGGATGACTTTTTTAAAAAGATGACACAGTACCAGCACAGTAACGGGATAGGAAATAAGAGAAGGGGCTTGAGGAGACTGGAGGTTCGAGTTTGTTTTAAGGGCGTGCATTTTTGGAACAGCATCGCTAGCTAGTCCCAGTGGTGCCTGGATGCAAATTCCCCGGCTGCCACCACATTTGAGGGAGAGGGGGCTGGTCTTACTGGGATCTGTCTGGGGGCTTGATCTCAGCTATAAGGCGTGATTGCAGATTGCTGCCTCTCCCAGCCTCACTCCACACCTCCAGCCACCAAAGGTGAGAAGGTTTAGCGGCGCTTGCAGCTGCGGTCCCTCCGCTCCGGTGGAGCCAGGAAGCACAGATTTGTGTTCTCCGCCTCGGCTTCTCCCCCTCCTGGCTGGCTGTTGTGCACATGAGGCTTCTGTTTTCCTACGCCACAGCAGAGCACAAGCAGTTGCCGGCTGTAAACACACCTCTGCGTATCAGCACAGGGTTGGCTGCACTGGATTTGTCAGCTTTCTGCTTCTAGAATCAAGGCAGGAAAAAAAAAATAGCAGGAGACAGCCACCCCCCTGCAATGGTGTAAAACCCATGCTTCTGTAAGCAGGGTTTCTCAAGCTGGGCACTCTCGATATTTCGGCTACATAATCCTTTGTTGGCGGGGGGATGGCATTCTTTTGTGCATGACAGTAAGTCCCCTACATACAAACCTTCCAAGTTGCAAGCTTTCAAAGATACAAACGTGGGATCCCATGTCTAATCACTTAGGTTAGTTCACATGGCTGGTGTGTATTCTCTGAAGTGGTTGTGCTCTTGTGTACTTCGTACAGTAGTACTCTCTATCTTTATTCAAGCCCGGGTTGTCCAGAAGCAAGCATAAACGCAGCGGTGATGTAGCTGGTACTACTGTACTTTTCAAGATACTGTGTGTGAGTACTGAGTCACTCAGTCATGTCTCTTCTGTCCCTGGGATTTCTCAGGCAAGAATACTGGAGTGGGTTGCCATTTCCCTCTCCAGGGGATCTTCCTGACTCAGGGATCAAAACCCATGTCTCCTGCATTGGCAGGCAGATTCTTTACCATTGCACCACCAGGGAAGCCTTCAAGGTACTATACTGTAATATTTAAAATGTTTTTTATATTTTTTATGTACTGTTTGTGTGTAAAGTATTATAAACCTTTTACAGTACAGTACTATACAACCGATTGTGTTAATTGGGTACCTAGACTTTGTTGGACTTGTGAACGAGTTGGACTTAAATGAATGCACTCTTGGAATGGAACTCGTTCGTATATAGGGGACTTGCTATATATTGTATAAGATCTTTAGCAGCATCCCAGGCCTCTGTCACAGCATCCTTCGCCCCAGATATAATGACCAAAATTGTCCCCAGACATTGTTAAATGCCTCCCCCACCGCCTCCCACAGCAGGCAAGATTGCCCCTAGTTTTCAACCATTGCTATAAAGCAGAGAAGCAACTTTTTTGTTTTGTGTGTTACCTACCTATTGCTGAACCTGAAATAAATTGGTTAGCTTTTCATAATGATTTGAAAGCAGTGAGACAGGGGCGCTAGGCCCCTCCTTGTTGGTGATTATACCCACAGAACTCCAGTTTACAGACCTTCATTTAAAATTCCATTTGGGCAGTTAAGACAACCTAAAATTGCTTTCTTAGATGCTTTCCTGAAATTTAAATTAACCACCATCATTCAACATTCCCTGGTCAATGACTTGCCCACTCAGATTTTTTAAACATCAGTTTTGTCTAGCATGGTTTTTGGGTTTTTTTTTTTTTTGGAAACCATGTTGGTTATATGTGACCTGCCCATCTTTTCACAGTGTCTGCTCAATAAGCTTGTACAACGAGTCTCTGGTAAGAGACAGGCGTGGGAGGGAAAATATTTCTCCCTAACCACAGAAAAGGTTTTTTTTTTTTCTTTTTGACAATGCCTTTTAACTGTGGATACCCAGGGTACCTCACCCAGCAGGAAAGAGAACTCTCTGTCTGCAATTGGAAAATAACACTTCACTCTGCTAAGCCCTTTTATAAGCTTCCTCCCGTGGAAGAGAGAATCAAAATCATGCACATTTGTTTAAAATTCCCACGTGCCTTGAGACGGAAGGCCTTTAGTTTAAGAGACATGCACCTAAAAGTAATGAACTCTGTGATACAAGATTATTTTTCACATGCATAGTCAAGTGTTTTGTAATGTGATGAACCTTTGTTTTAAAGCCTGATGCTTTTTATTGTATAGTAGTATTAAGCGTTTTTATTAATGACCAAAGAACATTGTATCTGTGCAGACATGGATGGATTTTAACAAAACTGAAAAACAGCTGGTGGGCCATGGCAACAGCCTTCAGAGGACCCAGGGAACTAAAAAGAATCTGCCTTTTTATTTAACTAAAGTCTTAAAAATAACTCATTGGGCTTTGGATTTCAATTGTTTGGTTTTTTTTTTTTTTTTTTTAAATCTGTTGTGTGGTCAGGTAGTTATTTTTATCATCTGGCATAATTTTTAACTAAAGCAACAAAAGAATCAATAGTGTTATAAAAGCCACCTATACTGTGAGCTTGAACACCTGCTTTATGCCACAAAATTCCTGTTGCTACCTCTGTTAGTGACCGAGTAATTCAGTGTCTTGAATGTCAACATGTTTTTATTACTCGGCTAAAGTTGACTTTGCTGGATTAAATGTCATTTAAAATGATCAATTGGCAGCTTGTTCGGGGCTCTTTTCACGTTTATGAAAGGGAAAAGTTTGCAGGCTACAAATGGTCTTACAACTCAAGAGGTAAAGTCCGTTCTCTGGGAAACCCTGCCTTCCAGGTACCAACCAAACACAGATCACATTCTAGACCTTTTTCAGTAAATGATCTACAATGTGAAGTTCCCAGTTTGATGCCTCTGAAGAACCCAGCGTGGTAGGTACCCAGAACTGGTTAAACAATTACTTTGAGAAATGGTCTGGTTCTCACGTCACCATTTTATGAGAAATAGAATGTACAAGGCAGTAAAAGAGAAGCAACAGAAACAATGAAAGTGAAAATCCTTGAGCAGATGGTGTCAAGACAACACTCATCTTACATTTTAGCTCCAGGAAGTTCTCAAGGTTGAGAGGACTGCCCATATATCACTTACCTTCATGTGGGCAAAAAAAGCTCTATCAAACTGCTAAAGATGACCAAATCAGCCTTTTTTTAAATTATTAAACTGTATTAAAATGATTTACTCTAGAGAATCTTATTCCCCCATCCACAAGCATCCAAAAGGTGTCATCAAGCCTCTAGGTGGTAAAAAAGATTGTAACCCTGTCAAGAAACATGGACAAGAAGCTCTTCACAAACCACCTTTGTTCCTCCTAGTGGAAGGGCATTTTGTGTGATAATATTTGGTTCTGTCAGATGGCTTCCACTTGGAAGAGGTTGTCGGAAATTAAAACCCATCTGCTGTTTGACGGTAAGACACAAACTGGACAATTAAACTGCAATTCAGTTCTCTATTGGAGAAGGAAATGGCAACCCACTCCAGTACTCTTGCCTGGAGAATCCCATGAATGGGAGAGCCTGGTAGGCGACAGTCCATGGGATCACAAAGAGTCAGACACGACTGAGCAACTTCACTCTTTCACTTCAGTTCTCTGTTTTTTCACCTATGATAAAAATGGTATAAGACGGGGAGGTGGCGGAGAGGGAGAATAACACTGCCGGCTTCACCACTTTCTTGGAGTTGCCCTCTTACAAGTGCCTTAAAAATGAGCTCGGTTATTCTCAGTCTGGGATAGCGTGGCACTCACCTCCCAAGGTACTTCCTCTTGCTGGGACTGGTCCCCTTGCTGTCGCTTTGCTCCTTAGCACCCCCCTCTGGCAACCACAAGTACAGCGCCAGGCAGGGTTGGTAACAGAATCGCTGGCCAGCTTTCGTAAGCGAGGGGTTCAAACGCCAGAAATTCTCTAAGATGGACACCACAGGTCCTTTGGTGAAACACAAGAAACCACATGTCAACTTAATTTTTTTTTAATGTGCACCATTTTTTAAAATCTTTACTGGATTTGTTACACAGTATTGCTCCGGTATTATGTTTTGAGTTTCTGGCTGCAAGCCATGTGGGATCTTAGTTTCCTGATCAGGGAACGAACCTGCACTCCCTGCAGTGGAAGGGGGCTGGGTCTTAACCACTGGACTGCCAGAGAAGTCGCCACATTAAATTTTAGACATAGATCAATCAGGGGAAAAAAGGATACAGTAAGGGATACTAAAGATGTATGGTCAGACTTCTTGGCGGTCCAGTGGTTAAGACTCCATGCTTCCACTCAGGGGGCTCATGTTGGATCCCTGGTCAGGGAAGTTCCGCATGCCTCTCCATGCACCCAAATTTAAAAAACAAAAAAGATAACTGAAAATGTAAAACTCTTAGAAGAAAACATAGGCAGAAGTATTTTTGACCATGGATTAGGCAACTATTTCTTAGATATGACATTTAAAGCATAAGTAACTGAAGAAAAAATAGATTAAAAAAAAAATACATCTGGTCATTTTAATTTTAATGGATGTCCAATTTAAGTTTCCCCGTTGCTGCCTGAAAGATACTTCCCTGGTGGCTCAGATGGCAAGGAATCCGCCTGCAATTGAGGAAACCCAGTTCAATCCATGGGTGGGGAAGATCCCCTGGAGAAGGCAATGACAACCTCTCCAGTATCCTTGCCTGGAGAACCCCCATGGACAGAGGGGTCTGGCGGGCTACAGTCCATGGGGTCACAGAGTCAGACACAACCGAGCGACTATAACACTTTCACACTTTTCCCTCCCGGAAGATGCTGCGCTGTGTGCCAGTTCCTTCTGCTGTTCAGAGGGAAGGCTGGACACACTCATCTTGCTTGAAAAAGTCCTAAAGCTTGACTGATAGACACCTGTGAGCCAACTTCTCTGAGAACAGAGTTCTCAGCAGGAACTCTGACCTGTGTCATAAGCCGTGCCTTTGAGCCAATGACCAAACCCTCTAAGCCCCAGCTTCCTCAGCCATGAAGTAGGAATAGCGACAGCGCTGGCTGCATCGGCTGTCCTGAGGGTCGGAAGCAAGTGGCTGGAGGCATGCGTGGCCCCGTGCCTGCAAGCAGCACCCAGCACGCACCGTCATCGGGATACTCCTCACTGTGTTCTTCACTCGCATCATCACTCATACAGCAGTCTCGGAAAGAGTCAGTGTTGTCGTTCCCCTTTCATAACAGAGGAACCTCAGGGGAGATTGAAAAAACTTGCCCAATGCAACCTGACTCGATTCCTCCTATAAATGTGTGCCCGAGGAGGGTGCGTTTTGTGCTCTGGGAGGTGAATGTGTTGGCGCTGAGATAGCCCAAGTCAAGATTAGACGTTCCTCCTGGCCGTACAGAAGCCCCAGAGTTCAGATCCCACTGACCTGGGGGGGCACAAGAGGATTAGGAAGGAGGTGGCGCGCCAAGTGAGGGTCAGAAATAACATGGTAACGTGCAGAACACACACACGGTGTCCAATACTTACTCATTTACGACCAGCCGTGCTGGCCAGTGCTCCCCAAAACATCAGTGCACACCTCATCCCGAGGCTGGTCCTGCACCAACTAGAGCCGCATAGTCCACATCTGTCCCCATCCCCCTGTCAAGACTGTGCCGGGGAGCAGGCCACGTCCCATCTGGCAGTAATCCAGTAAGCACTGGAGAAAGGTCAAGGTGCAGTCTGCCTCTTCTCGTGGAATTTGCCAACCCGTAGCCAAAAGGCAAGGCCTAGCCCAGCACCTGGCCTGTGCTAAGGAAGATGTGTTGCCTGACCAAGCAATCCAACATCTGTTCTGCACATGGAGAAACAGATTTTTTTTTTTTTTTTTTTTGCCCTGGGTTCCTTTCTACCCTGATTCCATTATAATAAAACTATTTTAAAAACCTCCAAAGTAGCTCTAAGGTGGCTGTTTTCTTAAACCACATGGGTCTTCCTTTCCCACAGCCAACCTTAGTCATCACATCTCCATCTGTTCACTGTCCCCCCACCAAAGGACCTTCCACCCCATCACTGACACCACACCGCCCTCTCCGGAACACAAGGGCACTCTCTGCCCTTTACCTGCCATCCTGTCTTCAGCCCCTTTTCAGAACCGATTCATTTCCCTTTAGAGCTTGTTCTGTCCCTCCTGCGGGCTCTAGTCAAGTTCAAATCGTGGGTCATGACCGTAGACCAGTCCTCTCCTCTTTCCGGGTTCCTGTGTCCTCATCTGAGCTCGCAGGGAGTGGGGGTCTGGGCCAGGATGCTCTCGAAGGCCTCCACAGGTCAAAGGTCGCCATCTCCCAGGTCTCTTTGTGCCTTGGTCTCGTCACTGTAAAAGTTTTGTTGTTTTTGTTTTCACTTGCGGGATTGAACCCTGGCCCTTGGCAGGGAAAGCACAGAGTCCTAACCACTGGACTGCCAAGGAGTTCCTAAAACAAGGAGGTTGGACTCAATCCGAAGAAGGCAAAAGCAGTTCCTCGATTATTTTCTTGATTCTTGCTCTTCATGCTTACAAGTAGCCTTGTCAACGGTGTTTTCTTGCCCTTTTCCTCTGTAGACTGTAGACTGCTTTGGGATTACGTCTATCAGTTGCTTTCTGACAGCCGGTACGAAAACTTCATCCGATGGGAGGACAAAGAATCCAAAATATTCCGGATAGTGGATCCCAATGGACTGGCTCGACTGTGGGGAAACCATAAGGTAAAAAGGGCATCAGACATTTGTTCCATAAACTAGGGCCCAAATCCAGTTTTTGTCCCTGGGTTGGAGGGTAATTGTCTTCTGCTTCCTAAGTCGGCCTGTAATTATTCAGTTTATTCCTCACTGGACAAACAATTAAGACAGTTGCAAGGGGAAGGAAGTAATTAAAGATGCCCCTTTCCATGTGTTCCTCGTGCCAGGCTGCAGTTAACTCAGCATCTCCTGGTCTGATGGGCCTCATGATGAGTAACCATCACCCTCCCCCCACTGTGGCCTGGCTCTGCTGCTGCCCACGCCAGCGTTCAGAACTGGGGACCAGGGATGCAATGCAGAACTTTATAACACACGAGGGGCCTCTGGGAGGTGTCGCTTCTGTTCCACTCTGTTAGACACTCCCATGGTCACAAAAGCCCAGTTCTACAGGGAAAATGCTTATCTTCTTGACTGTAAAACATCTCCCTGAAAAGCAAACCCTGCGAGAATTCTGACTGCCCCACAGTTTTTCCAGCTTGGGAAGAGGGAATCGAATTTTAAAGATTTAGTCGTTTATAGTTTAAAAAAAATCATTAAAGTACATAGATGTAAAAGGTGGGTAAACATCATCACGGATAGATGAATGGATAACGAAATCGAGCTATATACACACAATGGAGTAGTATTACGCTTTAAAAAAGATTTGGCTGCATGTGGCAACGTGGATGAACCTTGAGGACAGGATGCTGAGTGAAATAAGCCAGTCACAGAAAGGCAAATACTGCCTGATTTCACTTAAATGAAGTTAGATCTAAAGCAGACAAATTTCACCGAGGCCGGGAGTGGACTGGTGTTGCCAGGGGTTGGGAAGAGGGGGGAAAATGGGGAGTTACCACCTATTGGACAGAAAGCTTGCATTAATCAAGATGAGCAAGTTCTAGAGCCTGTTGTACAATAGTGTACCTACAGTTAACACTGTATTAAGTGCTGTATCACCCACTTAAAACTTTAAGAGGATAGATCTCACGTTTGGTGTTCTTATCACAGTAAAATAAAATAAAGAGTTCCCCTGTTTTAAAAAAAAAAAAATTGAGATAAATCAGTATTCCTACTTAAAAAAAAAAGTCACCAAGTTCCAGGCCTCGCCACAGGCAGATAGACATGGGACAGAGCTGACAAGACACCATGAAGGCCCCACTCCAGATCAGCCCGAGGGGAGGGCCCAGGGAGGCCCTGCCGAGCTCTGCCCCAGCTGCAGTTTCCCGGACGGCAGGCAGCCCGTGCTCTGGGCCCGCTGAGGAGGACCTGCCAGAGGCCATGACCAAATATGGCCAGGCCCCATGGACACCCTCCATCCCGTGAGTCACTGAGAAAAATCGCTCCTCAGCTCCCACAGGGTGCCCTTGCCCCAGGGCTCGGAACCACTGTATTCTTGCTTCCACAACAGGAATTTAAACAAAAAAAATCTCTTCCTTAAAATGACAAACGAGAAACACAAGTTTGAGAAAGGTCACTTTTTTGTGTGTTGTTTTTTCTTTTTTAGAAAGGGCAAAAGGAAGAGAAATTCTCTGTGGGTCAGAAGGTGAAGGATGACCCCAGATAGGGGGACCCGCAGGAAATTCTCCGGGTACAACAGAGCGCTGTCCTGGGAGAGGAAGTCGGGGAGGCCTAGGCGGGATGTGCTCTGTTGGCTGGACTCACCTTAGGAGAGGCCTCGGCCAAGGACTCGGGGGACAAAGCCCGGGGTGGGCCTGGCAGGGCCGCGGAAGCACCCTGTGGAGCTGGATGTGAGTAACTCCTCCAGCGCCTGTCTCTGAGGTTCATTTCATTGTGTCTTTGTGCTTTTTTTTTCTCTCTCTCTTCCTCCTCTGAACAAACAGAACAGAACAAACATGACCTATGAGAAAATGTCCAGAGCCCTGCGCCACTACTACAAACTAAACATTATCAGGAAGGAGCCGGGACAAAGGCTTTTGTTCAGGTAGCACTTCCTTTTTCTCCTTTCCTTCTTCTGGGAGGATATTGTTTTCTCGAAATAAGACGGAGGAGGGAGACGGTTGAGGTCTCTACCTGCTTGTCTGATCCTCAAAGCCATCACTGCTACTCACGGGAGACCAGGTTGCTGGTTGGTTAGAATCTAAGGGAAAAAAAACTTTTTGTTTGCTTATGTCTGTTCTAGAAGAAAGCCAAAAGTAAATCAACACAGTCTGACTCACCTTTAAAATAATGCAGTGATCAAACAGTATTATCTGGCATTTATATCCAGTATAGTTAAAGGGAGCAATCAGAGGAGCTAATGGCAAAGAAAAGGACTAAAGAAACGTAGACGTCCAAGTTGCCAACACTGGGCTGGTGTTTGTCATGACCTGTTAGTGAGTCATGAAACAGATTTAATGAATTAGGTTGTTTTTTTTTTTAATGAAATAGAACAGAACTGAATAGGAAAGGATAAAGTTGGAAATATCAGACTGTGTCATATGAATTAAGAGTGTGGCTTCATGAAAATTGTGTTTCTGGGGTAGTCGGGTGTGCGTGTGAGCACGTGTGTGATGAGTCATACTGTAAAATATATTTATGACAATGCATTGTAAATGTCTGAAAGCCGCTGAACTAGACATTCCTCTTTCCAGAATTCCTCCCAGCTTACGAGTTCTAACCACTTAACCTACCGCCATAGATTGTGATTCCCAGGAAATCACATACAGTTAGAAGAGGAGAAAGAAGGTCTCTAAGGGACCAATCAGGAGAGGCAGACATAGCCCTCTGACACTGGTGGTAACTGATGCGTTGAGACCACATGAAGCTGAGGAGAAGGTGGGCCCCAGACCTTAGGTTCCGGGTTTTGGCAGGTACGGAAGAGAGTTACAGATGGGGCTTGAGATGTGGATTGGGGGTAGAAAGAGACTGAATGACACTGTGTATGAACACACGAGCTCACTGGGGTAATTACTTATCCGAAAGAGCAGAGAACCTGGGTGTCAGTGCTGGGAAGGCATGGCAACTTAGGGGCAGTAAAAACAATTGTGATCTTTCAAAGAAACAGAGAAGGCTTTTCAAGAGCTGGAAACAGAATAAAATGCAAAGAGAACCCTCTTTCCTCTGGCTCTGCTGATGCCTTCCCTTCATCCTTCACCCTAAACTCAGTCCTTGGCTTCTGTTCCTCCCATTCTATACTAGTTTCCTGCATGAATGGATCCCATGACATAGCTTAGTTATCACCTCCATGATGGGGCTGTCAAGTCTCTACATGCAGCTATAAAATCTCCCTCGAATTCCAAATCTTAACACATTATTGACTAGGGGATTTTTGCAGAATCGAATTTATTATGGTATTGAAATACTGAAACACTCCAATCAATAACATTCAGGTAACAAAAGATGTGTGAGTAAGTCTCTGGTCAGTAAGTGGTTAATGTTCAAGAGCTTCTTGGAAGTGATATCCACTTAAATATCACATTAGTATCTCAGACATGAAATGTTCAAGACTAGCCTTCTTCCCATACTGGATATCCGCCTACCCTAAGAATTCCTATTAGATCAGCAGTGGCATCACCATTGTTTAAGCAACCAACCTTTACACCAGAGTTATCTCTGAGCCTTCCTCCATCCCAGTCACCCCTGTGCTGGACTGTCCACTGGCTCCGTTCCTACTCCAGTCTGTGTTGCAGCGGCTAGAAGACTGGAAACCTCATTTCCTGAGATTTCTTACCACCAGGTTCCAGGTTAGAATCTACCAATGGCAAGTACTCCCATGAGACCTGGAAGATGAAAGCAAGGCAGACACATTATTATTGCTTCCCGGGCAGTGGAGGCTGATGTCTAGACTTCACAATTGACACCTAGATTCAGCAATCTCTACCTCTGGTCCATGCCCCTGCCACCTAGATTCTTAATACACATTGCCAGCTGCCCTCCAACACTAATGTGGTTCCGTGTGTCAGAAATGTAAATCACTTTAACATTTTAAACATAAACCACCAAATCCATCTCAAGTCTACTTCTCTTTATGGGGCCGCCTTCCATGGCTCAAACACACCCAAATATCTTCTTCCATCATCTCTTGGGATCCCTTGGCCCTATGCCACATCGTGATTTACATTTTTAATAGCTGTACATGTGAACTCCTCCCCACAAGTAGGTCATAAGCTCCTAGAAAGTTAGAGGGTTACATTTTATATCAGTTTTATAACCTCAGGAAGCTTTTGATAATGTTTCTGGACAAGCCTGGTGGGAAGTATCAGAAACTTAATATGGAAGAGCCATCCAAAGATAGGGTCAGACACAGCACATCTGAGGACTCAGCCTGGAGGGGATGATTAGTAACTTCAGATGTCGAGGGAGAAGTTTTAGCTACAGGATAAAAGTGGAAGACAGGCTGTGGATGCTACAGATCACCCTGCTTGAAAAGATGAGCAATAATGGGCAGAAAAGAAAAGTAGGCAGAGGTGGAAGGCTCACAGGTTTCCAGTAGTGATTTCAGTAAGACAGAAGGAAAGAAGAGCACTATTTGTGACAAGGGATTAGTCATTTTTGAGGAAATGAATGTCGAGAACCAGACTCACCCCAAAACCAAGGCTTCTCAGTATGGAACCAAGTATGTAATTGAGTAAAGTGTTAAATTGTAGGGACACTTGAAGATTTTCAGCTCTTTGATGGTGAGACCCAGCTCAGAGAATGAGTCGGTCTCAGACAGGGGAAGGAGTCAAGAGGGTTCCAAACAAAGGCAAAGCTAAAGGTTTAGAGGTCAGCAATGAGCTGTGACTTGCATCAGAAAAAAAGACTGGCTGGACTGGAATAGAGTTCACACTTGTAAACAGTGGAAGACAGGAGTTTCCTGGGTTGAGATGACAGAGAGGCCCAAGGAGCAGGCCAAAGGGTGAATCCTTGACAAGCCGTCATAGGCTTTTGAATGTGGAGTGAGGACAGAAAAGGCCTGTTCTAAGACAGGTCATATGGTACCAGGCAGAGTAGGGGAAGGGAATGGTGTATAGGCTGTGGAAAGGGCCTTCTTACCGTAAGGATGGAATGTTTGCACCCTGGCTCCCTTCCTGAACCATGGTCATGGTCACAATGTACCACTGACGTTACTTCCAAATGAACCCAGCAACTGAGATGAGGCTTGCTGTAGGCACCCAGCTGCCAAGGAAGACAGAATAAAGGGAGTGAATGGCTGGCATTTAGGATGCATCCGTGATAATGCCGAAAAATATCTTTCTCTAGGCCTTTCTAATTTCCAAAAGCCCCACTGTCTGGCCCTGTTACCCAAGCTTTCCATCCACCTTTTAATTGTATCCTTCAAGTTAGATTCAAGTTTTGAATACCATCACTTGGGCTTATAGTCTGGGATGGAGATGGGTATATATCTCCCAGGGTCCTTTCAGATGGTCGTGCAGGGATGCACTGCCTGCTCCATCTTCTTCACCATCCTCCCAGCCTTTTTTATAGTTATTTTGCCAGCTTTCAAGCAGTGAGAGCCCAGGGTATCTTTTTCTTAGAAGATGCTAGGTTAGCATTAACGATTAGGGTCAGTAGACCTCCAGCTACGTGAAGGTGACGGGCCCCTCTTTTTAAAAAGCTCAAGGTGAAGACAGCTTTAGGGAACTGTAACCTCTTCATGCCACCGTTTCCTCTTCCAAAGGTTTATGAAGACCCCAGATGAAATCATGAGTGGCCGAACAGACCGTCTGGAGCACCTTGAGTCCCAGGAGCTGGATGAACAAATATACCAAGAAGACGAATGTTGAAGGAAGTGGTTCCCGGCTTAGTGGGCCAGCAGCCAAGGGCACCCCCCCCTCCCCAGGATGGATGGGGCAAGATGGAGCAGAAAGGAAGAGACACGGATGTGGCAGTAACACTCCTCTCGCCCAGCGCGAGAGACCCTGCGGAGCACCTTAGACAAACCACTCAGCAAAGGCGGCGCTGGAGTTCTGGCCGAGGGCACCAGCCTGGAACTCGCGTTCATGGTTCCTTCTCGATCAGAATCTCTTGTCTGTGATCCCTCCCTCTCCCCCTCCACCTATTGTTAGTTTCATGGTGTTTTTGTTCTTTTTTTTTTAAAAGACCATGCAGTTTGACTTTTCATCATTCATATAGGGGAAGACATCCGAGGCTGTTTTCCTATGGAAATACATATCTATTATATATATATATCTATATATATATATATCTATTTTTTGCAAATCTCACAAAGTGCAGAAGCCCAGCTGGTCAGGAGAGAGAATATTTGCAAAAGGGTTCAGGTTCCCTCTTGACCCTGCCACATGGATCAGGTTTGTTCCTGTTGCTGTTGGGTCTTGGCTGGGAAAAAGAAAAAAAAAAAAAAAAAAGATGCTCTTACAAAAGATGAAGTGAAAAGGAGAGCTCTCTTCTCTCTCTGGCTCCCTTTCCTTCCTGGCCCCCGCTCCTCCCTCCTCACTGGTTGTTGAACTCCAGATGCCCTTTGAGCAGAGTTCAGCCTCTTGGAGAGTCTTGGGAATTTTCCACACCTGTACATTGGAATACATGGTCTGGGTGCTTTGCAGCTGGCACCACAAAAATCAAACCCGCATCCCAGCATCTGGCTCCCTGCCAGAGGGAGGCCAAAGGCCCCAGAGATGCTGCTGTCCTCCGGAAAGATACATGTGAGTCCAGCAGGCCACCCCGATCGGCTGTGAGGACCATGAGGCTTGGTGGTTCCCCAGAGCATAAGGCTGTCCAGATTATCTGGAAGCCCCAGCATCATGGGATTAGTTTGCAAGTGCTGCAGAGCAAAAAAAAAGACAACACAAGCCTTATGGTCCAGAAACTAGATGACAAGTCTTGGTGGCATTGTGGATTATCCCAGAGCAGGTTACAGAGGGTCTTCTCAGCTCTATCCCAAAGGTCATCTTGCTGTCAGTTTCATATCCTCACTTTTGTTTTTTTTCCCTCAATTCCTAGCATTTTTTTTAAAGTTTCCTGGTGACACAGGGCATTTGAGAAGGAGGATCCAGGAGTGTGTCGTCTCAGTTGTCAGCAGTGTTTGCCAAGCCTGGGCAGACGGGAAATTCCTCAGATTCCTCACTTTTTCCCTTTTTCCTTCTTCCCTTGCTGTGTTTCAAAATGGACTCATGTGTGGCTCTTTTTCACCTCAAAGTAAGATCAGTCACATCTTATGAGGAAGGTGCCACCTCTTAGTACTTTTGATGATAACATATTTTTAGAAAGCTCTTGTTAGATTTTTTTTTCTAGCCACTTAAATCAACTCTTCCAATACAGGCTCGGAATCCAATATTAGGAGTACAGTCTTTTTTTACTCGGAAAGGTTAGACCTGCCTTACACAGCACCGCCTCCTGGTTTCTCTCCGCTGCTTCTTTGTTGGGCGAGCATCTCACAGCTCCCCAGGGTACGTGTCTGCACTGTCAGCAGCGCTTGCAGATGAAGCCAGCAGACCTCCAGGCATGTCCTCCAGCCATTTCTGATGGAGTCCGGCAGGCCGGGGTTGTAGGCACACAGGCAGGAGAGATCCTCCCGTCCCCTACCCCCTACTGACAAGGACACCAGCCAGCAGAGAGTGGGAGGGGACAAACAGACTGACTGTTGTTCAAGGACACTGGAAATGCTCCTGCCTCTTATGTGACCACAGAGAGATGCATGGAGGTGGCCAGCCTCCTCCCACCATCGCACACCCCCACCCCCAGTCCACCTTCTAGAATGCTGGGCCTGAAGTGAGGTCAGGGACCTCCAGTGTGGGCTCGAGGGTCCCCTGATGAAGGAAGGGTTTGGGCTCAGTTTGCTCCAATGGGGATGAGACCCAGCGTACTACAGATGTCTTTCAAGAGTGTCAGGAGCACACAGGGATAACCTTCCAGCCTGGAAGGTGACTGATGTTGGCTCTCAAATGGGGAGATTAAGCCAAATACCTGGGGAAGTCACTGAGTAGAAGGGCTGCAGAGAACGGGTGGATCATCACTGAGGCTTTTTGTGCGATGTGACATCAGAGAATCTCTGTTCACCCAGGTGTAAGGACTCAGACTCGTGTGGTCCAAAGAATCCTACCAGTTGGATTGTGCAGAGGAAATTCCCCTTTGCCCCCAGGGTTTCTGTATTTAAAGCAATATCCTCTAAGAATCTGTAAGACATAGGCTGGCACTGTCAGCCACTGGGAGAAATAGAAGGTGTCAACTCCAATCCAGTCTTTATTGTCCATCCAGATATTACTGTTACTGGTTTTCTGTTCATTCCCTTAATGGCAGAGGTTCTTCTCATTGGTTCTTTGAGGGAATCTTTGAGTGATGCTGACAGCAGGGATACAGCATGTCCACAGCAGACCCGAAAGATTGCAGGTTCAGCTTAGCCAACTTGGGTGGGGCACCTGCTCGACACAGTCCCAAGAGCCAGGCACCATCCTTGCCCTCCGAGAGCTCACCTTCTTTCTGCAGAATCTATCCAGCATGAAATGTCTCACTTCAACACTAGGGGCGACAAAAATCTCACCTGGGACCAAATTAAGGGCATGTTCCTGGTCAGAATAGTTGGCCTTTTCCTGCTGCCGTCATGGGAGCTCTTGGCTTGCAGCATGAGAAACTGGGAAAGGAAGAGGCAGAACAGTGCTGCAAGGGAGCAACCTCACCCACCAGCGGGGTCCAAGGCGGACACTCTCGCTTGGATCTCAAAATTCTCTAGCATCTTCTCTTCCCTACACCTTGAGGTAGCCAGAGTGTCTCGTTTCCATCAGAAGAAAGCAGTGGCAAGTGGCTGGACTGGCTCCAGGGGAGTAATGTTATCTCTAAGATCTTTCTGTCCACAGATGACATCTCGGACATCTCGGATGTTCCGAATCCTTTGGCGGGTGGGCGTGTCCCCATGAGCAATGAGGAGTAACAACTGATGGATTATTCTCCTTTCAACAGTATGTTTAGAACCCTCTGCTCCATTATCTTCCTACACTGATACTTTGTCCAGATGAGAATGTAGATTTAGCAGAAACTTAAAGGCCATGACAGGATGTACCTAAATGCCTAGGTAACCATCACCTCTACCGTTCAGTGCCTAGGATCCAACACGTTTGAAACGTTAGCTCTCCTTCTGAAGAACGGAAATCTGAGTATCAGGCCATGTGACTTGTCCCAGGAGCAGACGGCACACCAGGGTCAGAATTAGGACTGGGATCCAGCCCCAGTTATCCCCCCATCTGACCCATTCCCATCCAGGAAGCTGAAGATAAAAATTTGGGGAAACACACAAAGAACAAAGGGCAGTTTCTTCGCCCAAGCATTCGGTGCTAGTTTTCACCCACTCAGCCCCTTCCTCTTCTGAGCAGTAATGGAGTGATCCAAGGAGCCGTGGGGGGTGAGCTGGGGTGGGGGTGGTGACAGTGGTCCCTGCAAACCACAGAAGACTAACCTGATACTCTTTTGGCCTCATCTGCATCAACACTAAACAACTCCCTGAATCTTTCGCACATGCCAAGTGGACACTTCACCATTTCTCTCTGTGACTGCAACCACCTGCAAACCAGACTGAATCTAGAATTTTTTTTTTAATTTCTAATCTCTTGTTGTTTTATGAGGTGTGGGGTTTATAAGGGACTGAATCAAATGAATGTAACAAAAAAACAAAAAAAAAAAAAAAAATGCCTTTTCTCAGGGCCAGTGAGTTGCAAATAATTTTTAAAGAAAAGCCTATAATTGCATCATCTCAATAAATTTTTTATAAAAAAAATCTGAGTCTGTTTTTAATAATATGGAGTCAGACAGGCCAGGTGGTTCAGTGAGGTGCATCCTGTCTACACTCAGTTATGGTGGAAAGTGTGGTCCTGGTTTCTCACTGGCAGGAAGCCTCCATCACAGAGAAGTCTGCAGACAATCTTTGAACAAGAGGCAACAGAAAGGTTGGAGCACATGGTTCAAATCTGAGCGGCTGCCACAAGCGGAGAAATCGTCCAGAAGGAACCCCAATCAGAGATGCCTGGGTGCTATGCTGCGCCAAAGATTTGTCAGTTTGATGCAGACTGACTTGACTCCAGGAGTTAAAGATCCCTGGGTCCTCCCACAGTAGAAGTGCTCCCTCAATTCTACTGAAATCACAGGCGTGCGAGTATGGGTGATGAGGTCAGGAATGTAGGGTAGAACCTGTGACTATACCCAGGGCAATAAAGACCTGGAAGCCCAACCATCACACAGTTCAGAGCCACCCCCACACTCAGAAGGTCTCCACCACGCTGACCAGTGGAGCCACCTGCCCGCCAGTAGCCAATTATGACCCCAACATCAGACACCCTGCAGTGGATCAGAACTACCTGCCATCAGCGATGGGTAGAAACTAAAAGGACGGAAAACAAAGCAATAAAAGCAATTTACATTGCTTATAAGCAACTTGGATGTAGGTTGCAGAAGCAGAAATTTAGAATCAATGTTTGAAAACAACCCTCTCAGAGAATGTTGTGAGGTTATTTTTGTATTTTAACTTGTCCTAGGTTATTCTATGACCCATGACCTGGAGGTCTCAGGTGACGCTAGTGGTCAAGAACCTACTTGCCAATGCAGGAGACTTAAGGGACGTGGGTTCCATCCCTGGAAGGGAATGATCCCCTGGAGGAGGGCATGGCAACCCACTCCAATATTCTTGCCTGGAGAAACCCCATGGACAGAGGAGCCTGGTGGGTCACAAAGAGTCAGACACAACTGAAGCTACTTAGCATGCATGCACACCAGAACTAAGACCCAGGGCAGCCAAATAAATTGTATTTTAAAAATACAATAATAAGGGTCTATGTATTTCCTAAGGTGGTAACAATGCATCTGAAGCTACTACTTCTATAACCAGTATCATGTCCCCTGAGAACTACTAGAAATGGAAATGATGGTTCCTGTCCCGTCAATTGAATCAAAAACTTTGGGAATAGGGCTTAGAAATCTTGTTTACCAAGCTGTCTGTGTGATCTGATGCACGCTCAAGTCTGGGAGCCACTGCTAGCATCAATCTATTCACCATAGTATGAAAAAGAGCATGTGGCCAATTAAAGTAAATACACACATTAATTGATGAAAACTAATTGGCATGAATCGTTCTCATGATAATGCTAGTTATTCCCCCAATACTATATATACTGTGGAAGGAGGCTAAATGGACCAAAGTCCTCTTCCTGCTTCCTCCAAACCTTTTAGACCATCTGTGTGCTATAAAGATTAGCTGTTTCAAAGGATGACTCTAACTGCTGACCTCCACTTGCAAATAGAGCACAGCAATTCATCCCCTTCTATCCACTATCTGCCTAACTAGCCTAGTCTGAAAAGAAAAGAATCGTTCTCATGTACTGACTGCCCTTGGCTGGCTGTCTCTGGAATTGTTAAGCAGAGCCCAGGTGAGCACTTAGCCCGGGGTTTTTTGCAAGAGATTCCAGAACCACTGGACCAGATCAGCACTTCTCAAACCTAAACATGCTTCAAATCACCTGGGGATCTGGATAAAAAGCAGATTTTGTCAGTAACGTCACCATCTTTGGAAGCAGGGGCAGAAGATCTACTCTGCTCCCCTACTCTATGGGTGAGGCTGGAGATACAGCATTTTTAACAAAAGATCCCCAGTGATTCTGATGAGGCTGATTCTTGAACCACACTTTGAGTAGCACGAGGCCAGTGATCTCCCATCAAGCCCTGAGATTCTGACCTCAAGAATCTCAAGCCACATTGAGCCACATTGATCTCGCCTCTCTCTCTCTGGTGTATCCTGTTGCCAATTCCTTCTCTAGAATTGTCCCCAGGGCCAGTCCTGCTCTTCAAGAAAGTTTGCTTGCTCTCCTTTTAGAGCAGCAACAAGAGTAAACACGGTGATCAAACATCTCTGCTGAGTAAAGGAACAACTACTCACATCCTGGACCTTCACACAGACGTTCACAACAAGATGATTCATGGTCAGCATCATGGCAGGGAGGGAGAGAATTCCTGGCATCACTGCCTCTCTTTTAGTCTCTAGAAAGATCAATTTTTTTTTTCCAAAAATAATAAGAGAGTTACCAATACAACACTGTAAAGCAATTTTCCTCCAATTATAAAACAACCACTAAAAAATAGTAGAGAGTTCATGTACATTCTTCACCCAACTATCTCTAATGTTCACAACTTAGACTAATCCTGAGTAGTGTGAGCAGACAGAAAGCTGAGGAAGCCATTCTTGTTCCAAAAGACAACAGGAGAGATGACAGATCTTCTATGGCATTAACAGCAGACAATCCCAGGCAGTGTCCTGAGTGTTGCCCCTTACAGATTCATCTTTTTTAAGGACCTCATTCCTGCTGGATTGATGAGGTAGATGTCTGCTAGTAAAAACCACTGCATAAATTCTGCCAAATATCTTTCAAGGTAGTAGATGACCGCTCTCTCTCTCCCCAAACCCTCTTAGCAACACTCTTCCTGAATCCTCCAAGAGCCCCCATGCCTGTCCCTTCAACCAGAGTTTTGGCCATGAGATTCCATGTCAGATTACTTGAGTTGGTCTCTGCTTCCTGGGAGCACTAAACACCAGCTCCTTCCTGACCCCATGGAAAGCGCTCTATGAGTGCAACTAGATGCCTGTCTGCCATGGACTGCTCACCACCCTGTCCTTACTAGGGCTCTGAGGGGAAGAGAGTGTTTTATGCACTTTCATATGACCAGCCCCTCATGTGCTGCCTGGCACGTGTGCTTCTGAATAAATGCTTTGAATGAGAGCAGAGTAAAAGTTCACTTGAGTTAGACAAATATTTCTAAGATATGACACCAGAAACACAATCCATAAAAGAAAAAAATGCCAGGGGCCCAGTTTGTTTCCTGGTCGGGCCTAGATCCCACATGCCACAGCTAAAGATCTTGCATGCCTATTGCAATTAAAGAGCCCGCACACAGCAATGAAGATCCTGCACAATGCAACTACGTCCTGGCACAGCCAAATAAATGATTTTTCAAAAAAGATTAACATTTCCATTAAGATAACTATCATTTAAATTATAATTTTAAAAATAAATGATTTAACATTTCCCTTATGACAATTACAATTTAAATTATCACTTTAAAAATTAAGTATAATTTTTTTAAATTGTTGACAAATTGGACTTTATCAAAATTAAAATTTGCTCTTCAAAAGTCACCGTTAAATAAAAAGACAAGCTACACACTGGGAGAAAACATGTCTCTTTTAGTTACAAAATAAATTACATGTCTCTTTTAGTTACAAAATAAATTAATCACGTACACTGAACATATCGACATTTTTACTTTATCTAAAGCTACCCTGAAAGACAGTTATCTTTCCATTCATAACAGGTAGTGTTAGTCACTCACACAGAAAAGACAGAGATATATTACATGTCTACTGAAATGAAACCATCTTTCAAATGTGTTTTAAAATGATTTCTTCTGTCTGTCATGTTGGCAAAATACTTTGCACTGTTCAGTAATTCACATTCCCTCTTCCCTTTCCTTCTGCAAATCTCTGAAGTCGGCAGCCTCCTGGGAAGCATATTAAAGGGTTTTTTAATGAGTTAATAAAAGAAATCCCTCAATCCTGATGAACAGCATTACTGGCTGAATCTTTGGTCTCAGAACTCAACCTATTGCAACTACAGGCAAAGAGATATATCCAGACAGTGGACCTCTGGGCTGGAGGAACAGACTGCAAAATCATCAAGGAAGGATCTGCTGTGTCAGGAGCAGAACAGTGTTTGAGACAGGGCAGGATAAAGGATGCTGATTGTGTCCGCCTGAGGATCCTGTCAGCGTGGGCATCAATGTCCAACCTTCATCCTGCCAGTCACATCAGGAATCCCAGGTACAGACCTGGATTCATTGGTCCCAAGTTTCTCATTCTGTATCCCTTACATAGTGAAAGTGGAAGTCACTCAGTCGTGTCTGACTCTTTGTGACCCCATGGTTATACAGTCCATAGACTTCTCCAGGCCAAAATACCAGAGTGAGTAACCGTTCCCTTCTCCAGGGTGTCTTCCCAACCCAGGGATCAAAGCCAGGTCTTCCACATTGCAGGTGGACTCTTTACCAGCTTAGCCACAAGGGAAACCCAAGAATACTGGCGTGGGTAGCCATTCCCTTCTCCAGCAGATCCTCCCAACTCAGGAATCGAACCAGGGTCTCCTGCGTTGCAGGTGATTCTTTACCACTGAACCAGCGGGGATGCCCTTACACAGACTGGTTCCCAACACGGCAGTCACAGAGTGTTTAGACAAGAGCAGTCAAAACACCTGCCTCCAGTCCCACACCTCCTCTCACTTGCTCCCTGACCTCAGACATTTGGCTTAACCTCTCTCTGCCTCCATGTCTTCAGATGTCAGCTCTGCTTTTATCAGTTCTACACATTAGGAATCTCCAAACAGATAACGTTCTGAAAAAGTTTCCACTGGTTTCGCTTTATTTAGCTTGAGTTTGGACACCATGTACCAAGGATGACCCTGTTGCTCTACAGATGAGGGGTCAGAGCTCAGCCAGGTGAGGGGCAGCCTAAGCTACCCACACCCTGGGGGTGTCTGAGCCAGGGTCCCCAGCCCAGGATGTGCCCTGGACCATGTTTTCAGTCTCAAGGAGCCCCTGAGCAGTCAATGAAATTAATCTGTTGCTCTGGACTCAAGGGAAACAATTCCCTCGATTCAGTTTTACTGAAGGTGTTTTGATCCGGTTTTGTCCCAGGTCGATAGCTTTAGAAAATGTGTAGGTTTTGTTCTATTTTAAATTGCTTTGTGAGGTTCTTTGGTTTTGTTTTCTCCTTCTTGCTAAGGAAGTCCCAGCTCAGCCCAGTGCACGAAACAATGTTATTTGGGTTCTGTCTGGGGACCGGGAAATGAGAACGATGCCCCTGAAAAGAGCTGCGGACACAGGGAAGCCCCAGAAGTCTGGGCGTTTGGGAAACCGGGAAGTCCAGCTGTGAGACACCCTGACTGTCTTTGCCCATGGCTGGCCTCCTGCTTTTCTGGAGTCCATGCACATGACCAGGGGAGAATCTCCTCTTTCCTCTCCCCTTTCCAGGAGGAATAGCTGCTGTACTGGGTTCTAACCCCATCTAACCACTACCTCAAGCAACTCACTGAAGGCTTGAGCCTTTGTTTCCTGGAGAACTGTTTTCCTCAATGAACCACTGAAATGGTTCAATGAAGAACATGTGTAACAATCTGGACATCCACGTTAGTTCTTTTCCCTCTTTCCTGCCTGCCAAACTCCATCCCACCTCAATGCATATACACACTGCCCCGCCAGCACCTCAGTGGCTCAGTGGTTCAGAATATGCCTGCCAATGCAAGAGTCATGGGTTCAATCCCTGGTTTGGGACGATCTTCTGGAGAAGAAAATGGCAACCTACTCCAGTATTCTTGCTTGGGAAATCCCATGGATAGGGGAAGCCAGATAGGCTACAGCCCATGGGGTCACAAAAAGTCAAACACAGCTTAGCAACGGAACAACATTTCTCTAGTTCTGATTTTATAGAACTCCACATGGGAAAATCAGTCAATGACAATCCCTGAGGGATACTAGACCTTTAGTTTCTAGTCAAGTGAATCGTCATGTCTCCTCAAGGCACACATGGCCTTTAGTCAAAACCTTGACCCAAATGAGGTAGTTACCTTGCAATACAACCTGGGGAGTCCTAAAGGAGGAGCCTCCCCCAGGACTAGAAATTTGCAAGCTCATCCCCTCCCTGAGCCTCTTCCTCCTAGTAAAAGCCTGCAGAGGCCATTTGCATCCACTTGGAACTGGTTAGTCAAATCAGCAAATGAACACAAACCCTCCAAGGAATTTGAAACCTGCTTTGGGCGAGGAACCAGAGATCAAATTGCCAATATCCACTGGATCATCAAAAAAGCAAGAGAGTTTCAGAAAAACATCTATTTCTGCTTTATTGACTACACGAAAGCCTTCGACTGTGTGGATCACAATGAACTGTGGAAAATTCTGAAAGAGATGGGAATACCAGACCACCTGACCTGCCTCTTCAGAAACCTGTATGCAGGTCAGGAAGCAATAGAACTGGACAAGGAACAATAGACTGGTTCCAAATAGTAAAAGGAGTACGTCAAGGCTGTATATTGTCACCCTGCTTATTTAACTTATATGCAGAGTACATCATGAGAAACGCTGGGCTGGAAGAAGCACAAGTTGGAGTCAAGATTGTGGAGAGAAATATCAATAACCTCAGATATACAGATGACACCACCCTTATAGCAGAAAGTGAAGAGGAACTAAAAAGCCTCTTGATGAAAGTGAAAGAGGAGAGTGAAAAAGTTGGTTTAAACCTCAACATTCAGAAAACTAAGATCATGGAACCTGGTCCCATCACCTCATGGGAAATAGATGGGGAAACAATGGAAACAGTGGCAGACTTTATTTTTTTGGGCTCCAAAATCACTGCGGATGGTGACTGCAGCCATGAAATTAAAAGATGCTTACTCCTTGGAAGGAAAGTTATGACCAACCTAGATAGCATATTAAAAAGCAGAGACATTACGTTGCCAACAAAGGTCTGTCTGGTCAAGGCTATGGTTTTTCCAGTGGTCATGTATGGATGTAAGAGTTGGACTGTGAAGAAACCTGAGCGCTGAAAAATTGATGTTTTTGAACTGTGGTGTTGGAGATGACTCTTGAGAGTCCCTTGGACTGCAAGGAGATCCAACCAGCCCATCCTGAAGGAGACCAGTCTTGGGTGTTCATTGGAAGGACTGATGCTAAAGCTGAAACTCCAATACTTTGGCCACCTCATGCGAAGAGTTGACTCATTGGAAAAGACCCTGATGCTGGGAGGGATTGGGGGCAGGAGGAGAAGGGGACGAGAGGATGAGATGGCTGGATGGCATCACTGACTCGATGGACATGAGTTTGAATAAACTCCGGGAGTTGGTGATAGACAGGGAGGCCTGGCGTGCTGTGATTCATGGGGTCGCAAAGAGTTGGACACAACTGAGCGACTGAACTGAACTGAACTTGGGCAATTCAGCTTGGAGTTCTTTCCTTTCCTTTCTCTAATAGCCACTAATCCAGTTCCCTCCTAAGCAAAACCCAGGAGAACGGGAAAACTACAGTGAGGGCTTTCTCCAAATCCACTCCCACCAACAGAAAGGTTTTCTATTGAATGGGAAATTGGGTTTTGGTTTAGGTGTAATCAGGGTTTTAGATGCTCAGATATAGCTCCCTTACTGGGAGATGCTAATTCTCTCCCTCTACTGCCAGTATGAACACCATGGTCATCATTAAATATTGCTTGGGTACACATGGACACCTAACCACCCTTGAGGACCATGGAGTCCTTTCCCATGAAGAGTGTGGACTGACTCATCCAACATAATTGTAGGAAGAGATGTGACTTTAGGGACTCTTGCACCTTGTCCTGCCTCTTGGCTAAGACACTTGCCGTGAAGAACACCCAGTTCAACGGAAACACCCTAAATGTCCATCAACAGTTGAATGGATAAAGATATGATATATATGTACACACACACACACACATATATATGATGGAATATTACTCAGCCATAAAAAAGAATAAAATAATGCCATTTACAACAATATGGATGGAACTAGAGATTATCATACCAAGGAAATTAAGTCAGAAAGGAAAAACAAATACCATATGATTATCACTTACATGTGGAATCTAAAATATGACACAAATGAACTTATCTATGAAACAGAAACAGATTCACAGACATTGAGAACAGCTTGTAGTGGTCAAGAGAGGATAGAGAAGGATAGACTGGGAGTCTGGGATTAGCAGGTATTACATATAGAACAGATATTTTAGTCTATATTACATATAGACTATTACATATAGAACAGATAAACAACATGGTCCTATTATGTAGCACAGGGAACTGTGTTATATATCCTACAATAAGCCAGAATGGAAAAGAAAAAAATAATAATTTTAAAAGGGAGAAAAAAGAATACCCAGTTCAGTTCTACACTCACCTACAAAGACTTCTTCCATCTCAGACACTAAGGTGGCTTAACCAGTAGTCAAGCAGGAATTATACCAATGTTAAATAATTATACGGTGTCATGATGCAGCGGCTCCTTTAGTCTCCCTCCCTTTATAATTCTGGGTGCCAAGGTGCCAACCTTTGGGTGGCTCCAACTTGCCAAAGCACATCCCCTACTGGGAGCTCCACAGAGGAACCCTGTTCTTGGGAGACTGCTCAGGCCACAGCACAGTTCTAACAGGTCCAGCCCAATAGCCCCAGGCCAGTCAACCTCAAATTATTTTGAAACATTCCTGTCCTTTGTTTTTTGAACATTTTTTTGAAGGAGCTCCAGGTGCTCCAGGTGATATGTAGCTTCTGAGATAGATCAGAAAGCCTCTTCAAATTAAGTAAGAGGAGGGTGGTCTGGTGAAAGGAACACAGGCTTTGGGATTAGCCAGAGTTGAGTTTGGAGCCAGCTCTACCCACCCCTGTAGCAATAAAGCATTAGTCACTAAGTCAAGTCTGACTCTTCTGTGACCCCATGGACTGTAGCATATCAGGCTCCTCTGTCCATAGGATTGTCCAGGCAAGAATACTGGGGTGAATAGGCATTTCCTTCTTCAGGTGATCTTACCCACACAGGGATCCAACCCAGGTGTCCCACATTGCAGGCAGACTCTTAATCATCTGAACCACCAATGTGACCTCGCAGAAACTACTCATTCCCTTTGAGTAGCCACTTCCTTTCCTACAGTTCTGAAGGGATTCTTTGAAAAATGGAGAAACTGTATGTAAATGCCTGACACATTACAGGTATTCAACAAATGATGCAATTCTTCATGAATCCTCTCTCCAGAAAATGGATGGATAGTTAGATATGGGATCTTCTATCCAAAGGCCTTATCTTCCATTCATCAAATCTTACCTAGCGTCTCACTTCACATTTTATTCTTTTTTCTATTCGTTAGTCAAGGGAAAAAAAATCCTAAGAAACAACTTCAGTGTGGAGGCTGTTCTAGATCTATCTTTTTCCAAATGAACTGAACTCTTTCCCAATAAACAATGTATTAATATATGGTGGGGCTGAGAAGCATTCTTGATTCCCAAGTAAAAATTTCATACTTACACAATACTTACAAGGAGTGCGTACACATACTATAAATCCTTATTAAAACCCCCATGAAAGGGACTTCCCTAGTGGTCTAGAGGTGAAGGCTCTGTGCTCCCAGCGCAGGGGCCCCAGGTTCGATCCCTGGTCAGGGAACTAGATCCCACATGCTGCAACTAAGAGTTTGCATGCTGCCACTAAAGATCCTGCATGCCACAAGGAAAATTGGAGATCCCACATGCTACAATGAATACCTGGCACGGCCGAATAAATAAAAATAAATATATATTTAAAAACCATTAAAAATAATTTCCCTCTCACTTTAAGGAAAAGGAAAGAGACACAAGAAGGGGTGAAGTTACTTGGTAAAGTTCACATAGATAGAAGCAGGAGAGCTCAGTTTCAAACCAAGACCTTCCAATTCTCCTTTGTTTTTTTCTCATGTTCTATCATGTTATCCAGGACAGGAAACTCTTCAAACCACTGTCAGCCTTTGACACAGACCCTCTTGATCTGGCTATTACAGAAGAGAACTCTTAAAGGAGTGAACACAGGACAAGTAAGTCAAGCTGGTGGGAAGAGTTGGGCGTGGCCATGATGTAGAATTTGGAGTCCTGAGATCTAAGTGAAGGTGCCTCTGGTGTTCACTAAGGCAGCAAGGAATAGTATGAGAGCACCGGATGTGGGGCAACAGAGAAAGGAAATGCATCTGAAAGAAACATGGGAGAATACTGGAAATAAACTTCCTGTCAGTCTTCATTTCACCCTGGGCCAGCCTCAGCTCTCTTTGGTACTACACTGACTTCACAGACTTCGATTTTTTTCCCATGGCCTTTTCTTGGGAAGGAGAGGGTATGGTGAAGGGATTGAGGAGGAAAATTCAGGTGAACTCAGCAGGCAGAGGTGGAATATAGCCAGGAGCAAAGCTGTGTGCATTATCAGGGTAGGTAAAAAAGAGTCAAAGCCCAAATCAAGAATATAAGCATTGAGGGTATTTGAAGAGCCAGGAATAGCAAGCTGGATCTGGGGTGAGAATGAGGATATACACAGAAGCAGCTTCTAAGAGTGAGGATGATCAAAACCATAAGCGTTAAGGAGGTAATAAGAGAGGAGGGGTGTGTGTGTGTGGGGGTGTGTGTGTGTGTGTGTGTGTGTGTGTGTACAAGTGGTCATATTGCTATAGCAGTTTCAACCCCCACCACCCCACAACTAAAAGTGTAGTTCGAGTCATAGGCATACAGAACATTAGAACTAGAAGGAATCTTACATCATTTCATGTAAATTGGAGCTCAAAGGAATTAATGACTGACCTGAAGCCACACAGCTACCAGTGGCATAGCTGGCATGCTTCTGTATGGTTCACTGGCTTTGGCACAAAGAGTAGGGAAAACACCTCGGCAAGGAATCAAAGGCAAAAAATAAAGAAAACAGTCTTCAAGAGTTACCAACCAACAGCATAAACACAAAGGCAAAAGAAAAGAGGAAAATATTCTGAAAAGCACTCATGATATGAAAAGTCACACAGAGATGAAAAGTCCCATACTTACGAAAACAATTTAGTCTTAGGAAAAACAGATCCTGAAAGCAGAAAAGACATAAGATACAGTTCAGAAGGAAATGCAAAAAAAAAATAAAAATATTAAGTTTATGGACAGTTTGATGCCAAAGTGTTATAATAAAGTGCATGCCATAAATATTTGATTTTGCATGATGAAATACAAGCAACTGGTTTGTGTGGGAGGAAAGAGGCTTTATCTGTGATTTAAATTTAAAAAGAGGATGAATAAACCAAGTTTATTAGCTGAAAGCTCACAATTGGGTGTTCCAATAAAGTGGCTTCCTGCAAGGCTTCTCAGCAATTTATAAATGTATCTGGACAGTTTCAGAAACAAGAAGTCTACTGAAGCTATAAATTAGACCTTGGTTTTCACTCTTGTCCCAGAAATGATTAGGCAGACTAGTGCCTAAAATCTCAGCACTTCGAATGAACCAAAGTTAGAGCAAAAGTTATGGTATCGTAGTGTAGGGTAACATACAGAAATGTAATACATATGACAAATATGGCAAGAATGATGGCAAGGAAGGTGATAAATGGATCTATATGGTTACCAGGTTCTTATATTTTACATGAAGCAATATGACAATAACTCTGGGATTCTAAACAGTTAGGAATATTATAACATCTAAACAATCATTTCAAAAATGAAAATAGGTAGATGAATTAAAATGAAATTGTTAAAAGTATACATTTAACCCAAAAGAAACCAGGAGAGAAACAATAGAACAGATGAGACAAATAGAAAACAAAGAATAGAATGTGGACAATCAAATTAATAAATACAATAAATGTGAAAAGACTAAACACTCCACATAAAAGAGATTGTCAGAATGGCTAAAAAAGGCAAAATCCAAGTATATGATGCCTATAAGAAACACGCTTTAAATATAAGGACAAAGGTAGACTAAAAATAAGTGGATAAGTGGGGGACTTTAACATTCCACTTACACAATGATCATCCAGACAGAAAATAAGGAAACACAAGCTTTAAATGATACAATAGAACAGATAGACTTAATTCATATTTATAGGACATCCCATCCAAAAGCAGAATATACTTTCTTCTCAAGTGCATAAGGAACATTCTCAAGGAAAGATCACATCTTGGATCACAAATCAAGCCTCAGCAAATTTTTAAAAAATTGAAATCATATCAAGTATGTTTTCTGACCACAATGCTATGAGGTTAGAAATCAATTACAGGAAAAAAAAAACGATTAAAAAACACAAACAGATGGAGGCTAAACAATACACTACTAAATAACCAAGAGATTACTGAAGAAATCAAAGAGCAAATCAAAAAACACATACAAACAAATGACAATGAAAACACGATGACCCAAAACCTATGGGATGCAGCAAAAGCAGTTCTAAGGGAGATTTATAGCAATACAACCCTACCTCAAGAAATAATAAAAATCTAAAACAACCTGACCTTACATTTAAAGTAACTAGAGAAAGAAGAGAAAGCAAAACCCAAAGTTAATAGAAGGAAAGAAATCATAAAAAGCAGAGCAGAAATAAATGAAATAGAAATGAAACAAACAATAGGGAAAAAAATCAATGAAACTAAAAGCTGGTTCTTTGAGAAGGTAAAACAAAATTGATAAACCTTTAACCGAACTTATCAAGAGAAAAAAGAGGATTCAAATCAATAAAATTGGAAATGAAAACAGACACTACAGAAATACAAAGGATCATAAGAGACTACTATAAGCCACTATTTGCCAATAGAATGGACAACCTGGAAGAAACTGACAAATTCTTAAAAAGATACAACCTTCCAAGACTGAACCAGGAAGAAATCAAAAATATAAACAAATCACAAATATTGAAGTTGAAACAGTGATTAAAAATCTTCCCACAAACAGAAATCCAGGTCCAGATGGCTTCACAGGTGAATTCTACCAAACATTTAGAGAAGAGTAACACTCAGCCTTCTCAAATTCTTCCAAAAATTGCAGAGGAAGGAACACTTACAAGCTCATACCACGAAACCACCATCACCTTGGTATTAAAATCAGAAAAGATATCACACAAAAAAGAAAATTACAGAGCAGTATCATTGATGAACATAAGACACCAAAATCCTCAACAAAACACTAACAAACAGAATCCAACAATACATAAAAAGGATAATAAAAAGGCTCACACATTCCAAGGATTCAAGGACTCTGATTCAATATATGCAAATCAATCAATGTGATACATCATATTAACAAACTAAAGAATAAAAACCATATGATCATTTCAATAGATGCAGGAAAAGCTTCTGACAAAATTCAACACCCATTTATGATAAAAACCCCAAAAAGAGGACATAGAACCTATTGTTGGTTTTGTTTAGTTGCTAAGTTATGCCCGACTCTTTTCTGACCCCATGGACTGTAGCATGCCAGGTTCCTAAGCCCATGGAATTTCCAAGGCAAGAATACTGGAGTGACTTGCCAGTTACTTCTCCAGTGGATTTTCCTGACCCAAGGATAAAATCTGCATCTTCTGTATTGGCATGCAGGTTCTTTACCACTGAGCCATCAGGGAAGCCCAGGGGGAACTTACTTCAACATAATAAAGGTTATATATGACAAACCCACAGCAAACATCTCTCTCAATGGTTAAAAAAAAAAAAAAAACCTGAAAACATTTCCACTAAGATCAGGAAAAGAAGGATGTCCATTTTTGCCATTTTTATTCAAGATAGTTTTTAAAGTCCTAGCCACAACAATCAGAGAAGAAAAAGAAACAAAAGAAATTCAAATTGTAAAAGAAGTAAAACTGTCACTGTTCACAGATGACATGACACTATATATAGATAACCCTAAAGACACCACCAGAAAACTACTGGGGTTAATCAATGAATTTGTAAAGCTGCAGGATACAATATTAATGCACAGAAATCTCTTGCATTCCCATACACTAACAATGAAAAATCAGAAAGAGAAACTAAGGAAACAATCTCATTTACCATTGCAACAAAAAGAATAAAATACCTAGGAATAAACCTACCTAAGGAAGCAAAAGATCTGTACTTAGAAAACTATAAGATACTGATGAAAGAAATCAAAGACGATACAAACAGATGGAGAGGTATACCATGTTCTTGGATTGGAAGAATCAATATTGTGAAAATAACTATATTACCCAAAGCAATCTACAGATTCAGTGCAACCTCTATCAAATTACCAATGGCACTTTTCATAGAATTAGAACAACAATTTTTACAATTTGTATGGAAACACAAAAGACCCTGAACAATCAAAGCAACCTTAAGAAAACTGGAGCTGGAGGAATCCCACTCTCTGACTGCAGGCTATACTATAAAGCTACAGTAATCAAGACAATAAGTATTGGCACAAAAACAGAAATATAGATCAATGGAATAGGATAGAATGCCTAGAGATAAGCTCACACACCTATGGTCACCTACTCTATGACAAAGGAGGCAAGAATATACAATGGAGAAAAGACAGTCTCTTCAATAAGTGGTACTGGAAAAACACAACAGCTACATGTAAAAGAATGAAGTTAGAACACTCCCTAACACCATACACAAAAATAAACTCAAAATGGATTAACAACCTAAATGTAAGACTGGACACTACAAAACTTTCAGAGGAAAACATAGGCAGAATACTCTTTGACATAAATCACAGCAATATCTTTTCTTGACCCACCTCCTACAATAATGAAAATAAAAACAAAAATAAACAAATGGGATCAAATTAAACTTAAAACCTTTTGTATGGCAAAAACCATCACAATATTCTAAGGTAATTATCCTCCAATTAAAATAAGTAATTAAAATTAAAAATAAAAATTGAAAAAAAAAAACCCTTTTGCAGAGTAGAGAAAACCATGAAAGTGAAGTCACTCAGTCATGTCTGACTCTTTGCGATATCTTGAACTGTAGCTCGCCTGGCTCCCCTGTCTATGGGATTTTCCAGGCAAGAGTACTGGAGTGGGTTGCCATTTCCTTCTCCAAAGAAAACCACAAACAAGATGAAAAGACCATGCTCAGAATGGAAGAAAATATTTACAAATGAAGCGACTTAAAAGGAACTAATCTCCAAAATATACAAAGAACTCATGTAGCTCAATATCAAAAAAACAAAGAAGTCAATCAAAAAAATGGATGGAAGATCTAAACAGACATTTCTCCAAGGAAGACATATAGATGGCCAAGAGGCATGTGAAAGATGCTCAACATCACTAATTATTAGAGAAATGCAAATTAAAACTACAATGTGTCTACACAAAAAAATTACAATGTGGTATCACCTCACACTGACCAGAAAGGCCATCATCAGAAAATCTACAAACAATAAACATCAGAAAGGGTGTGGAGAAAAGGGTGTGCTGTTGGTGGTAATGTAAACTGATACAGAAAGAATGGAGAACAATATGGAGGTTCCTTAAAAAATTAAAAGCAAAACTACCATGTGATCCAGCAATTCCACTACTGGTCATATACCCTAAGAAAATAATAATTCATGAACATGAACCCTAATGTTCATTACAGTACTATTTACAACAGCCAAGATATGGAAGCAACATAAATGTCCGTCAGTGGATGAATGGATCAAGAAGATGTGGCACATATACACAATGGAATATTACTCAGCCATTAAAAGGAGTGAAATTGAGTAGAGACATGGATGGACCTAGAGACTGTCATACACAATGAAGTCAGAAAGAGAAAAAACAAATATCATATTAATGCACATATGTGGAACCTAGGAAAAAATGGTACAGATTAACTTATATGCAGGGCAGGAATAGAGACGCAAACATAGAGAACAGATGTGTGGACAGGGAAATGGAAGGTAGGGTGGAATGAACTGGAAGATGGGGACTGACATATATACAGTACCATGTGTAAAACAGATAGCTAGTGGGAACCTGCTGTATAGCATATGGAGTTCAGTTTGGTGTTCTGTGATGACCTAGATGAGTGGAATGTGGAAGATGGGGGGAGGCCCAAGACAGAGGGGATATATTTATACACATAGCTGATTCACTTCACTGTATAGCAGAAACTAGAACAGTATTATAAATCAACTATACACCATTTTTTTTAATGCATAAAAAAATACGCTATACAAGCAGCAAGCATAGGAAGACAGAAGTGGCTATGTTAATAGAAGAAAAAGTAGACTATTACTGGTGACAAAATCAGAGCCTCTGGAAATAGACATTAGTTGGCTGACTATAGACCTCAAGAGGGAAGAAAAAAAAAAGTTAAAGGGAGGACAAGATACAGTATGTACAGCATTTCCCCTAATTGCCTCTGCTAAGTTGCTTCAGTCGTGTCCAACTCTTTGCAACACCATGGACTATAGCCCCCCAACCTCCTCAGTCCGTGGGATTCTCCAGGCAAGAATACTGAAGTGGGTTGCTATGCCCTTCTCCAGGGAATCTTCCTGGCCCAGTGATTGAACCCAGGTCTCCTATGCTGCCTGCATTTGCAGGTGGATTTTTTACCACTAGCACCACCTGGGAAGCATAAAATTGCCTCTAGTTTGTCTTGAAAATAATTCAAGACAACATGGTTCAAGCACACTCAATTTCCTGAATTCTCACTATGAAAAATGAAAGACTTTAATTAGCAAATAAACTCAGGAAACACTGAGCTGGGTAGAAACTCCAGCCTTAGGTATAATTTAAATGAATGAAGAATACTATATATCCATTAAACAAATGTCTTGTTAAGCTCCTGCCATGTGACAGACACTAGGCTAAGCATTGGATGAAGGGCATAAACACAGTCCCTACCCTCATGTTGGTAAAGCAGATAAACCAACAAGTCACTAAAGCAGCTGTTAAGTTGTGATCATCATTATCAAGAAAATACTTATGATGCTGATATAGAGAACAACAGATAAGAGAGGAAACCTACTTAAGATAGGTTGATCAGAGAAGGGCTTCAAAGGGGGTTGACACTGAGAAAAAGCCTGCACAGTGGGGTGCAAAGACTTTCAGGGAGGAAAGGACTTCAGAGATTTTAAGGAACTGAGTCAGAGTGACTGGAGCCTTGAATAAGGGAGTTAGGGAATAAATCTTACGGGAGAGTTCTACCAAATCTTTAAAGACAAACCTTACATAAAAGTAGCCACAAAGTAAAAAAGAAGTAATACCTTCCTAACTCAAAAGACCAACATAACCTTGATACTAAAATCATATAAGAAAAAAAAAAACAAGGATGACACAAAAATGGAAATCATGGAACACTCTCACTCATCAAATAGATACTAAAAATTCTAAACCCAGGGACCTTTTTGGTGGTCCAGTGGCTAAGAATCCACCTTGCAATGCAGGGGATGTGGGTTCAATCCCTGGTCCAGGAACTAAGAACCTACACGCTACAGAACAACTAAGCCCAACTACTGAGCCCAGGCTTTCTAGAAACCTCCCACACACCACAACTGGAGAGTCCATGCACCACAACGAAAGATCCCACAAGAAGCCATGAAGATCCCGCATGCTGCTAAGATCTGACACGACCAAATAAATAATAAATGTGTTTTTAAAAGTCCCAAATCCAGCAAAATAATAACACTTAGATAGGCCCTGGAAGGCATTATGAAATAGCCTGAAGCATTACACTTTGATCAGGGACAAAACAATTCAGTTGCTCTTCATGATACTAAAATATTGACATCTGACTGAGATGCAAGCAAATTTATGATATGCAGGACTTATGGTCCCGAAGACACCCAGCTTTCAGATTAATACTGCAAGAGAGAACTGGCTCAATGCAAATAGGTAGATTTTGCCTTTGGAACCGTAGCTCCTTTCCTATCCCTTAGCCCATGAGGTCACCTTGAATGGGCCTACCTTTCTCTCTCAGAAAAGGCTTTGGGGTAAGCTATTCACTAGCTGTAAAAATTCTCTAGAAAATCATAATACTCAGTTCCTTTGGCTGCTGTGATATAACTAAAAGAAACAATACATGTGCTAAGATGCTTCGATCATATCCAGTTGGTTTGCAACCCTATGGACTGTAGCCCACCAGGCTCCTCTGTCCAGGGGATGCTCCAGGCAAGAATACTGAAGTGGGTTTTGCCATGACCTCCTTCCAGGAGGTCTTCCTGACCCAGGGATTGAAACACATCTCTTACACCTCTTGCATGGGCAGGCAGGTTCTTTAGCACTAGTGCCACCTGGGAAGCCCAAAATAATGCATGGGAGATGTCCATTAGAGCATTTGGGAAAGAGCAGGAATTCAACCTTTTTGTTCTATCTGAAGAATGAAGGTTTTTGCCCTGTGTTCTAGGATTGCTGGATTTTCAGGAGCACAGACAGGGATAATGGAAATAGTGCTCTGATGTAAAATCTCAATGAGGGTGGTGGTCCAGAGTTTAAGAAACCACCTGCCAATGCAGAGGACACAGTTCAGTCCCATCCAGGAAGACTCCACAGGCCATGGGGCAACTAAGCCCATGTGCCACAACTACTGAGACACACTCTAGAGCCCATGCTCTGCAATGAGAGACGCCACTGCAACGAGAGAGTAGTGCAGACTCACTGCAACTAGTGAAAGCCTGCGTGCAGCAATGAAGACCCAGCAGGGCAAAAAATAAAATAATTTTAAAAATAAAACTTTAAAAAATCTCAATGAGTGACACAAAGAACAATAAATCAACCAGATTACAAAGCATACTTTGAGGGTAAAGTATCAGTTAAGAGCTTAATTTTTTCTCAGTTTGAATTGCCTTTGGTCAGTTTTTTTCTCACTTATAAATATTCTCTTTAATAAAACTTAATCCCCAACAAGTGATCTCATTAAATCCCTTCTCTTAGTGACAATAAAATGTACTAGATTAAATGTATCAAATGTAATAAACATATTGCTTTTAAAGGACATCTCTGCCAATCCTTGGTCCACCTAAGTGAGTATCATTAAGTCCACACCAAAGCCATCTAACACTTAACATCCTGGGAATTCAAAGTTCAGAGTCAGGTAGCATCCAAAAGAAGAATCAAAAGGAGGCACTCAGTCTGTTTCATTACTAAATAAAGCTTACTGACACTTTGTGAACCCTCCATGCCTAGTTCTTTCTGTTCACTTCTATAGTGAGGGGGAAATAATGGAATGACTTAGAAGCATCTGGCAATAGCTAAGGCATTCATCATGCAAGTCCATTACTGGAACAAGGTATATATCACCTCTGAGAAAGCTATCACCCCATCTCTTCTTATAGCTCTTTCCACTATATTGGGCACTATAAAACTGCATCAGTCAGAAAGAAGACTATCCTTTTTAAAAAGCATCCAGAAACTAGATTCCAAACCACAACTAGCCCAAAATTAGCTTTGATAGTGATTGGCTGACTGACTACTTAAATTCTACTGGTTTCCAATGAAGAATTTTTTTATTCTGACTTGTATAATTATTTATTCATATCTTTGCTGCTGCTCACCCCACTCCAAATTTCTTAAGCTCCAGGAAGGCGGGACCATAATTGACTCATGTTATCTATGCTTTATTGCTCTTGTATCAGAAATATTCTCAGGAAAGAAGAATCAAGACCTAACTGTCCCTGTGGGAATTCTGAAGAAGGAACTGGGGCAGAAAGGCTGTTCTGGTCATCCTAAAAGAGAAGTCCAAGAGGGGAGTGGCAAGCTGGGATCTAAACTAGGCAAATCAACAGCCAAGAACTGGGATTGAGGGAGTTGGGGAGAGGGGAAGCGACTCAAGATGGGAAAGTGGAGTGGGGTTCCTAAAAGGTTCAGGCTCTTCCAACCACCACAAGATTACTACTGTGATCCTATTTCTAAGCCAGTCCTGTCTGGTTGGAGGAAGGGAATGGCCAGCAGTTTGAGGAAATGGGAAAATAAAATCAACTCCCAAAAGTAAAGAGATCCCATTAGACCCAAGACATCTCTTAATGAAACAATAAATAGATTGACAGTAAGTAGATTGAACAATAAAGAGACTGAAAAGATCAAATGTAAACACGCTGCTTTTAAAGATACTTTTGTCATTCCTTGATCCATCTAAGAGTTCCTTGGGCTTTCCATTGGCAAGATTCACCTGTGTGTTACCTAAGAGAAGCCAGAGAGTTGACAATGCCTTCTAAGTAATTCTGACCTTCTCCTGGTTGTATCCCATCCAGGCAAGCTGCCCAGCCACTCATTAGACTGAATGGTTTAGTCAGGACTGAAGTCAGTCCTACTGGCTTGGTAGAACATATATCCCCATAGCCATCTTTGATTCTTCCTGTCATAAACTGTATCCTTTCAGCCCCCTTTAAAAACAGAGCTGGAGTAACAGGTATGGAATCCAGTTCAAGTGGCAATAAGCTATCCAGTTTTGAGGAAACAATGTGTGCATGGTATGGTCAGTCTCTCTGAAAGGGACCTAAGGGCTTGAACTATCTCAGGGCTTCCACTGAGATCTCCTTTCTCCTTGCTGCTCTACTTGCTCCGGGAGTCTGATTCCTTGCACCTTTCTTCGGGGTGACCCCCAGCCTCTGCCAAACTTTACCCTTGCCAATGGGGCAAAATTCCCAGCCCCCAACTGTACACAGACTTATTGCAGATTCCATCCAAGCCCTCAGCTGAGACACTCCCCAGGCAATAAAAAATAAACAAAGATAAAAGGAGCCATATCTAAATGCAACCCCTATGAAGTTCTCTGCAGTAATTTCATCTTCCAATAGGTATGCAAGGTCTTTGCTCCTTTGCACAAATCACCGATTAAAGCTTAGCTGTCAGGGTAGCCAGTCCATTCTCACATTTACCTAAATATAAATCTGTAACAGAGGAATTTCTAGGAAGTAGAAGGTCAGAGAATGTGCTTTCTTCTAGAAACATATATTCCCTGGGTCAAACAGGAAAATAACTCAAGGAGAATATTCTTACTCTCTTCCCAAACTCATATTTGTAAAATTCCCTCCTGGATTTGCTGTAGCCCTAGTGAAATCCCAAACTAGAATTTTTATCAAAATCCCCAAATTTATCTTATCTTCAATATTTTTAGAATTCAAAAAAAAAAAAAACCTAACAAGAAATAATTCATTTGTCAGGCATACTGTTGATATAAAGTATAGGAAAAAAAAGTTTCAGGAAACTGAAATTACTATTTTAAGTCCTGAATAACATATTTTCATCTTTGTTTTAATATACTTTATTTTTTAAGGGCCATTTTAGGTTCACAGCAAAACTTAGCAAAGGATAGATTTCTCATAAACCCCCTGACTCTACACATCCACAGCCTGCCCATTATCACTATCCCCCACCAGAGTGGTACATCTGTCACAACTGATGAATTTATACTGACACTTCATTATCACCCAAAGTCCATAGTTTACATTATGATTAACTCTTGGTGTATATTTTATGATTTTGGACAGATACATCAGGACATGTTGCCTCCATTATAATATCACACAGAATAGTTTCACTGCCCTAGAAATCTCTGTGCTCTGGCTATTCATCCTTTCCTCCCCTCAACCCCTGACCTTTTTACTGCCTCTATAGTTTTGTCTTTCCCATAATTTTATTGACTATATAGTTGGAATCATATAGTACCCAGCCTTTTCACTTGGCAATATGCATTATCTCCTTGAATTTCACGGACAGAGGAGCCTGGCAGGCTATAGTCCACAGGGCTACAAAGAGTTGGACAGGACTGAGTGACTAATGCTTTTCCTTCATGCCTTTTCATGGCTTGATAAATCATTTTCACTGCTGAATAATATTCCATTGCCTAGATGAAAAGTTTTTATCCATTTACCTACTGGAGAATATCTTGGTGGCTTTCAAGCTTTTACAATTATAAATAAAGCTGCTATAAATATCTGTATGAACATTTTTGTGTGGACATAAGTTTTCAATTCATTTGGGTAAATACCATGGAGCATGATTGCTGGATCATATGGTAAGACTATGCAAAGTAGCTGTGCCATTTTGTATGCCCACGTTCCTTAGCAATTAATAAGAGCTCCTATTGTTCCAAGTCCTTGTCAACATTGTGTTGTTAGTGATCTGGATTTTGGCCATTGTAAAGGGTGTGTAGTGATATTTCATTATTGTCTTAATTCCCTAATGATTTATGCTGTAGAGCATCTTTTCACATGTTTATCATCTGCATATGTTCTTTCGTGAAGTTTTGTTTGTGTGTTTTGGCCGCACCAGGCAGTTTGTGGAATTTTAGTTCCCTGAGCAGGTATTGAACCCAGGCCCTTGGCAGTGAAAGTGTGGAGTCCTAACCACTGAAGAACTGACTCATTTTTTAATGGAGCTATTTTCTTATTGTTGAGTTTTAATAGTTATTTGCATATTTGGGGGAACAGTCCTTTATCAGATATATCTTTTGCAAATGTTTTCTCCTGCTCTGTGGATTGTCTTTTTGTTCTATTGGCAGTGTCTTCTGCAGAACAGAATTTAATTTTGAGTAATCCAACTGATCAATGCCTCCTTTCATGAACTGTGTTTTCGGTGTTGTGTCTAAAAACTCATCACCAAACCCAAGGTCATTCTGTGTTATATTTCCTCCTGCGTCACCTTCTAGAAATTTTATAGTTTTGCATCTAACATTTAGATATGTGATCCATTTTGAGTTAATTTTTGTGAAGCATTTAAGGTCTAGGTTTCGATGCTTTTTTTTTTTACATAAAGGTTCCAGCACCATTTGTTAAAAATATCTTTGCTCTATTACATTGCCTTTGCTCCTTTGTAACAATCAGTCAACTATATTTGTATAGGTCTTTTCTGGACTCTCTGTTCTGACCTACTGGCCTATTTGTTATTTTGCCAGTACCACATTGTCTTGATTACCATAGCTTTACAGTAAGTCTTAAAGTCGGGTAGTGTTGGTCCTCCAACTTTCCTCTTCAATATTGTGTTGTCTGACTGACTTTTTAAATTTATTAAAGTCTTTTGGGGGGGGGGGAATGGAAGCTTTACCACTGTAATAGTTCCTAAGTTTATTAAACATTTATGTATTTTAATTTTTTGCTGACCCAGGAACATGTGTGTTATTCTTCCACCCACACACAAGAAGACTCCAGATTACATTATACTTTGGTGATTGTGCTGTTTTCATAACCTCTACTCTGCTTCTCATCCCTTCAGTTCCCATCCAGCCTTTCTCCTTCATACTCAGAACCATCTAATTTTGTAGGAATAAATTGAGGTTTCCATAGGAACTGGGGAAACTTTTACACTCAAGTTTAAGATGAATGGTCTGAAAGGTGCAGAGAGGAAGCTTGTGTTCCTTCTGTGGAGTGAATTAGTCTCCTGCAGAAGCTTTAGATTTGGAAGCCTGATCTGTGCTGCCTCAGCACCCCAGATCCTTATCTCAGGATGTGAGTCACTACTCTGATACAACTATAATAATGGCAACCACCATTAGCAGGTAAATATGAACTCCATCTTTCTTTCGCAAAAACTCAATTCTGGTATTTTTCCTTATCCCTTCCCCTTTCCCTCATTTCACTTTTTATGAAAATAAGCAACTTAACCTCTCTCAGAAACTTTAAAATTATGTAACAGATGCCACTATCAACAGTCTCCATAACCTGTGCCTGTCAGTGATACATTCCTCCCCAAATCCTCCATCCAGACAGCTGCAGGTTACCTTTCAAATGTTTCTTTGCATCAAGAGATATGGGGAGGACTGTAACTTGGGAAGAATTACACAGTTCAGGGATTAGAATTGATCTAATGAAAGTGGATAAGACTAGTTTGCCTGGGGTCATTGAGTTGTACCCAAGCCAGTTCAATGCTTCCAATTTCTAACTTATCACTTTTCACCCTTCATCAGGAGCAGGCGTACTGGAGAGACAGCTGAATCCACAAAGCCAGTATTGTCCATTGTGATTAAAAGAAGTGTGGGATTCACATTCCCTAACACAAGGGGGAAACCAAAGCTGACTCAACTGAGAGGAGGGCAAGAGGAGTCCCAGCCAGTGTCACCTCACCTGGAGAGAGACTCTAGGGAAGACTGGGGCTTCCATTGTACAGGATTGGGGAAACACTAGAGGAACAGGGCGCTCATTGTTCCTCTTCCAGCACTGAACTACCAAAGATGAGAGCTTCCTTTCTACTTATTACCTGTTTGGTCCAGAGTTGCTGGGGAGGTAATCAGACCATATTGTCACATCCTGTGAACTCCCTGGAGAACGTAAGCATTAGTAAAGCATTTGGGATCCTTATCAACACTAACTCTCTTGGGTCCTCCTCTCCCATCTTTGTCACCTGGGCACAGCCACTCAACTTGGTTCAGCCATTCATTCATTGCTGCTGCTTTTTATTTCAAGTCCATTAGAAAACTGATTCTAGGAAGTAGAAAATAACATAGAAACCTGTGTCAGCCTCCCAAGTTTCAAAGCACAACCTGGAGGGGGGGGGGGGAGGTGGCGGTTAACATTAACTTGATCTCTTTGCAAATACCAGATCAACAGCAGTACACATTGATTCTGCAAACTTAAAACCATTACAAGAACCCTTGGTCTTCAGTCAACATTACTGTCCCTATTTTTAACTTTCCCCAGAAGCAAAAACACTACTCTTTTTCCCTCTGGATTCTCTACATTCTTTTCCTTCATGAACTTCAAGTCAGGAGTTTTATTATTTTTCACATCAAAAAGGAGGCTTTAAAAAAGTTTCTACAGATTTAAAGGATATTAACAGAAAAAGCAAACAGGAATGGAAACATTACTTTAAAAAAAAATGTATTCCTTTCCAGGAAGATCTGAATAGTGCAGGTAGTGGAAGAATATGGAGTTATTTCAAAATGTAGCACATTGGATTTAATCGTTAATTATGAGCACCAATCCAGTGTGACAATTAAGTATCAGAACAACACAGCAATAGATCCCAGTTACCAGTAAATAAAACACCTTTTACTTCAACAGGCTCCATTCTGAAAACATTCTCCTGACCCTCTTATAAACCTGATAATCACACTACTGTCTAGATAGGATTTTTTTTCCTAACTTTTCCCCCATACCACTTGGAATATCTCACATCTGGTCAATAAATCTAAAATTCAGGGACTTAAATCTTAATTTTCTAAAATAAAGTTTCTAAAAAGGCATCCACCAAAAATTTTTATAACAGCCAAAGCAATCTTGAGAAAGAAGAATGGAACTGGAGGAATCAACCTGACTGACTTCAGTCTCTACTACAAAGCAACAGTCATCAAGACAGTATGGTACTGGCACAAAGACAGAAACATAGATCAATGGAACAAAATAGAAAGCCCAGAGATAAATCCACACATCTATGGACACCTTATCTTTGACAAAGGAGGCAAGAATATACAATGGAGAAAAGACAATCTCTTTAACAAGTGGTGCTGGGAAAACTGGTCAACCACTTGTAAAAGAATGAAACTAGAACACTTTCTAACACCATACACAAAAATAAACTCAAAATGGATTAAAGATCTAAATGTAAGACCAGAAACTATAAAACTCCTAGAGGAAAACATAGGCAGAACAGTCTCCCACATAAATCATAGCAGGATTCTCTATGACCCACCTCCCAGAATAATGGAAATAAAAGAAAAAATAAACAATGGGACCTAATTAAACTTAAAAACTTTTGAACAATGAAGGGAACTATAAGCAAGGTGCAAAGACAACCTTCAGAATGGGAGAAAATAATAGCAAATGAAGCAACTGACAGAGAATTAATCTCAAAAATATACAAGCAACTCCTGCAACTCAATTCCAGAAAAATAAGTGACCCAATCAAAAAAATGGGCCAAAGAACTAAACAGACATTTCTCCAAAGAAGACATACAAATGGCTAACAAACATATGAAAAGATGCTCAACATCACTCATTAGCAGAGAAATGCAAATCAAAACCACAATGAGGTACCATCTCACACCAGTCAGAATGGCTGCTATCAAAAAGCCTATAAACAATAAATGCTGGAGAGGGTGTGGAGAAAGAGGAACCCTCTTACACTGTTGGTGGGAATGCAAACTAGTACAGCCACTATGGAAAACAGTGTGGAGATTCCTTAAAAAACTGGAAATAGAACTGCCATATGACCCAGCAATCCCACTGCTGGGCATACACACCGAGGAAACCAGAATTAAGAGAGACATGTGTACCCCAATGTTTATCACAGCAATGTTTACAATAGCTAGGACATGGAAACAACCTAGATGTACATCAGCAGATGAATGGATAATAAAGTTGTAGTACACATACACAATGGAATATTACTCAGCTATTAAAAAGACTGCATTTGAATCAGTTCTAATGAGGTGGATGAAACTGGAACCTATTATACAGAGCAAAGTAAGTCAGAAAGAAAAACACCAATACAGTATATTAACGCATATATATGGAATTTAGAAAGACGGTAATGATGACCCTATATGTGAGACAGCAAAAGTGACACAGATATAAAGAACAGACTGTTGGACTCTGTAGGAGAAGGCGAGGGTGGGATGATTTGAGAGAATAGCATTGAAACATGTTTACTATCATATGTGAAATAGATTGCCAGTCCAGTTTTGATACAAGAGGCAGGGTGCTCAGGGCTGGTGCACTGGGATGACCCTAAGGGATGGGATGGGGAGGGAGGTGGGAGGGAGCGTCAGGATGGGAAACACATGTACACCCATGGCTGATTCATGTGAATGTATGACAAAAACCACTACAATATTGTAAAGTAATCAGCCTCCAATTAAAAAAAATTTTTTTAATTCTTATAATAGGAATAGATGGATACTCCTTTGACAACATTACATATTAATATATATATACACAAGCATTACATATATATAGAACAAGTGTAAACACATTATATACATAAATACTTATGTTTATATATTTTCAATGTGTACTGCTGTTGATCTGGTATTTGCAAAGAGATCAAGTTCATGTTAAAACTCCCCAGGTTGTGCTTTGACACTTGGGTGGCTGACATAGTCTCTGATAAATTCATAAATAAGACAAGGCTGTCAAGTATCACTATTTGTTTAACATCACTCTGTATTATTCAAATGATTTCAACAGAAAGAAAAAAATAACAAGTGTATCCTTTGGTGATACTATATTTTCTTGGAGAGTGCACAAAAATTCACTAAAATTATAACAATAAGAAGTTAAAGTTTTCTACATACAAAATTAAAATTTAAAAAGCAAAGTCTGTATATAAGCAACATCTGCTTAGAATTTATCATGGAAGAATAGATTCTACTTACAATAGGAACAAAAGATAAAATACCTAGGAATAATTCTAAAAAATTTCAGTTCAGTTCAGTTCAGTCGCTCAGTCATGTCCGATTCTTTGCAACCCCATGGACTACAGCATGCCAGGCCTCCCTGTCCAACACCAACTCCTGGAGTCTACCCAAACTCACGTCCATTGAGTCGGTGATGCCATCCAACCATCTCATCCTCCGTCGTCCCCTTCTCTCGCCTTCAATCTTTCCCAGCATCAGGGTCTTTTCCAATGAGTCAGTTCTTCACTTCAGGTGACCAAAGTATTGGAACTTCAGCTTCAGCATCAGTCCTTCCAATGAATATTCAGGACTGATTTCTTTTAGGATGGACTGGTTGGATCTCCTTGCAGTCCAAGGGATTCTCAAGAGTCTTCTCCAACACCACAGTTCAAAGCATCAATTCTTCAATGCTCAGCTTTCTTTATAGTCCAACTCTCACATCCATACATGACCACTGGAAAAACCATAGCTTTGACTAAACGGACATTGTTGGCAAAGTAATGTCTCTGCATTTTAAGATTCTGTCTAGGTTGGTCATAACTTTTCTTCCAAGGATGCTACTAAGGGAATCCCCCCAAATTCCAAATACATAAAAATAATGTGTGTTCTCAGACAGGAAAACTCAGTATCATAAAAATGTCAATTCTTCCTAAATTAATCTAAAATATATGTCATCCAGAATTTTTTTTTTAAGTAGGCAAAGTGATTCTAATGCTCATATGGGGAATAAACAGACAAGGATTGTCAGGATAATTCTAGGGTGGAAAATAGTGAAAGAAATCTATTCTACCAATTTTTAGCTAATTAAAACATTGTGGGACTGGTACATAAATACATGAACAGAACAGCCTAGAAAATCAAGAAATTGACTCAAATTCATATAGGAATTTTGTATAAGATAAAGGTAGAATTTTAAATCTGTGAAGAGAAATTAGTCAATAGTGTTAACAACCAAAAAAAAAAAAAAGAAAGAAAGAAAACTGAGCTGTCATCTCATAAAAAATTAAACTTGTATTCCAAAATTAGTAAAATAAAAAACAAGTGACTCAAAGATCAAAATGTAAAAAGTTAAGCTTTAAAAGCATTAGAAGGAAACAGGAGGAAATGGTTTCCATAATCTTGAAGTGAGGAAAAGTCCTTTCTAATGCACCAAATGGTGGGAGCCATTTGTACATTATATCCATTATCCACTCCCCCATTTTTTCCCAGGTAGATAAGACCCTAATTCTTCTCAGGATGGCAAGAGGCTCAATCTGCAAAGATGGGTCATGATGACAGTCCTGTTCTCCACTTTCCTAGCCCCACTTACAGCTATGGTGGTTGTGTGACTTGGTCTCAACCGCTAAGACTTTAATGGAAATCTGCTGGAGAAAATTCTAACTTTTCCAATAAAAATATTATAAAACATGCCAGTACCTATGTCCTTTGAAAGGTTAGTCCTAAAGAAATCCTCTTGGGAACAGAAGGGAAAGATCAAGAAAGTAAAATAAGAGACACTGGGCCTGAAATGACTGAACAGTAGAACCAGTACTAACAGCCACCTATCTCTAGACTTCTCACCATGAGACACACATACACACCCCTCCACACACACATATCCTAGTTACTTGAGCCACTGTGTTCAGACTTCCATTTCTTGCAGTTGTGTGATATTTGCAATCCTAACTGACATGCTAAGAATATCATGGAGCTCAGAAACCTTAAAGTCAAGCCTGAACAATTTGACAACATTGAATAGATATTTTTCCAAAGAAGACATACAGATGGCCAATGGGCACATGAAAAGATGTTTAATATCACTAATCATCAGGGAAATGCAAATCAAAACCACAATGAGATAATTACCTCACACCTGTCAGAAGGGATGTTCTCAAAAGACAAACAACGAGTGTTGGTGAGGGTCTGGAGAAAAAGGAACCCTGACACACTCTGGGAATGTAAATTGGTGCAGCAACTATGGAAAATGTCATGGAGGTTCCTCAAAAAATTTAAAATTAAACTATCACATGATTCAGCATATGTGGTTTTTAATCCAAAGAAAATAAAACACTAATTAGAAAAGATATTTGTACCCCTGTGTTCACTGCAGCATTATTTACAATAGTCATGATATGAGAGCAACCCAAATGCCCATCAAAAGATGAATGGATAAAGAAGATGTATGTGCGCATAACACACACAACACAAATATTACACAGCCATAAAGATGAAACCCTGTCATTTGTGACAACATACAAGAACATAAAGTGTTTTATGCTAAGTGAAATACGTCTAAGATAAATACCATTAAGATTTCATTTGCATGTGGAATCTAGAAACAAAACAATTGAACAAATAGAACAGTCACAGAGTTATAGTTACAGAGAACAAATAGGTGGTTGCCAGAGGGGAGGCAGGTGGCAGGGTGGGGGGACAGGTGAGAGAGATTACGAGATACAAAGTTCCAGTAGCAAAATAAATGAGCTATGGGTAAGAAATGCACAGTTTGGGGACTATAGTCAAAAACTGTATAATATTTTGTATGGTGACATATCATAACTAGACCCATACTAGACTAACTATAGTAATAATTTTGAAAAGTATGGAAACACCAAATTACAAACTGTGTATAGGAACTAACATAGTGTTGTAGATCAGTTATACTTCAAAAACAATAAGATAAACCAACCCATAAACACAGAGAATAGATGAATGGTTACCAGAAGCATGGGGTGGGGTAAAGGGAATTGGATGAAGGCAGTCTACAGATGCAAAACACCAGTTTAAGAGAAATAAATACTAGGGATGCAATGTATTCAACTGCTGTTGTTTACCTAAGTTGTGTCTGATTCTTTGAGACCCCATGGAATGTAGTCCACCAGTCTCCTCTGTCCATGGGCTTTCCCAGGCAAGAACACTGGAGTGGGTTGCCATTTCCTTCCCCAGGGGATCTTCCTGACCCGGGGATTGAATCCACGTCTCCTGCATGGGCAAGCAGGTTATCACTACCCCACCTTGGAAGCCCCTTTCTTCTTGCTGCCTACCTTTATTTCCTAATTTCTCTAAATAATCACCTGTTATAAGGTATTATAGGTGGTTTAGAAAAATTATGGATCTATTTTAAGTGTTTCTTGTGTGCCGTATAGCAAAACTTGTATTTCCCTTGCATTTTCCTTGCGAGTTTGAAGTAGTGACACAGTTTAGAGATACCTCTATGCATATTCTTTGTACACAAAGATGCATCATCTAAGAAGCATTATTTATAATAGCCAGAACACTGAAACCACTTAAATGCCCATCAATAGATGAATGGATAAAGAAGATACAGGACATATGTACAATGGCATACTTCTCAGCCATAAAAGAGAACTGGGTCATTTTTAGAGATGTGGATGGACTAGAGTCTGTTATACAGAGTGAAGTAAGTCAGAAAGAGAAAAACAAATATTGTATATTAATTCATACATGTGGAATCTAGGAAAATGGTACAGGTGAACTTATTTGTAAGGCAAAAACAGAGCCACAGATGTAGAGAATGGACAGGTGGACACAGAGGAAGAAGGTGAGGGTGGGATGAATTGGGAAAGGAGCATTGACATGAATACACTGCCATGGGTAGTCAGCTAGCGGGAAGTTGCTGCATAGCAAAGGGCACTCAGCTCGGGGCTCTGCATTGACCTAGAGAGGTAGAATGTGGGGTGAGGCCAGAGGGAGGAGATGTTGTGTGTTTGTTGTTGTTGTTCAGTTGCTCAGTCATGTCTGACTCTATGCAACCCCCTGGACTGCAACACGCCAGGCTTCCCTGTCCTTCACAGTCTCCTGGAGTTTGCTCAAACTCATGTCCATTCAATCAGTGGTGCCAGCCAACCATCTCATCCTCTGTCATCCCCTTCTTCTCCTGCCCTCTATTTTCCCCAGCACAGGGTCTTTTCCAATGAATTAGCTCTTTGCATTAGATGGCCAAATTATTGGAGCTTCAGCATCAGTCCTTCCAATGAATATTCAGGGTTGATTTACTTTAGAATTGACTGTTTTGATCTCCTTGCTGTCCAAGGGACTCTCAAGAGTCTTCTCCAGCACCACAGCTAGAAAGCATCAGTTCTTCGGTGCTCAGCTTTCTTTACCATCCAATTCTCACATCCATACATATAGCTGATTCACTTGGTTGTACTGCAGAAACTAACATCACATTTTAAAGCAATTATATTCCAATTGAAAAAAAAGTTTTAAAGAGACATTATGGTTGCATACGCCCTCACACAAGTGAATATATTTTATTCATTTGTAGCATTTGATTCATTTACAGAATCAGGCTCTACAGGCACAGACAGACACTGTTTCCATGGACTTTACCTGGGCCATATCCAGCTGTGGGGCTGCGCTCTGTACCACCTATATCCTGACTCCTTGTCACGTGGGCGTGAAGCAGGCCCAGGACAATGAGGGACTGGCCTGCCTGCGCCCTCTTGACTGCCTGTCACACCTCTAGAAGCAGTTTTTCTTCCTCTGTCTCTGTCTTTCCCACATTTCTTCTTCTTTCTTTCTCCACACATGCACCTTCCCCAGATGTTTATTCTTTAACCTATGTCCTCCCCAGCCCTGTCTACTCTCTCCTTTCTTCCCACACCACACTCACCTTCAAAAGCACTGGACAAAAACCCCAGGTAAAGGTGGGCAAGGCAGGGGAGGGGAAAGAGGAAGAGAGCCTCAATCAACAAAACAGGTTTACGGGGCTCTGAAACCTCCTCTTGGTACCTGTTTGGGGTAATTTTTCTAAGGGAAATACAGCTGATTTGCACTCTGTGCTACCTTCGGGTTCTCAGCTATCAGTTTTTCCCCAAACAAAGTGAGGATTCCCTCCCTCCCCAGATTTTTCATTCCTGGCCCACAAGCTCCCTGCTCAGGCGCCTCGGGACTGGGTACTATACCCAGCTCTCACCTTTTTCTATACTCCCCTGAATGACAGCATCTATTTTCATGGTCTCAAATACCCTCTAGTGCTGATGGCTTCAGGCATATCCATCCAAACAGAACTTCTCAAAGAGCCCCCAAACTTCCACCCACCTTCAGACCTCACAGCTCTCTTCATGCATATCTCATCATGTATTCAAAACCAGATTTCTTGATTTTTCCCCACCCCTCCATCCTCAGGATAAAAGTGATTAGAGAACCCTTTCTTCAATCAGCCAGGAGACTAGAGGTTTGGCCTTTGGAGAAACTGAAGCGTGCCACCTCTGGACACCAGTCACAGAGGAGGGCAAATGTAAGAATCAGATCTGAAAATTAGGCAATTTTTTTGGTTTGCACTGTGCGGAATCTTAGCTCTCCCAACCAGAGATTGAACCCATGTCCCCTGCATTGCAAGCACAGAGGCTTAACCACTGGGCCACCAGGGAAGTCCTAAAAATAAGGTAATTAAGAGAAAATCTGCATGTGCTGTGGCAGGAAGCAGACCCAGCCTCTTCCCCCTGCCATGCTCCCAGAACAATAAGAGTCAAAGGTGAGTTTCCAGACAAGAGACTGGAATTTTCTTCCCTAGAGAAACTGAGCGGCCCCACAGAAACAATCTTCAGACATTGATACAGGACCAGTTCACTGTCCATTTCCTCTCCTGAGGGGCCTCCTAGTTACCAAAAACAAAGCCAGCCATGCACATAGAGCTTTAATCCATGCACTAGGGTCTCTCTCTTGAATGTCAACAAACAGCCAAGGGTCAACAGGCATTTAAGGAAAACAGTAATCACTGATATTATCTAGAAACTCAGAGAAAAACACCAAGAAAATGGCTAATTAAAGATGGTGTCTTCTGGTGGACGACACTGTGGGGAGGGGACTGGCACTTACAGTCATACTTACTTTTTTAGTATTGTTTGATTTTTAAAAATATGTATACATGTGTATTTTAATAACAATAATTTTTAAAAAGGAGGACCGTCATCTACCAAGCTGTTCAAGAGTGGAGAAATCTAGAAACTATCTCTGATTCCTCTCTTTTTCTCCTCCCATAATATCTATCCTAAGACCCAACTACTTTCACATCCTAAGTAGTTCTTGATCCATCTTTGCCACCATGATCCTCAAACAAGCTCCCAGGACCTGTCCTCAGTTACACACAGTCCCTACTGGTCTCCTTTCCAATCCTGCCCCCAATTTATTCTCCTTTAGGACATTAAAAGTGATATTTTTTAAAAAGTCTTTATTAAGTTTGTTACAATATTGTTTTTGTTTGCTGTTTTGGTTTTTTGACCAAGGGGCATGTGGGATCTCAGCTCCCCAACCAGGGATGGAAACTGCACCCCCTGCATTGGAAAGCAAAGTCCCAACCCCTGGACCACTAGGGAAGTTCCCAAAAGTGATCTTCTTAAAAGGTCACTAGGGTCACATAAAACACTACCCTCAGAATGGAATACAGGCTGCAACAGTAACCCCAAGGCTGCTTGATCTGGACCCTGTCTGCCTCTTCAACCACAGCTGGCTTTGTTCCACTCTCTTCCTTGGTTATTAGGCTTCAGTCTCACTATTTTCCTTTCCTTCAATACCTTTTAAAAAGCCAAAATCATTGCTATCGTAATCTTTGGATCTTCTCTTCCATATCCTTGGGGAGTTTTTGTCCTACTCTTTAGCTGGCTGCTCCTTTCCTGTCCTTCACATCTCAGTATAAATATCACCTCCCTAGGGAGGCCTTCTCTGACCAAACTCTCAAAAATGAGTCACCTATACTATTCTCCCATTCATCCTCTTATTGCTTCCTTCATGACACTTTAAAATTATTTTTATTTTTTATCTATCCATTTGCTTTATTTTTCTGCTCCCCAAGTAGAAAATTATCTCCATGAAGGCATGAACCATGCCCTACCTCTAGTATCTGCTCCAGCAGCTGTTTGAATCAATTACACCCCGTACTGAATGAAAATCTCAATGTGCATCTTTCCAGGCAGTTTTCCAGGTTGTGCTGCTCTTCAGAGTGAGTACAACCAACTTAGTTAAAGGTTAAAGGAGTTAACAGATGTTCCCCACTGTGTGAGCGTCATCCCCACTCCAAACTGCTAAGACAGTTCCCTATCTATATTGAAGGAAGCAGAGAATAGAAAAAAACATACATATAAATTAATTCAGGGGGTAGGGAGAGTACTACTTTTTTAATGGTCCAATAAATCTTTCTTCGATAATAGGGAAGAAATCTTATCTTGAAGGGCTTTGGGGAGTGGGCGTCAAATGTCAATTTTCATTTGAATTGTATTAGTATGGGTGACATGATGGTTTAGTATTTAATCATCATGATGACTATTACAATAATGTGATTTTATTATTTATTAGGAGAGCAGGAACCCAGATGATGAAAAGGGATAGACAAGTGAGAAACCCTCAACTGTACTCTTTGACATTTTTAGTTATGTCTAAACCATATCTTCATTTAAAAAGACCTGTAGATTGGACATTGCTGGAGACAAAATGTTTGTACTTTGTCTGACTTGGAAAGAAATATCTACTTTGTTACATTAAAGTTCAATCCACATCATCCCTATAACCCATCCTGCCCAAAATCACAGTGACTTATTTCAGGCACTACTGAACACATACTTGAAAAAAGAAGTGTGTACTCAGCTGATGCTGAAATTTGAAATCACACGATCTTCTCTCCTACTTACTATGGGGAAAAAGCTGAAGTCCTATCTTGAGGGGAAAAAAAGGATCAAATGATTCCTCAACATCCCTTCCAGCGCTAAGATTCTAAAACTGTATGGTTCATGATTTGCTGAAGGAAACTAGCTTAGAAAATTGGGTTGTCGTAAGCTGTGAAACTCTCATAAACCCAGTCATACTTACTGAGCTACTAAATCTATACATTTAGTACCCTAGAAAAAGGGAAAGTCAGAGGAGCAAATATCAAATTTTATATCAGCAGAAATGAAATTCTACTTGTTTATTAGGCAAAAATTCATTTAGCATTCACTATATAACTGGCATATCAGCCCCATCACTTCATGGCAAATAGATGGGGAAACAATGGAAACAGTGACAGACTTTTTATTTTCTTGGACTCCAGAATCACTGCAGATAGTGACTGCAGCCATGAAATTAAAAGACACTTGCTCCTTGGAAGAAAAGCTATGACAAACCTAGATAGCATATTAAAAAGCAGAGACATTACTTTGCCAACAAAGGTCCGTTTAGTCAAAGCTATGGTTTATCCAGTAGTCATGTATGGATGTGAAATTTGGACCATAAAGAAGGCTGAGCACCAAAGACCTGATGCTTTTGAACTGTGGTTGGAGAAGACTCTTGAGAATCCCTTGGACTGAAAGGAGATCCAACCAGTCCATCCTAAAGGAAATCAGTCCTGAATATTCATTGGAAGGACTGATGCTGAAGCTGAAGCTCCAATACTTTGGTCACTTGATGCAAAGACCTGACTCTTCAGAAAAGACTGATGCTGGGAAAGATTGAAGGCAGAAGAGAAGGGGATGACAGAAGATCAGATGGTTGGATGTCATCACCAACTCAGTGGACATGAGTTTGAGCAAGCTCTGGGAGATGGTGAAAGACAGGGAAGACTGGTGTGCTGCAGCCCATGGGGTCACAAAGGGTTGGACATGACTGACTGAACAACAGCAATATAACTGGCACAGGGCTTGAAATAAGGGACAGATAGTTTTTTTTCTAAGTTGCTATGCTCAGAGATGAGTAGAGATAGACTCAAAAATATGTGATTGTAGCATAATCAGGCGAATGCTATTGTTGGAGTCAGAGCTGCAAAATATTATAAGAACCCAGAGTAATGAGTAGCTCTATTGAGAAAGAGAAGACTTTATCAAGGAGATGCTATTTGAGCTGGGCTTTGAAGGATGAGTAGAAGTTTTCTCATGATGAAGGGAAAGAGGTTCCAAAAGGAAGGAATTGAGAACAAAAACTTAGAGGCGTGAAACAGAAGGATAGGAAAAGAAAAAGGAACTATTCGGAGTGAGTAAAGCAGGGGTTATATAGGGATGAGAGACTAAAATCAATCGAAACATGGAACAAATCATCAAGGAGTTTGCATGTCACACCAAAATATTGCATTTTTTCCCTATAAACAGAGAGAAATTGACAAAGATGCAATAATAGTAGGGGACTCTAACACCTCACTTGCATCCGTGTACAGATCATCCAGACAAAATCAATAAGTAGTCTTAAATGACATGTTAAGAAAGCTGGACTTAATACATGTCTATAGAACAGTCCATCCTTAAACAGCAGAATACACATTCATTTCAAGTTTACATGGAACACTTCAGGATAAATTATATGCTAGGCCACAAAACAAGCTTCAACAAATTAAGAAAATTAGAAATTTTATCAAGCATTTTTCCAATCGCAATAGTATGAAACTAGAAATCAACTACAGAATAAACAGGAAAAGAACACACACATGCAGATTAAACAACATGATACTAAAAAAGAAAACAATGGGTCAATGAATAAATCAAAGAGGAAATTAGAAAATACCTTGAGATAAATGAAAATAGCAACATAGTTTTTCAAAAAATATGGGATGCCATGAAAGCAGTTCTAAGGGGGAAGTATGCAACAATACAGACCTTCCTTAAGAAAAAATAAAATCTCAAATAAGCAATCTAACCTACCATCTAAGGAATTAAAAAAGGAAGAACAAATAAAGTCCAATATCAACAGAAGAAAGGAAATAATAATTATCAGAGAGGAAAAAATAAAGACCAAGAAAATAATAGAAAAGATCAATGAAACCAAGAGTCAATTTTTTGAAAAAATAAATGAAATTGATATGTCTTTAGACAGGCTCATTAAGAAAAAATGGGAGAGAAGTAACCAAACTAAGAAATGAAAGAGGATGATTACAATCAATACAAAAAAATCATAATACTATGAACAGTTATATTTCAACAAATTGGACAACCTAGAAGAAACAGATAAATTTCTAAAAACATACAGTGTTTCAAGACTGAATCAGGAAGAGAAATAAACAGTTTGAACAGACCAAGCACTAGTACTGAAATTGAATTAATAATAAAAAAACTCCCAGCAAACAAAAAACCCTGGACTGGATGATGTCATGATGGAATTCTAACAGGCAGAAAAGGAAGAGCTATTATCTGTCCTTATCACACTATTCCAAAAAATTGAAGAGGGAGCACTTACATATTCATTCTATAAGGTTGCCATTACCCTTTCTCTGGATACTAAAACCAAACAACACTATTTAACAAAAAAGAAAGGAAAAGAAAAAAGAAAGAAAGAAACTATACAGGCCAATATCACTGGTAAATTCAGATACTATTTATACCACTCCAGTATTCTTGCTGAAGAAGTCCATGGATAGAGGAGCCTGGCAGGATACAGTGCGTGGGGTTGCAAAGAGTCAGACACAACTGAGTTACTAACTCTTTCACTATGGAAAAAGTTTTCTCAAAAAAACTAAAAATAGAACTACCATATAATCCAACAATTTTACCCAGGGTATACATCCAAAGAAAATGAAAAATGCCAATTTGAAAAGATACATGCACCCCAATATTCATACCAGCATTATGTAAAAATAGACTAGATACAGAAGCAAGCTAAGTGTTGATTAACAAATGAGAGGATAAAGAAGATGTGAGATATCAATATATATTTATATACATTTATTCATACTTACATATAAATGTAGATACATACAAATACATGAAGGTGAAAGTGAAAGTTGCTCAGTCACGTCTGACTCTTTGCAACCCCATGGACTATACAGTACATGAAATTCTCCAGGCCAACATACTGGAGTGGGTAGCCATTCGCTTCTCCAGGGAATCTTCCCAACCCAGGGATCGAACCCAGGTCTCCCGCACTTCAGGCGGATTCTTTACCAACTGAGCCAAAAGGGAAGCCCATACATACAAACACATACATACACACAAAATGAAATATTACTGTCATTAGAAAGAATGTAATTTTGCCATTTGCATCCACATGGATGGACCCAGAGGGCATTATGCTCAGCAGAATAAGTCAGAAAAAGATAAATACTGTACATTATGACTTATATGTGGAATCTAAAAACTAAAATGAATGAATGTAACAAAAACAGACTCACAAATATAGAGAACAAACCAGTAGTTACCAGCGGGAAGAGGGAAAGAGAGGGGCAAGATGGGGGAGGGAATTAAGAGATACAAATTAAGAGATACAAACAGTTTATTTGTGTAAAATAAACAAGTGACAATATTTGTACAGCACAGGGAATATAGCGCATATGTTATAATAACTTTAAATGGAGTATAATCTGTAAAAATATTGAATCACTATGGTATACACCTGAAATTAATTTAACATTATAAATCAATTATGCTTCAATTTTTTAAAAAAGAAAAAAGGTCCTGCTTTAGCACGTGGTGATATGCTCAACTTCACATAATGAGAGAAATTCAAACTATAACTTGAAACTAAACTCACAATGAGTATAATTTCTCATCTATCAAGATGGCAAAAATTCAAATATTTGAGAACACACTCAGTTGGTGAGGCTATGGGAAAACAGACCAACTATGCCACATTTTAAGAATAAAGGGAAAATAAAAATGAGTATACATATTTGCTTATTTTTACAAAAAAAACACAAATATGAATCAGAAACAAATGCAAATGGTTACTAAGAAAGAGTGGATGAGAATGAAATAGAAAGGATAAGAAAAAGAGTGATAGGCACAGTTTTTTTTTTAAGTAAAATCTAAAATTGAATGCAAATGTAAAAAAGTAACCTTAGGAACAAGGAAAGAATGTTCCTCTCACCACTGTTTTTCATCATCTTTCTGGATGTTCTAGCTAAAGCAATAAGACAAGCAAAGAAGAGATGACATATTTGAAAGGGAGAAATTAAACTGTCTTTGTTCACAGATAACAAGGTCACCTATACAGAATATCCAAAAGAATCAACAGAAGACTTCTGGAACTAACAAATGATTATAGCAAGGTTGTGGGATACAGGTTAACATGAAAAAGTCAACCACAAAAACAAAAAAAGAAAAAGTCAATCACTTTTCTACATAAAAGCAATGAACAAGTGGAATTTGATATTAAAGATGCATTACCATTTATAGTAACACCCTCCAAAAAAGAAATCTTATTTAGATCAATGGAATAGAATAGAGAGCTCAGAAACTGACCCACATTAACATAGTCAATTGATCTTTACAAAAAGGAAAGGAAAATCTGTCCAATTTGTTGAAACATAACTGTTCATGGTATTCTTTTATGACTGTTTTGGTGTTGGTTGTAGTATCTACTTTTTCATTTCTTACTTTGAGTCATGTCTCAATTTTACCGTTGTTGGAAAAAACTATTATTGTTTAACAAATGCTGCTGGAACAACTGAACATCCACATGGGGGGGAAAGAAAATCTACACATAAACCTTACACCCTTCATGAAAACTCAAAATTGTTCACAGATGGAAATGTAAAATGAAAAACTATAAAACTCTTAAGAGATACCATAGGAGAAAAACTGGATGGCCTTAGGTTTGATGATGATTTTTAGACACAGCACCAAAGTCATGATCCATGAAAAAATGAATAAGCTGAACTTCATTAATATTAAAAAAAATTCTGCTCTGGGAAAGAATGTCAAGAGAACGAGAAGATAAGTCACAGACAGGGAGAAAAATATTTGAAAAGACACATTTTTTTTAAAAAAAGACAGTTATCCAAAACATACAAAGAACTTTTAAAAAATTCAATAGGAAAACAACTTGATTTTAAAATAGACAAAAGCTCTAAACAGACACCTCACCAAAGAAGATATACAGATGGCAAGCAAGTATATGAAAAGATGTTCAACATCATATATCATGAGGGAACTGCATATTAAAATGATGAGATACCCGTACACACATATTAGAAAAGTCAAAGTTCAAAACACTGATAATATCAAACACTGGCAAGGATGCAGAGCAGTAGGAACATCCATTCACTGGTGGTGGGAATGCAAAATGGTACAAACACTTTGGAAGATAATTTAGCACTTTCTTACTAAATATAATCTTTATAAGGACGGGGATTAACAGAAATTGCTAAATGCTGAAACTGCCAGCTTATACACATCATCTCAAAGCATTATCCATGGCTTAATAATTATGATTGCTTAACAATTGCTTAACAATTATGAAGGGAGAGTTACTTTTGCAATTGAAGGTATAATTGATATTTTCTTTCTCTCCTCTAGGGCTTTCTTTCTCTAGGATGCTAACCAAGATTATTATCTGTGGTATTTGTATTTGTATTGTATCAGTTTAGCTAAGCTGGAGTCCCACCTCTCAGAATTCCCTTCCTATATGTCCTGGAGTGGGACTGGCCACAAAAGAAACTGTCAGTGATTTAGAAGATGGACGTCAAGTGGCATAGTCAAAGAAATGTCAAGGGTTGAACTACTACTGGGTTAAGGGCCATTCAACCTGTCTGCTCCTCCACCTAATCCTCAGTGCTTCCATTTCTAGGCTGTGAGGCCACTGATCTGGCTTAGGAAAAGAAGCTCAGAATTAGTCTGGCTTTAAAATTTTTCCTCCTTAACTTCTCTCATCATACCGCAGCTTGTCCTAAAAGCCATGAAAAGAAAAGAAAAAAAAAAAAAAAAAACCACTATTGGATACGTCAACCTCACCCACAATGAGGGATCTGGGGATTACATAAAGCCCCTGCGTGTGTTGGCATAAAGGAAAAAGCTCATTTGAATATCTGTGACATCAATGGAACAGACACTAATTAGACAGATGGACGGTGGCATTTTTAGTATAACATGCCCTATAGGCCCGCAGAAAAATCACTCAGCCCACCATGATGTTAGTGACTCATGGGTGTTAATAGTGACAGTTCATAACTCTGAGAATACAGCCAATTTCTGCTTATCCACAAATAGATTATTACTTTGCCAAGTATTTGCACAGCAATCTGTTCCAGCCTAGGCTACCGTAGTCGGCCCCAGTTTGGGTGAAGTGAGGGCTTTATAAGGGAACATCAAGAGCAGGAGAGGAATATAGAGTGAAGGGTAAGGGGGTATTTTTACCCCAACATTTGTCTGACCATAGTCTAAGGTGACATATTAGTCCTCTGTGTCACCAGATATTTACTGAGTATTTAGCATGCTTGGGATGCTGTGCAGGCCAGGAGGGACTCAAAGCTATAAAATAGGATTCCTACTTAAGGGCTTACCGTTCAATCCAAAACCAGAAATACATGCATCAGTATTCAACAAGACGCCAAGTGCATGATGCAGCCAGTAAGTAGAAAGCAGAGGAGATATTCCCTGTGCAGGTGTGACAGGTGAATCATAGGACTCAGGGAATTCTTCAGGGAGAAAGAAGAAAGCAAGAGGAACAAGTACATATTCAGCATCTATCTACTAACGATAGGGCTTCCTTGGTGGCTCAGTGGTAAAGAATCCACAGGAGACGTGGGTTCAGTCCCTGGATTGGAAAGATCCCCTGGAGAAAGAAATGGCACTCCTCTTCAGTATTCTTGCCTGATAAAATACATGGACACAGGAGCCTGGCAGGCTACAGTCCATGGGGTCACAAAGAGTTAGACATGACTGAGTGACTGAGCAAACATGCGATAATTATACTATTAACAGCTATAATTTGGGGGGCATTTAATAAATGCCAACTGCTTTATCTGTGCTCCCTCATTTAACTTTGCCACTATCATGTGATGGTGGTGCTTATCCTCTGTGATAAACAAACAAGTATGGTCTCAAATGGGGGGGCCTCCCTGATGACTCAGGTGGTAAAGTATCTGCCTGCAAAGCAGGAGACCCAGGTTCAATCCCTGGGTTAGGAAGACCCTCTGGAGAAGGGAAGGGCAACCCACTCCAGGATTCTTGCCTGAAGAATCCCAGAGACAGAGGAGCCTGATGGGCTCCAGTCCATAGGGTCACAGAGTTGGACATGACTAACAGACTAAACACATGCACATGGTCTCAAATATTCCTCCCTAAAGGTCACACAATCTGTGAACAACTGAGGAGAACTCACAAAGGTTGGTCTGACTCAGAGTGCATGCTCTGTTTCGTGGTCTGGACTCTCTCTTGGATCTTTCCACTCTAGCAATGTGTCATATATGTTGGGTATAATCCCCACGGCCTCTACCTTCAAGGGGAAAGTCATGCACACAAGATGGTGGGGGACACGAAAATGCCACACCAAGGGTGACTGAATGCCCAAACATGTGGAAGAGCTCATCTGTGCTGGCAAGAGCTTGGGGTGGTCATAGTACCATGGGGTGGAGATGCCCTTCTTAAGGCATCAGGTCCCTCGAGCTACCTCCATGGAGCCTGGCAGTTGCTCTCAGACAAATTTCAGTTTAAAAAAATCATAAACTGCAACAAGTACTCCTCAAAGAGTCTCTTTATCTGATGCTGCACGATAGGGCACCCTGATTATGCCACAGCAGACACACAGCTATGTGGGTGGCCTGACTGGGCCAGGAGATTTTTGACAGAAGATGTGGCTGCCATTCCCAAGGCTGAACCTCCCATCTGAGTGATGGCAGCTCTCCAGGGACACAGGACATGCCCTGTGACTACAATGGGCCTAACGAGTGTCAGTATTTGCAGAGGAACTCAAGGGACAACAGATGAACAAAGTGAACCCAAAGATGGCTACTTCCCACCTTCACTTTGAAGTCTCTGCCCCAGGAAAGGAAGAACAATTTGGAGAAAGAGGTTTAAGATGAAAGGTGAGTAATAAGTGGCAGGAGTTCAGTAAAGTTTAGCATTTCTGTCTTAGGATAAGACAAATCATCTCCCTTCCCCCTCGACTATAATTTTCTTCCATATAATTTTCTAGCAGTACTCAGTAGGTTTGAAAGTCACCAGCACATAGTCATTAGCTGTATAAACAAAAGCAGATCCAGAGCAAAGAGAACTGGCCAATAAAAACTCCGAGGATATGAACACATAAGAGTGTGATGTGAAGATGTGCCCATGAACACGATGTGATCATGGACCTACATCAAGAACCAGGACTTCAGTCTCAAGGTATCCTGAGAGGCTCAAAGGGTCAGGAGTAGCAGGCAAATCCAGGAAGAAATCAAGTGAAAAATGACTCTCACAGAACCCTTCTATCCTGTAGAACCCATTCTACACGTAGATGGGGATGTAAACTGGTGAAGCCACTATGGAGAACAGTATGGAGGATCTTTAAAAAACAGATGACTACATGATCCAGTAAACTACCATATGTTTCAGCATACATTCAGAAAATATGAAAACTCTAATCCAAAAAGATACATGCACCCCAATGTTGACAGTAGCACTATTTACAATAGGCAAGCCACGGAAGCAACCTAAATGCCCACTGACAGATGAACAATTGGAAAAGTGTGGTGTATATATACACACACAGGAATATTGCTCAACCATAAAAAGGAATGAAATAAGGCCTTTTGCAGCAACATGGGTGGACCTAGAGATTATTACAGTAAGTGAACGCAAAGATAAATATCATATGATCACTTATATGAGGAATCTAAAAAATAATACAAATGAACTTATTTACAAAACAAAGCTGACACATAGAAAGCAAAATTATAGATAAATTATTTGGGGTGGGAGAATCCTTCCTTTTTCTGAGAAGCTCAAGGGAACAGGAAGCACAGTTCTTCTGGAGTGATTGGAAAGGCTCAATTGAGGTGAGATTTGAGCTGGTCTTGGAAAGATTTGTATGATCAAAGAAGCTACAGGAGATGCGGAACCTGTATCATATCAAAATCTAAGGAAAACTTCTCTGGCATTTTCACAGAAAAGGATAAACTATTGGTTTGGCCCAAAGGTTCATTCGGGCCATTAGCAATGTCTCTTCAGACAAATGAACATCTTGAACAGGAAACAGAGATCAAGCCCTGAGCCTTTGGAGTGGGAACACTGATTCCAAGACCCTAGACTACCAGAGAACTAACCCTAAGGAGTATCAAATAGTGAGAACTCACACAAAGGAAACCACGTGAATATAAGACCTGGCATCACCCAACCACCAATAGCACCCTGTGCAGAACATCTCATCTAAACAACAAACAAAAATACAAACCCAATTATCAGCAGACAGGACTAGCACCTCACTCAGCCTTGTTCATCAGAGGGGAGAGAAAAAAAAAAAAAAAAACAGCACAAATCTCACCCTATACTAAGCTTCCACAAACCATTGGACCAACCTGAGGAAGGCAGAAGTCAAAAGGAAGAGAGAATTCAAACTTGAAGCCTGGGAAAAGGAGACTTCAAACACAGTAAGTTTTAAAAAAGTAATGAAAGGGCAGAGAAATACTACACAAGAGAAGAAACAAACTAGAAACACAGAAGTCCAAATAAATGAACAGGCAGTAGGGAAACTACCTGAAAAAGAACTCAGAATAATGACAGTAAAGATGATCAAAAACCTTGAAAACAGAATGGAGAAAATGCAAGAATCAGTTAACAAAGACCTAGAAGAATTAAAGAATACACATACAGAGATAAACAACACAATTACTGAAAATAAAAATACTCTAGCAGGAATCAATAACAGAGCATCTGAAGCAGAAGAACGAATCAGTGAGCTGGAAGATACACTAGTGAAAATAACTTCTGAAGAGCAGAATAAAGTAAAAGGAATGAAAAGAACTGAGGATAGTCTCAGACTTCTGGGGCAATATCAAATGCACCAGCATTTGAATTAAAGGATTCCCAGAAAAAGAAAAGAATTTTTTAAAAAGTATGAGAAAGTTTTTGAAGAGATTATAGTTGAAAATTTCCCCAACATGGAAAAGGAAATAGTCAATCAAGTCCAAGAGGAGTAAAGAGTCCCATACAGGATAAACCCAAGGAGAAACAGGCCAAGACACATACTAATCAAACTAACATAGACTAGACACAAAGAAAGAATATTAAAATCAAAAAGGGAAATGCAACAAGTAATATACAAGGGAAAACCCATATATTTAACAGCTGATCTTTCAACAGAAACTCTGCAAGCCAGAAGGGAATGGTAGGATATATTCAAAGTACTGAAAGGGAAAAATCTACAACCAAGATTACTGTACCCGGCAAGGATCTCATTCAAAATTGATGGAGAAATAAAAAGCTTTTCAGACAAGCAAAAGTTAAGAGAATTCAGTACCACCAAACCAGCTTTACAACAAATGATAAAGGAAACTTATATAGTCAAGAAATACAAGAGAAGAAAAAGATCTACAAAATCAACCCCAACAATTAAGAAAATGGCAATAGGAACATACATGTCTATCAATAATTACCTTAAATGTAAATGGATTAAGTGTTCCAACGAAAGATACAGACTGGCTGAATGGATACAAAAACAAGACCCATATGTATGCTGTCTACAAGAAACCCACTTCACACCTAAAAACACATATAGACTGCAAGTGAGAGGATGGAAAAATATATTCCATGCAAATGGGAAGCAAAAGAAAACTAGAGTAGCAATCCTTATATCAGACAAAATCAACCTTAAAATAAAGATTACAAGAGACAAGGAAGAACACTACACAATGATCAAGGGATCAGTCCAAGAGGAAGACGTAACAATTGCAAATATCTAAGTACCAAACAAAGGAGCACCTCAATGCACAAGACAAACACTAACAGTCATAAAAGGAGAAACTGACAGTAACACAATAATAGTAGGAGATGTTAACACCCAACTGACACCAATGAACAAATCATCAAAACAGAAAATTAATAAGGAAACACAAGTCTTAAATGACACATTAGATGAAATGGATCTAATCAATATCTTCAGGACATTCCATCCAAACGCTGAGAAATACATCTTCTTCTCAAGTGCACATGGAATATTCTCCAAGATAGGTCTACCCACATCTTGGGTCACAAATCAAACCTCAGTAAATTTAAGAAAATTGAAATCATATCAAGTAAATTCTCCAAGCACAACGCTATAAGACTAGATATCAATCACAAGAAAGAAACTGTAAAAAACACAAACACACGGAGATTAAACAATACATTTCTAAATAATCAACAGGTTACCGAAGAAATCAAAAGGGAAATCAAAAAATCTCCAGAAACAAATGACAATGAAAACATGACGACTCAAAAACTATGGGATGCAGCAAAAGCAGTTCGAAGAGAGAAGTTTATAGCAACACAATCCTGCCTCAAGAAACAAGAAAAATATCGAATAGACAACCTAACTTTACACCTAAAACAACTGGCAAAAGAACAACAAAAAAAAATTAGTGGAAGGAAAGAAATCATAAATATCAGAGCAGAAATAAATGAAAAAGAAATGAAAGAAACAATAGTAAAGATTAATAAAACTAAAAGCTGTTTTGTTCAGAAGATAAAATTGACAAACCTTTAGCCTGACTTATCAAGAAAAAAAGACATAAGAATCAAATCAACAAAATTAGAAATGAAAAAAGGAGAGGTCACAGTGGACAATGCAGAAATACAAAGGATTATACAAGACTATTATGAACAACTATAGGGCAATAAAAATGGATAACCTAGAAGAAATGGAGAGATTCTTAGAAAAGTTCATTCTTCTAAGACTGAACCAGGAAGAAATAGAAATTATGAGCAACCCAATTACAAGCACTGAAATTGAAGCTGTGATCAAAAATCTCCCAAAAAACAAAAGCCCAGGACTAGATGGTTTCACAGGAGAATTCTATAAAACATTTTGAGAAGAGCTAATGCCTATCCTTCTAAAACTCTTTCAAAAAACTGCAGAGGAAAGAACATTTCTAAACTCATTCTATGAGGTCACTATCACCCTGATACCAAAACCAAAGAAAACACAAAAAAAGAAAATGACAGCTAAATATCAGTGATGAAAATAGATACAAAAATCCTCAACAAAACTTTAGCAAACAGAATTCAACAACACATCAAAAAGCCCATACACCATGATCAAGTTGGGTTTATTCCAGGGATTCAAGGATTCTTCAATATATCCAAATCAATCAATGTGATATACCATATTAACAAATTGAAAGATAAAAACCATATGATAATCTCAATAGATGCAAAAAAAGCCTTTGACAAAGTTCAGCACCCATTTATGATTAAAACTCTTTAAAAAAATGAGAATAGAAGGAACCTACTTCAGCATAGTAAAGGCCATATATAATAAGCTTATAGCAACATTGTTCTCAATGGTGAAAAACTGAAAGCATTCCTCCTATAATCAGGAACAAGACAAGTTTCAGCACTTTCACCACTATTATTCAACATAGTTTTGGAAGTCCTAGCTACAGCAATCAGAGTAGAAAAAGAAACAAAAGGAATCCAGATAAGAAAAGAAGAAGTAAAGCTCTCACTGAGATGACATGATACCGTACATACAAAACCCTAAAGATAGTATCAGAAAATTACTAGAGCTAATCAGTGAGTTTGACTACGCCAAAGCCTTTGACTGTGTGAATCACAATAAACTGGAAAATTCTGAGAGAAATGGGAATACCAGACCACCTGACCTGCCTCTTGAGAAACCTGTATGCAGATCAGGAAGCAACAGTTAGGATTGGACATGGAACAACAGACTGGTTCCAAGTTGGAAAAGGAGTACGTCAAGGCTGTATATTGTCACCCTGCTTATTTAATTTATATGCAGGGTACATCATGAGAAACGCTGGGCTGGATAAAGCACAAGCTTGAATCAAGATTGCCGGGAGAAATATCAATAACCTCAGATATGCAGATGATACCACATTTATGGCAGAAAGTGAAGAGGAACTAAAAAGCCACCTTATGAATGTGAAAGAGGAGAGTGAAAAAGCTGGCTTAAAGCTCAACATTCAGAAAACTAAGATCATGGCATCTGGTCCCATCAGTTCAGTTCAGTTCAATTCAGTCGCTCAGTCATGTCCAAATCTTTGTAACCTCATGAAGCGCGACACACCAGGCCTCCCTGTCCGTCACCAACTGCTGGAGTCTACCCAAACCCATGTCCACTGAGTGAGTGATGCCATCCAATCATCTCATCCTCTGTCGCCCTGTTCTCCTCCTGCCCTCAATCTTTCCCAACACCAGGGTCTTAACCAATGAGTCAGCTCTTCTTATCAGGTGGCCAAAGTATTGGAGTTTCAGCTTCAACATCTGGTCCCATCACTTCATGTCAAATAGATCAGGAAACAGTGGAAACAGTGGCTGACTTTAATTTTGGGGGCTCCAAAATCACTGCAGTTGGTGATTACAGCCATGAAAGTAAAAGATGCTTACTCCTTGGAAAGAAAGTTATGATCAACCTAGACAGCATATTAAAAAACAGAGACATTACTTTGCCAACAAAGGTCCATCTAGTTGGCTATGATTTTTCCAGTAGTCATGTATGGATGTGAGAGTTGGATTATAAAGAAAGCTGAGTGCTGAAGAATTGATGATTTTGAATTGTGGTGTTGGAGAAGACTCTTTAGAGTCCCTTGACTGCAAGAAGATCCAACCAGTCCATCCTAAATGAGATCAGACCTGGGTGTTCATTGGAAGGACTGATATTGAAGCTGAAGCTCCAATATTTTGGCTACCTGATGCAAAGAGCTGGCTCATTTGAAAAGACCCTGATGCTGGGAAATGTTGAGGGCAGGAGGAGAAGGGGACAACAGAGGATGAGATGATTGGATGGCATCACCAACTCAATGGACATGAGCTTGGGTAGGCTCCGGGAGCTGGTGATGGACAGGGAGGCCTGGCGTGCTGCAGTTCATGTGGTCTCAAAGAGTCAGACACAACTGAGTGACTGAACTGAATTGAACTAAATCAGTGAATTTAGCAAAGCTGTACGATACAAAATCAGTACACAGTAATCACTTACATTTCTATAAACTAACAATGAAAAATCAGAAAAAGAAATTAAGGAATCAATCCCATTCACCATTGCAACAAAAAAATAAAATATCTAGGAATAAACTTACCTAAGGAGACAAAAGAACTGTACACAGACAATTATAAGACACAGATGAAATAAATCAAAGATGATACAAACAGATGGAAAGATATTCATGTTCCTGCACAGGAAGAATCAATATTGTGAAAATGACTATACTACCAAACACAATCTACAGATTCAATGGGATCCCTGTCAAATTACCAATGGCATTTTTTCACAGAACTAGAACAAAAAATTTCACAATTCATGTGGAAATACAAAAGACCCAGAATAGACAAAGCAGTCTTGGGAAAGAAAGGAGCTGGAGAATCAACCTTCCTGACTTCAGATTATACTACAAAGTTACAGTCATCAAGACAGCATGGTACTGGCACAAAAACAGAAATACAGACCAATGGAATAAGATAGAAAGCCCAGAAATAAACCCATGCACCTATGGATAACTTATTTTTGACAAAGAAGGCAAGAATATACAACGGAGCAAAGACAGGCTTCATTAAATGGTGCTGGGAAAACTGGAATGCTACATGGAAAAGAATGAAATTAAAACACCTCCTAACATCATACACAAAGATAAACTCAAAATGGATTAAAGACCTAAATGTAAGACCAGAAACTATAAAACTCTTTAAGGAAAACATAGGCAGAACACTTGATGACATAAATCAAAGCAAGATGCTCTATGACATACCTCCTAGAGTAACAGAAATAAAAACAAAAGTATGCAAGTGGGACCTGATTAAACTTAAAAGCTTTTGCACAGCAAAGGAAACCATAAGCAAGGTGAAAAGACAACCCTAAGAATGGGAAAATAATAGCAAATGGAACAACTGACAAAGGATTAATTTCCAAAATATATAGGCAGGTCATACAACTCAATACCAGAAAAACAAACAACCCAATCAAAAAGTGGGGAAAAGACCTAGACAGATATTTCTCCAAAGATGACATACAGATGGCTAACAAACATGTGAAAAGATGCTCAACATCACTCGTTATTAGAGAAATGAAAGTCAAAACTACAATGAGATATCACCTCACACCAGTCTGAATGGCCATAATCAAAAAGACTACAAACGATAAATGCTGGAGAGGGTGTGAAGAAATGGGAACCTTGTTTCACTATTGGTGGAAATGTAAACTGATCTAACCACTATGGAAGACAGTATGGAGATTCCTTTAAAAACTAGGAATAAAACCACCTTATGATCCAGTAATTCCACTCCTAGGCACATGCCCTGAGGAAACCAAAATTGAAAATGATACATGTATCCCATTGTTCACTGTAGCACTGTTTACAATAGCTAGAACAGGTCATGGTGGAGAGGTCTGACAGAAATGTGGTCCACTGGAGGAGGGAATGGCAAACCACTTCAGTATTCATGCCTTGAGAATCCCATGAACAGTATGAAAAGGCAAAAGGACACTGAAAGTTGAACTCCCCAGGTCAGTAGGTGCCCAATATGCTACTGGAGATCAGTGGAGAAGTAATTCCTGAAAGAATGAAGAGACGGAGGCAAAGCAAAAACAACACCCAGTTGTGGATGTGACTGGTGATGGAAGCAAGGTCCAATGCTATAAAGAGCAATATTGCATAGGAGCCTGGAATATTAGGTCCATGAATCAAGGCAAATTGGAAGTGGTCAAACAGGAGATGGCAAGAGTGAATGTCAACATTTTAGGAATCAGTGAACTAAAATAGATTGGAATGGGTGAATTTAACTCAGATGACCATTATACCTACTACTGTGAGCAAAAATTCCTTAGAAGAAATGGATTAGCCATCATAGTCAACAAAAGTGTCTGAAATGCAGCACTTGGATGCAATCTCAAAAATGACAGAATGATCTCTGTTTGTTTCCAAGGCAAACCATTCAATATCATGGTAATCCAAGTCTACGCCCCGATCAGTAATGCTGAAGAAGCTGAAGGTGACCGGTTCTATGAAGACCACAAGACCTTCTAGAACTAACACCCAAAAAAGATGTCCTTTTCATTATAGGGGACTGGAATGCAAAAGTAGTAAGTCAAGAAACACCTGGAGTAACAGGCAAATTTGGCCGTGGAGTACAGAATGAAGTAGGGCAAAGGCTAATAGAGTTTTGCCAAGAAAATGCACTGGTCATAGCAAACACCCTCTTCCAACAACACAAGAGAAGACTCTACACATGGACATCACTAGATGGCCAACACTGAAATCAGACTGATTATATTCTTTGCAGTCAAAGATGGAGAAGCTTTATACAGTCAGCAAAAACAAGACTGGGAGCTGACTGTGGCTCAGGTCATGAGCTCCTTATTGCCAAATTCAGACTTAAATTGAAGAAAGTAGGGAAAACCACTAGACCATTCAGGTATGATCTAAATCAAATCCCTTACGATTATAGAGTGGAAGTGGGATATAGATTTAAGGGACTAGATCTGATAGACAGAGTGCCTGATGAACTATGGATGGAGGTTCATGACATTGTACAGGAGACAGGGATCAAGACCATCCACAAGAAAAAGAAATGCAATAAAACCAAAATGGGTGTCTAAGGAGGCCTTACAAATAGCTGTGAAAAGAAGAGAAGCAAAAAACAAAGCAGAAAAGGAAAGATATACCCATTTGAATGCAGAGTTCCAAAGAATAGCAAGGAGAGATAAGAAAGCCTTCCTCAGTGATCACTGCAAAGAAATAAAGGAAAACAATAGGATGGGAAAGACTAGAGATCTTTTCAAGAAAATTAGAGATACCAATGGAACATTTCATGCAAAGATGGACACAATAAAGGACAGAAATGGTATGGACCTAACAGAAACAGAAGTTATTAAGAAGAGGTGGCAAGAAGACACAGAAGAACTGTACAAAAAAGATCTTCACAACCCAGATAATCATGATGGTGTGATCACTCACACTCACCTAGAGCCAGACATCCTGGAATGTGAAGTCAAGTGGGCCTTAGGAAGCATCACTATAAACAAATCTAGTGGAGGTGATGGAATTCCAGTTGAGCTATTTCAAATCCTAAAAGATGATGCTGTGAAAGTGCTGCACTCAATATGGCAGCAAATTTGGAAAATTCAGCAGTGGCCACAGGACTGGAAAAGGTCAGTTTTCATTCCAATCCCAAAGAAAGGCAATGCCATTCAAACTAGGATGTTCAAACTACCGCACAATTGCACATATCTCACACGCTACCAAAGTAAATGCTCAAAATTCTCCAAGCCAGTCTTCAACAGTATGTGAACCATGAACTTTCAGATGTTCCAACTGGTTTTAGAAAAGGCAGTGGAAGCAGAGATCAAATTTTCAACATCTGCTGGATCACCGAAAAAGCACAAATGTTCCAGTAAAACATCTATTTCTGCTTTATTGACTATGCCAAAGCCTTTGACTATGTGGATCACAACAAACTGGAAAATTCTGAAAGAGATGGGAATACCAGACCACCTGACCTGTCTCTTGAGAAACCTGTATGCATGTCAGGAAGCAAAAGTTAGAACTGGACATGGAACAACAGACTGTTTCCAAATAGGAAAAGGAGTACATCAAGGCTATATATTGTCATCCTGCTTATTTAACTTATATGCAGAGCACATCATGAGAAACGCTGGGTTGGATGAAGCACAAGCTGGAATCAAGACTGCCAGGAGACAATGTTCATCAGAGCACTGTTTACAATAGCTAGGACATGGAAGCAACCTCGTTGTCCATTGGCAGACAAATGGATAAGAACGTTGTGGTACATATACACAATGGAATATTACTCAGCTATTAAAAAGAAGATATTTGAATCAGTTCTAATGAGGTGGATGAAACTGGAGTCTATTATACAGAGTGAATTAAGTCAGAAAGAAAAACACCAATATAGTATATATATGGAATTTAGAAAGATGGTAACAACATTCCTATACGTGAGACAGCAAAAGAGACACAGACATAAAGAACAGACTTTTGGACTCTGTGGGAGAAGGTGAGGGTGGGATGATTTGAGAGAATAGCATTGAAACATATATATTACCATATGTGAAATAGATCACCAGTCCAAGTTCGATGCATGAAACAGGGCACTCAAAGATGGTTCACTGAGACAACCCAGAGGGATGGGACAGGGAGGGAAAAGAGAGGGGGGTTCGGGATGGATGACACATATACTCCTGTGGCTGATTCATATCAATGCATGGCAAAACCACCATAATATTCTAAAGTAATTAGCCTCCAATTAAAATAAATTAGTTTTTTAAAAAAAGATTGCCGGGAGAAATATCAATAACCTCAAATATGCAGATGACTCCACCCTGATGGCAGAAAGTGAAGAAAAACTAGAGCCACTTGATGAAAGTGAAAGAGTAGAGTGAAAAAGTTGGCTTAAAGCTCAACATTCAGAAAACAAAGATCATGGCATCTGGTTCTATCACTTCATGGCAAGTGGATGGGGAAACAGTGGAAACAGTGGCAGACTTTATTTTTTGGGGCTCCCAAATCACTGCAGATGGTGACTGCAGCCATGAAATTAAAAGATGCTTACTCCTTGAAAGGAAAGTTATGACCAACCTAGATAGCATATTAAAAGCAGAGACATTAGTTTGCTAACAAAGGTCCATCTGGTCAAGGCTATGGTTTTTCCAGTGGTCATGTATGGATGTGAGAGTTGGACTGTGAAGAAAGCTGAGCGCCGAAGAATTGATGCTTTGAACTGTGGTGTTGGAGAAGACTCTTGAGAGTCCCTTGGACTGCAAGGAGATCCAACCAGTCCATCCTAAATGAGATCAGTCCTGGGTGTTCTTTGGAAGGACTGATGCTGAAGCTGAAACTCCAGTACTTTGGTCACCTCATGTGAAGAGTTGACTCATTGGAAAAGACCCTGATGCTGGGAGGGATTGGGGGCAGGAGGAGGTGGGGACGACAGAGGATGAGATGGCATCACTGACTCAATGGGCATGAGTTTGAGTAAACTCCAGGAGTTGGTGATGGACAGGGGGGCCTGGCGTGCTGCAATTCATGGGGTCGCAAAGAGTCGGATACAACTGAGCTGAGCGACTGAACTGAACTGAAGAAGGAGAAATACCCTATGACACATCTTATATGTGGAATCTAAAAAGAAATGATACAAATGTTACAAAATAGAAAGAGACACAGACTTAAAGAACCAAATTATGGTTGCCGGGTGGAAGGATAGGGGAAAGAGATGGTTAAGGAGTTTTAGGACAGACATATACACACTGCTATATTTAAAATGGATGACCAACAAGGTCCTACTGTATACCACAGGGAACTTTGCTCAATGTTATTTGGCAGCCTGAATGGGAGGGGTGTTTGGGGGAGAATGTATACATTTATAAGTATAGTTGAGTCCCTTCACTGTTCACTTGAAATTATCACATTATTAATCAGCGATGTGTGCTAAGTCACTACAGTCCTTTCAAACTCTTTGCAACCCTATGGACTGTAGCCCGCCAGGCTCCTCTGTCCATGGATTCTCCAGCCTATACTCTGATATAAAATAAGAAGTTTTTTAAAAAAGTTAAAGGGCTGTCTGCTAAGAATGAAGAGACCACATCTGTAAGGGATAGGAAAAGTTTTAAATTGTTGAAAAGAATGGGAGATGAACATGACAAGAGAAAGAAAAAGATTCCTGGGTATCCACAGTGACCCAGCTGAGGTTGAGACACAAATAACAGTTTGCCTGGCTCTGTGATTTCCTCCCACAAAGTGCTGAGCTGCTCAGAGGCAGAGAGAAAGGGGGGGCAGGTATTTTGTTGGGTGGGTGCAGGAGGCAAGGAAGTGGAGAAAAGAAGCTCAGATGACCACAGGGCATGAAAAGGGAAGGGAAAGAGGCACAGAGTGTACCTATAGGGTGTTCTAGTTAGAATCCACTTCTGCTGATTTACACAGAGAGGGATATACACAGCTCAAAAAAATCACCAAGTGGTGTCAAGAAATAGTCTCTAGTTGGTGTCCAGGAGCGACTCTCCCCAACACACCATCGGCCTGGTCCATCAGATAGGCTGAGACTCCTACCCTAATCATTAAACTTTAGCTCCAGGTACTCACCACAGCTGCAGGCTATAGAACCAAATGCCCCCAACATCCTGTTCTGAAGAAAACAGAGGCCCCTACTGAGCCCTCTCTGTGTTAATATAACTCAGTTTTGAGTCAAAGTCTCTTACAGATACATTAGGTTGGTGGGACTAAACCAAGTCTCTGCACCAGGAAGCAAGGGAGATTGAGGACTGAACTGTGTATTGCACACAGGACTGGCAAGGTCTGTCCTTTCTAAGAAGACAGAGGTGCTCCTTCCAGGGGACATGGCCCTGCCCCTGTGTATGGCTTCCTAAGCAACATGTAGATTGGGCTTCAGTCTACCCTTCACCCCTACCTCTTCAGGTGGCAGATTCCGTGCAGAACAGAAAGGCTACACCCTTTCTAGGGCTTACTGATCCAGGAGAAGTCTTACAGGAGTCAAAAGTAAGTCTCCACAAAGTCAAGAGTACATGTGTGATGGGAAAGAGACCACGAGCTGAGGTGGGGGCGGTGGGTAGAGCAGTGGGTATCATGGTCACAGCACAAAACACAGAAGCAGGGGGTATTTAGTATGGGAACAAGAAGTCCCTGTTGGAGGTGGGTGAAGTGCACGGGAGTCTAGGAAGCCTTGGAGAGACACAGCATCTCTGTGGATGTTAAAAACCAGCTTGAAGGAAGAATAGGGGAGTCGGATTCCAAAGTCTCTGTGAGAAAGTGACAGGGAGACGGGCTGATGGCAACCAGCAATGACCCCAAAACATGAGAGGCTTCATGCAAGGACGGACGTTGCAGCAAGGAGCAGACAAACCACCACAACATCCCAGCTTTCCTCTCCTCGCCCTCTTAGGCCTTCATTTAAGCAAATACTTCTCAAACTTCCAAGTCTCAACTCCGACAGCCATAACAAAACACCACAGATGGGGTGGCTTAAACAACAGAAATTGATCACTTACAGTTCTGGAGGTCTGGCTGCAGGTCCTAGAATACGGACAGTACTGGCCTGGCCAGGTTCTGGAGAGGAGAGCTCTCTCTTTCCTGCCTCTGCCCCATGTGGAGGGAAGGCGGCAGGTTCTCAGGTGTTTCTTCTTATGAGGATGCTAATCCCCTGGCAAGAGCCTCGCCCTCCTGATCTCATTTAACCCTGATTACCACCCAAAGCCCCGCCTCCTAATATCACTGTATTGGGGGTTAGGATTTCAGAATATGAATCTGTGGGCTGCCCTGGTGGCTGAGTGGTAAAGAATCTGCCGGCCAATGGAGGAGATGAGGGTTCAATCCTTAGGTAAGGAAGATCCCCTGGAGAAGGAAATGCAACCCACTCCAGTATTTTTGCCTGGAGAAGTCCATGGACAGAGGAAACTGATGGGCTATAAACCATGGGGTCGTAAAAGAGTCAGACATGAGTTAGTGACTAAACAACAACAATATAAATTTGTAAGGGTCACAAATTCCACTCCACTGTCTGTGAACAAAGTCCCTATTCTCACGGAGTTTACTTATGCAGGGAGGCAGACAATAAACAACAACAACAAAAAAACTGGAAAAATAACTGCCATATGACCCAGCAATCCCACTGCTGGGCATACACACCGAGGAAACCAGAATTGAAAGAGACACGTGTACCCCAGTGTTCACTGCAGCACTGTTTACAATAGCCAGGACATGGAAGCAACCTAGATGCCCATCAGCAGATCAATGGATAAGGAAGTTGTGGTACATATACAAATGGAATATTACTCAGCTATAAAAAAAGAACACATTTGAATCATTTCTAATGAGGTAGATGAAACTGGAGCCTATTATACAGAGTGAAGTAAGTCAGAAAGAGAAACACCAATACAGTGTATTAATGTGTATATATATATATATATATATATATATATATATATATATATGGAATTTAGAAAGAGATGACGACCCTATATGCAAGACAGCAAGAGAGGCACAGATGTAAAGAACAGACTTTTGGACTCTGTGGGAGAAGGTGAGGGTGAGATGATTTGAGAGAATAGCATTGAAACTTGTATATTGCCATATATAAAACAGATGACCAGTGCAAGTTCGATGCATGAAGCAGGGTACACAAAGCCTGTGCTCTGGGACAACCCAGAGGGATGGGGTGGGGAGGGTGGTGGGAGGGAGGTCCAGGATGTTGGGGTCCATGTACACCCATGGCTGATTCATGTCAATGTATGGAAAAACCACCACAATATTGTAAAGAAATTATCCTCCAATTAAAATAAATAAGTTTTCTAAAATGAAATTTTAAATATATATATATAATGTTAGGCTCACCAGTGCTATAAAAAAGTTAGTTTGGTGGGGAGAGGGGAAGCCAGGGTATTATGGTGTACAGAGCAGATATGGAAGAAGGGAGTAGGGCATGAAATATATGGCGGAAGAGTATCAAGTGCAAAAGTCCTGAAACAGGACCAGGTTTGACTTGAGAAAATGGAGCAAAGAGAGGGGAAAAGAGGACAGTGGTAGGGTTTACTGTAGTTGGAGCATAACAGGGGCAAGCCACAGAGGGACACTGTAAGGACTTCAGTTTTTCCTCTGAGTGAGGTGAAAGCCACCACAGGTTAAAGAAGAGGAAAATGACACGACCCAGAAACCGGAGAATGGAAACTCTACAGTGGAGAAAAGTCACACATGTAGTGTTGCAGGGAAGCAGGCAGGGTCGGAGGGAAGCGGAGAGTGGATTGAGGAGGCTGAGAACACAGAGGTGAGGGCTCACAGAGCCCTGTGGACTCAGAGGTGGGGAGGATAGAGGTGGGAGGATGCCTGGGGGATCCGGGGTTAAAGGGGTGAGGAGATGCCCAGGGTCTGCGGGGAGAGGGCAGAATGGACTCTCCTGTGAAGCTGGGTTCTGGGCAAAGGCTGTGGTAGATCATGGAAGCCACCAGCAGAAGTTCCCACATGGCTTCAGGACATCTGGGGGGATGTGAGAGGCGGGGACACCTCCCAAAAGTGCAGCATGGTGCTCTGGGTTGCAAGAGGTCAAGAGACTGTCTGGCCAACATCTCTCTTGTGGTAAATGTGGGGAGGTGGGAAGCAGAAATAAAGGAAACCTGGAAAGCTGTCCAGCCCAGGAAAGTCCTCACCCTGTGATGACTGATGAGGAAGCGCTTTGGGGAGAGAGATGCTGAGCCAGGAAGGGAAAAGGGAAGTGAAAGGCTGCAACCTGGGATACTTCCTCCTCCAGGCTTTACCCTCCCGATGACCTAGACCTGCTGAGGACTCGCAGGCAGGAGGCCACAGATTGTAGAGGCGAAAAAGCCAGCGTGAATCTGATCAAGAACCAAGCCTCCAGAACTTCATTTGCAATTCGGCTGCTCCTTTGGCAAAAGGTCCCCTGTGCAGCTGTTCCACCCAGAGAGGCTCTGCCAGGTAAACCACACGATGCCTCCCCATTGCCAGCCTGAAGGCTACAGAATGTCGCTCCCCCTCCCAGCGTTTCTAGCTCCAGGCAGGCTCTCCGGCCAGAGCTACACTGGACAGCAGGCAAGGGAGGGGGCCCAGGCTCAAGCAGGGAGCTCTGGCTGGCTCTTTCTCGCCTGATTGAGGCGAGCTCCGAAATGCTCTCTGATCTGAGCCCTCTGCCAGTTCTGGAAGGGTTGGGCTTGTCACAACTCCAAAAAAAGAGCAGGAGGCTACTTAGCTATAGATGAATAATAATTGGGCCTTTGTCTAACAGCGACTGTGCTGATGAATAATTAAAAATTTTATTACAATTGAGAAGCACTCTGCCCACATGGATGGGTCTGTGGGCTGTGCCAGGGGAAACGCAGGTAATGAAAGAGTACCTTCCAGGTTCTGAAGTCACAGTCATCATTGTGTTTAAGATGGTTGGGGTCTTCAGAAAAGTTAGGGGTTAAGCAGACCCAAACGCTCTCTTCCTTTACACTTCTTTTCAGGATCTAATAAGATAAATCAGTTCGAGCAGAACTTGGGCATGCAAATGGCTGAAGTAGCTAGAAGTGAAACCAGGAGGAAGGAGATAATGAGAAATAGGTAGTAACCATTAGCCAGACAAATATCCTTGTGTCATAGCCAATGATAGGGATGCTGATGATAGTAGAGAGGGCACAGCTGGTGTATAATGGGAGGCGGACTGACCTCAGGAGTCAGAACACCCAAGTTCAACAGCTTGCCTACTTCTCACCTGTGCCCTTGGGCAAACTCAACTCCGCAGACCTCCCTTTTTGAACCTATAAAATGGGGATAATACTACTCTGTCCTTGTGATATCCTGAGGGCTTAACAAAGTAGTGTTAATGAGAGTATTTGGTGATTCTAAAGACAGTGAATGCAAGTAATTATAGCTTACAAATCAGAATTTAAAGGCGACTGGGTCCAATCAGCTTGAGTTGTGATAGGCTGGGTGAATCAGGATTCAGAAATAGTGGAAAAGAAAATCTGTAGTATTTGGATTAGATATGAAATTACTGCAAAATTCTATAGGGTTCAACTTAAATGCATTGAAAAAGGTAAATAAATCCCTCTAGTTGTTAAACAGCATTTCATCTTTCTCTAGTTTGTCAAGAGGATAGAACACTTAAAGAGGGACAACTAGATGTTAATTATTTTTATGGAACAGTGCCTACAGAATTCATACATCCACCATCCACCAATTTATTCAGACAGTGGGAAGTAACCATGGGCAGGAGGGACTATTTTTGTTAAATGTATAAAAACTGAACTCTGACCATACCTGATCTCCTTTAATGCTCATAACACAGAATGAAACTCAGGCTCAGAGGAGCTCAGGTAACAAGATCAAGGTCCCAAGGTTACCAATGCCTAGACCCACAATTAGAAGTTTATTTCTCTCTTAAAAGCCATCAAAACATTCACTATACTATTCTTCATAATTCAGGTGGAGAGGCACCATTTACCATCATATGGTCCCTTTCCCTTATAATCTCCTAGGAGAGATGACAGTGCAACAGATGAATTCAGCAAGTATTTATTAAGTTCCTTTGTTCAAAATTCTGGGGATCCACTGATAAAGGAAAGAGATGAAACCCTATTCTTGGGAGTAGCTATGAGGTGAGGGCCAAGTGTGTGGTATAGACCCAGTGCTGGAGATCCTGAAAACCCCTCACTACCCTTGGTGTTGAACCCTTACATTCTTGCTATTAGGTGTCCATGGATGCAGCTACCCCACCCCCCAGGACTCCCCACCAGACGAGCATCCAGAAGCTGGCTGACAGTGGGCAGACCAGCATGAAAATGGACAGCGCAGGGATCTGAAGTCCTGTTCTGGCTTCACCATTAGTGGGCCTGTGACTTTCTCTCCACCCCTCATCTACTGTATCAGTTTCCTTGTTTGTAAATGAGGATATTGTTGACTAGAGAGGGGCTGGTAAGACATAGTCCAAAAGGACTTGAGCAATAATACTAAAAGTTCACTTGTATTCACTAGCAACCCACTCCAGTATTCTTGCCTGGGAAATCCCATGGACAGAGGAGCCTGGTGGGCTACAGTCTACAGGGCTGCAAGAGCCAGACAAGACTTAATGACTAAACCACCACCACCCATTATCCCTTTATGTTTCTGTTAATCAAACTCAGGATAGTTGGTTCTTAGCCATCTGTGGGGCTCCATCAAATACAAACTTCGAACATTCCAAACTGCTCCTATGTATCAGGAATAGTGTCTACTCCATAAGGAGTGGTTGCAGAAAGTGAAGGACCAGAAAAATGAGGCATCTTTTCAGGTCAGCTCCTTCCTTCCACCTCTTCTTGGGCACAGATCTATGTAACACATGCTGGAAGTCTGGGTAGCTGCAATTAACAAAGGGTCAAATGGCAAGAGGAGGAATTTCTAAAATTTTTGATAGAAATGCTGAGGTATATACAATGGAATACTACTCAGCCATAAAAAGAATGAAATGATACCATCTGCAGCAACATGAATGCAAACAGATATGATCACATTAAGGGAAGTAAGTCAGAAAAAGAAAGACAAATACCATGTGATATCACTTATACATGGAATCTAAAATATGACACAAGAGTTTCTGTTTTGTAGATAGGTTCAGACTCATGGACACAGACATCAGACTTGTTGTGGCCAAGGGGAAGGGGGCTGAGGGAGGGATGGAGTAGGAAGTTGGAGTTAGCAGATGTAAGCTATTAGACATAGAATGGATACACAGCAAGGTCCCACTGTACAGCATAGGGAACTATATTCAATATCCTATGGTAAACCATCATGGAAAAGAAAAATAATATAAAGGATAAAAAGAATAGCTAGTGGGGAAGCTGCTATATAACACAGGGAGCTCAGTCTGGTGCTCTGTGATGACCTAGAGGGGTGGGATGGGGGAGGGGGGAAGGAGGCTCAAGAGGGAGGGGATATATGTAGATTTACGGCTCATTCACAGTTTTGTATGGCAGAAACCAACACAGCACTGTAAAGCAATTATCCTCCAATTATAAATTATAAAAAAGTGCAAAAGGAAAAAAGAAAAATATATATATAAAGAAAGAATATATATGTGTGTAATTGAGTCATTTTACAGCAGAAATTAACACAACATTATAAATCAACTATTTTTCACTTTAAAAAAAAAAAAAGATCTGCTGCAGTATTTAGTTACACTGGAACTTCCTTGACGCCAGGAGCTGCCCTCCTGTGACTGCGTCCTAACCACTGAGCTCCATGGCTCGGAAATGCTGCCTCATCTCACAGAACAACAGACCAGCTGCCCTCCCACCATCCAAATGGGCCTGGACATCTGGCCCATGTCGCTCCAAAGGGCCCCATCCTGAGCAACCCTCAAGCGAAGTACTCCAAGCTGCCACGTGGACTCAGGCCAGGGCTGCATGCTCAACGGTTGGCCGCCAGCCGATAAGGTCCCCTCGACACAGGTCATGAAGAGTTGGCTGGTAGCTCAGTCCTTCTAACAATGAGATCAGATGTGACAGACAAGCAGTCCAGTTTATTTGCGCAGCTCTCAACTCCTGTACTTCATCAGAAAGAAATAGAAACCAATCCTAAAAGGTGAATTTGGGGTGTTATATAAACATGGCCTTCGTTGTCCTTGTTCTGTCCTTCTTAACTGCCTAAAGCTATGTGAATGGGGAACTAGGCAATCTGCCCACAGGTCTCCAGGGATGAACCCGGATGAATATCCACTACCATTTTACTGAATTTGCAGTCTTCTCCTGAAATTCAAAAACATTTGCAGTTGGCTCATCCGTGCCTGGGCTTCCCTGGTGGCTCAGTGATAAAGAATCGACCTGCAATGTAGGAGACACAACTTTGATCCCTGGGCCAGGAAGATCCCCTGGAGTAGGAAATGGCAAGCCACTGCAGTATTCTTGCCTGGGAAATCCCATGGACAGAGGAGCCTGGAGGGCTACAGTCCATGAGGTCACTAAAGAGTCTGACATAACTGAACAACATCTCATGCACATTGTCCCTGCAGCATCACAGGAGACGGGGCTGTGGGAACAGGGGAGAGGGTCCCTGCCATTCAGAGAATCTGTCCATCCCTGGAGCTAGACCTGCTCACACAACCTCCTCCAAACAGCAAACCTGAAACCACCTAGGACGTCATCACAAGAAGCTTCCTGGTGACCACTACATGAAGCAAAACCATGACTTCACAGGCATCCAATTATTTAAAACAAACTTCCTTCTATTGACATGAAACCAGCTTCTCCAGTACTTTCTTTCATTGGTCTACTAGATATACCATATTTATATCAGACCTTCATAAAATATAAGTGGCCTAAAGAAGAGGAACAGGGGCCTCGATGCTCCCTTGCAGATCCTCCTGCTAATCCATCCCCACAGAGGTGTTTTAACTTCTTTCTTGACTTGTTTTGAAAAGTCAGGTCCTCTGACTCACATCTTGATCAGTTATAAAAGACTTTCCTCTCAGGGCACTGCTTTTCCTGGGCCCCTCATCTGTCTCCCTGGAAATCACGTAACCCTCCAGTCACTGCAACGTCCAGCCCATGGACACTAAAGCATTCGAGGCAGAGCCCAACCTGAGTGACTGTGAACATCAGAAAGACGGTTGTGGCTGCTTCTTGATGCTTATTAGAGGCAAAATAAAACCCACAATGATAAACTGTTCATTTCCCAGTAGTGAGATCACATGGTTCAATCCAGCAACGGCTTCTAGATTTAACCTCTCTCCAAAATTATTTCTGCAAACATGTCAAGTCAGTTCAGTTCAGCCGCTCAGTCGTATCTAACTCTTTGCAACCCCATGGACTACAGCACACCAGGCTTCCCTGTCCATCACCAACTCCCAGAGCTTGCTCAAACTCATGTCCAACGAGTCAGTGATGCCATCCAACCATCTCATCTTCTGTCATCTCCTCCTCCTCCTGCCTTCAATCTTTCCCAGCATCTGCAAACATGTCAAATGCTGCTCTAAATGATAGGGATATACTCTATGGACCTGAACCATCATCAGAAAAAAAATCACCCCCTCTTCTCACAGTCATCTCCATCTGCCAGAACACTCCCTCACAGTGAGAAAGGAGATGGCAGAAAGCCAAAGAGTAACTAGCTAATAATCCTGGGGACTTCCCTGGTGGCCCATGGTTAAGACTTTGCCTTCCAAAGCAAGGGGTGCAGGTTCAAGCCCTGGCTGGGAAGCTAAGATCCCATATGCCTCCTGGCCAAAAAACCAAAACATAAAACAGAAGCAACATTATAATAAAGACTTTTTAAAAAATGGTCCACATAAAAAAACCCTTTCACTCCACATATTTGCATGGAACAAACCTTTTGTTTTCAGAGCAATAAGTGGCTGAGAAAAAAGATCTCATGAAATCATAACCCATATCCATATATTCTGGAAGCTCTGTGGTATCTCTCAAGTGGGAAAGGATTCCTTTATTGTTGATGTTGATGATATTTTTGGCTCATTTTATGTTATCCAGTATTTCAATGTGGAGAGCAAAGTACAGACTGTAAGAAATCAAGTATCTGTGCATCCAACACCTAGCTTTCACATTATTAGCAAGTTACCACATATTTTTCAGGCTTTTTCTCTTCTTTTTGTAAAAGAAGAAAGCATCTAGGTACATGTAATGCCCTGTGAATGTTCTTCCCTGATCCCATGCACTTCCTTCCACTCCAGTAGGTAATCATTGGTCTGAGGTGAATGGTATCAGTCCTATAAAGACCTTTACAAAATACTTAATACATATATACACATATGGAAATGATAGGGGGTTTCCCTGGTGATCCAGTGGTTGGGAATCCGCCTTGCAATGGAGGGGACACTGGTTCAATTCCTGGTTCAGAAGATCCCACAAGCTGAGGGGCAACTAAGCCCCTGTGTGACAACTACTGAAGCCTGTGCAACCTGGAGCCCATGCTCCCCAACAAGGGAAGTCACTGCAGTGAGAAGCCCGTCCACTGCAACTAAAGAGTAGCCCCTGCTCATGGACCGCAACTAGAGAAAGCCCGTGAAGCAACAGTCAGTATAGCCTGACTATAATTTTTTTTTTAAATAAATTTTAAAAGGAAATGATGGGATTTGGGGTGGATATTTTACATTTTTAGTAAAATTATATCATTCTGTAATGTACTATTCTGTACTTGCTTTTTTCACTGCACATTATGCTTTTGAAATGTATCCATAATGGTCCATGCAACTCTGAGCCACATATCCCAACTGCTATTATTTCTATCTTTAAAAAGAAAATTTTCATTGATTTTTGCCAGCCACTTGCTTCCCTGCCCTTTGCTCTCTTTACCGTTTTGGCAATAAAATTCCTTGAAAGTGTTGTCCACCCTCACTGACTCTAAATTTTCTCTTGAACCCTTTTACTCCATTGCAGTCAGGCCCTCAAACTCCCCTAGCAAGAGACCCTGGTGTTGACAGCTAAAAATCCTTCTCTCAAGAGTGGCTACCCTGCTTCATGAGTGGCCAACAAGAAGCCTCTCATCTCAGCTCCTGTGGTGGCCCCACAGCTTTAGAGGGACTCTCTTGGCTTCTCTGTCTAGAACTTTCGGACCTGGGGCCACACACCTCTGCAGGCTGGCTCACCTCAAGGGATCGTCATTGCAGTTGGGCTGCCTCTGCAGCTGTGTGATTGTCCTAAGAACACTGCACAAATGAAGATGCCCAGTCTAGAAGTCCACTGTGATATCATCCAAGGACTTGCAGAAACATTACGTTGAGTTTTCCTCCTTTGTGGACACTGCCCCCTGGAAGATGGACAAAGAGCCTCTCTCCAGGACCGCCTACCCTCAGTGGCCCTTGGCTTCCACTCGGCTGGCCAGCAAAGCCCCTAGCATCTAGAAGGCTAGAGGCCCACAGGTGGGTCAAGATTTTCCAGCCCATTTCCTCCATTCCTGAAAACATACTTTGTCGCAGTTTGCACTAATGGTCTATGAATGTGGGCTTGGATCCCCATCAGGGAGAGGACTTGGAGCTCGAGAAGCAGCAAGGATGAACCATTTTCAGAGAATCTCAACTGTGAAATGACACCTTTCTCATCCATGCAGATGCTACCCGGACCTTATCTGTGCACCCCACTCATGGAGAAAGATGGAGTCATATACCAGGAAAGGCTTCCCTGGTGGCTCAGACGGTAACGAATCTGCCTGCAATGCAGGAGACCCGGATTCGATGCATGGATCAGGAAGATCTCCTGGAGAAGGGAATGGCAACCCACTCCAGAATTCTTGCCTGGAGAATTCCATGGACAGAGGAGCATGGCCGGCTACAGTCCATGGGTTCTCAAAGAGTCGGACACAACTGAGTGACTAACACTGTATACCAGGAAGCCTAACTGTACTGATAAATTGCCTAGATGCACTAGCCAGATTCACGGTGCTGACAGGCAGTTTCTTTTCTTTTGTTCTGTTCAATTGCTTTGCATCTCAATTTATACTGAGATATGGGTAGATACGCCTGAGTTCCAAAAGTCCCAGTGTCCTGCTCAGGAAATGTAGAAAAACAAAACAGACACTGTAAATATTCTCTCCAAAGCCCAGCACTGAGAAACAAATTACCTGTACAGAGAAAACTGCAAATAGATGCTGCTTATCCTGTCAATATATTTCCTAGACTGATTTTTGTTTTGCATTATGCTTTTCATAAAATGCATCCTAAAAAGATTTTCACAATGAAGCATGTAAATGTCGTGAGGACTGCAGAGAGAGGAAAATAACACGAAGTAGGGACAAAGAGAAAGATCTGAACCAAAGATTTTGGAAAGAAGGGTTATTGAGGACAAATAGAACATTTAAAAGTGGGTCCTATTTAATTCAATAATCAGAGAAGTAACTCAAGACAAGTAAATTGGCTTTCTTCTCCTTTCTGGATATTTCTTGTCTTGAGTTCTCCCCTGGGTAAGATAGCCAGGGTTTGAGTCTTGGCTCTCTCACATACTATCTGTGACCTTGGGTGATTTATTTTACCTCTGTAAGATTCAGTCTCATTATCTGTAAAATAAAAGATAATTACAGGGGCTTCTCTAGTGATCCAGTGGTTAAGCCTTCACCTTCCAATACAGAGGGTACAGGTTCCATCCCTGGATGGGGTGTTAAGATCTCACATGCCTTGCAGTCAAAAACCAAAACATAAAACAGAAGCAATATTCTAACAAATTCAATAAAGACTTTAAAAAAAAGGGGGGGGGGTAATTACAGCACCCATCTTTTTAGGTAGCTATGAGCATTATACTGAATGAAGCACCCCGCCTGGCACATCAAATGAATTCAGTTCATATCACTGGTAATAGTATTAATATTCCCTTCATAAATTTCTCAGTACTCATTTCCTCCCATTTTAAACCTCCCTTGACCCCTCATCCACTCCGTCTACCTTCGGCCTCCCACCTCATCACTGCTTTCATTCCCATCTCTCTGAGCCCAACTGACAAACTCCTTCACAATCTTTCCCAATCTATCTTTCCAGCCACAGGTACTTCCCTCGCTCCGTAAACATCCTCCGTGCTGACCGCACACTTCTTCCCAGGCCTCGGTGATGACAGCTCTCTAGTGGTGCTCTGTCCTTACCTCCTTTGTGCTCTTTCCCTGGAATGTCCTTCTCCTCCTGCTGTCAGACCCAAGATGACCCGACCTCTCTCCAAGGCTCCAGGAACCCACCTCTGACCTGCACTTGTCTCTTTGTATTGCCAAGTTCTGTCTCTGAAATATACTTCTCACCCAAATTGTGAGCAGTAGATCTCTATATATTGGGTTGGCCAAAAATTTCCTTTGCATTTGTCCATAATATCTTATGGAAAAACCCAAACAAACTTTTTGGCCAACCCAATAGATCAAGATTGACAGACAGACAGACAGATAGATGATAGAGACAGATTGCTGTGTTAGTTGCTCAGTCACATCCAACTCTCTGCAACCCCATGGACCACAGCCTGCCAGGCTCCTCTGTCCACAGAATTTTCTCAGCAAGGATACTGCAGTGGGCTGCCATTCCCTTCTTCAGGGGATCTTCCCACGCAGGGATTGAACTGGGATCTCCTGCATTGCAGGCAGACTCTACCATCTAAGCCACCATGGAAGCCCTAGAGACAGATTGACAGATGAAAAATAGATGATAAAGACAGATCAATAGAGAGACAGGAAGGTAGCCAGACAGATAACTACATATATTAATCAATGTATCTCCAATCAGTAAATACTTAGACATGCTAACAGGATGACTGGGTGAGCAGGCTATTTCTTCTGAGCCATTCCAGTCTTTCTAGGCCACTTGGAAGAACTTCTGGGGACACACAATCAATGCTGTCTTCTCTTGTCACTTATAAAACCAAAGTATATAAGACCCTCAGATCACTCAAGCAAATGTTCCAGATTGAAAACCCCAAGCCTGCATTTGATTGTCAAGTCAGGGTGAGTCTCTTCTGAAGAGGAAATGGAGATGAGGGGTAAGGTGCCACCAAGGGCCCAACTCCCCACTGTGAGATCCTCTGGTGACTTAAAAAAGCACCCTGGAAAGAACTACATAGTACATGCCTTACCCACTCTGGAATATGACAAGATCAAGCTCTCAGTGGTCAGCATGGCTCCATCCTAGGAGGGGCAACCTGAGAGGGTTCCTGGGAGAACCTAGAGATTCCTTATCATCTCACTACAGCTGTTGGGAACCCAGAAATGATCCACAGCTGAAGGCACTGTCCCAGATCACCATGTCACATAGCCACTTAAACTGGAAACCTGATGGCCATCTGAATGCAATCTATCCATACTTTGTGAGGTTGTAAATATACAGTGAGTAGGAGGAGTCCAGTAAAATCTTATCACAGTGTTGGTGCCCGGATGCATGAAGAGTGCCCGTGATGGACTTTCCCTGATCTAGAGAAAGACGCACTGTCTACACAGTCCAGGGTCCTGGGTGAAAGGACTTTTCTAGCTATTGACTAGAAAAGTAACCCAAAGGAGAGAGAGAGGTGAGTTACCCAGTATATTTTTTTGCCTTTTTTTTTTTTTTTTTTTTGGCTGTTGACTATTTTACTATAATTCAGTTCTACTGGTAGCAGAGCAGGACTTACACATGAGGGGCACAGTTTCCCTTTTAGTAAACGATAGGTTAAAACAATGGCCTCAGAGCTTCCCTGATAGCTCAGTGGGGAAGAATCGACTGCCAGGGTAGGAGACATGGGTCTCATCCCTGGTCCCAAAAGACCCCACATGCTGCAGAACACTACGCCCCAGCACCACAACCACTGAGCCTGTGCTCTAGAGCCTGGGAACCGCAACTACTGAAGCCCACACACCCCAGAGCCCATGCTCCACAACAAGAGAAGCCACCGCAATGAGAAGTCCACGTGCCGCAATTAGAGAAAAGCCCACGCAGCAATGAAGACCCAGCACAGCCACAAATAAAACAACTAGTTAAATTATTAAAAGGAAAAAGAAAAAGCAATGGCCTCCATGGCAGCCTCAGAAATAATGGATTAGCATGTGAAAAACCAGGAAAGGTAAGTGGTCCTCCCAAGGTCACCTGGTTAGTGGCAGAGTGGGGACCAGAGTCCAGGTGTCCTGACCACTCACCACCAGCCCTCCTTCCTCTGACAAAACCCCTTCGAGGTCAGAGCCGGGAACCCAGGAATGGTATCACGGGATGGAGACAGGGCAGGTGAGGGGGTGGGCAGCAGAAAAGGCAGGGAAGGTACCCGGAGAGCCAGTTCTAGCGTGAACTCTAACAGTCTGGGCTCCAACATTCCAGCTCTGCTTCTTAGCGGCTGTGAGTGAGACATTGGGCCCATTTACTTCAATTCCCTGTGCCTCTATTTCCTTATCTGAAATGGCAACCCACTCCAGTGTTCTTGCCTGGAGAATCCCAGGGACGGGGCAGCATGGTGAGCTGCCGTCTATAGGATCGCACAGAATCGGACACGACTGAAGCAACTTAGCAGCAGCAGCAGCTATTTCCTTATCTGGAAAGTGGACAGACGATAATCTGGATCACTTTAAGGTCTGGAGGACTCATTAAAGCTGTGGGAAGCAGGCCTGACAAACAGTGAGGATGGTGTCAGGTGTTATTATTCTGAAAATGGCTTCTCTTCTAGCCTTCTTCCAGTGGCAGGGAGCCTGGCTTCCACCTGTCTTTCCCAGGCCCATGACCCATCTATGCTTGGGAAACTTTTCAGTGGCTGCTTACTTGCTGCTTCTTCTTTTTAATATTTATTTATTTGACTCTGTCAGGTCTTAGTTGGGGGCACACAGGATTTTTGTTGTGGTGCATGGACTCTCTAGTTGTGGCTCAAGGGCTGAGCTGCCCTGCGGCATCAGTTGCCCCTACTTCCCCGACCAGGGATCACACGCATGTCCCCTGTGTTGCACAGTGGATTCTTAGCCACTGGACCACCAGGGAAGTCCCCCTACTATTTAGAGGTTCCCTTCAACTGCTGGAAACAGCACCTCTTAGAAAGATTCCTCTGTCATTGGAGTAACATGGATCTGCCTCTCTCTAACTTCTCCTGGATGGTCTTTTTTTTTTTTTTTTTTTTCTTTTCTTTAGCTTGTGGGATCTTAATTCCCTGACCAGGGATTGAGCCAGGGCCCACAGCAGCAAAAAAGCAGAGCTACTACTTTGATGACAAAGGTCAGTATAGTCAAAGCTGTGGTTTTACCAGTAGACATGTACGGATGTGAGGGACCATAAAGAAAGCTGAGCAATGAAGAATTGATGCTTTCGAACTGTGGTGCTGGAGAAGACTCTTGAGAGTCCTTTGGACAGCAAGGAGATCAAACTAGCCAATCGTAAAGGAAATCAACCCTGAATATTCACTGGAAGGACTGATGCTGAAGCTCCCATACTTTGGCCACCTGATGCAAGAGCTGACTCATTAGAAAAGACCCTAATGCTGGGAAAGACTGAGGGTAGGAGGAGAAGGAGACAACAGAGGATAAGACAGCTGGATAGCATCACCGACTCAGTGGACATGGGTTTGAGAAAATCTGGGAGATAGTGATGGGCAGGGAAGGCTGTCGTGCTGCAGTTCATGGGTCACCAAGAGTCCAACATGCCTGCAACTGAACAACACAGCAGCAAAAGCTCTGAGTCCTAACCACTGGACCTCCAGAGAACTCCCCTCCCCACTGGTCTATGCTCCTGCCTTGCTTCTCATACTAAGGTAAACGTTCTCCCCAGACACGTTCTCTCCATCATCCCCTGGTGATGGGCTGGAAACATAAACTCATGTTTTCCTAATGAACCAAATTGAAACAAAGACTTAGTAGGAAGAGTAAGGGGGAGTTGGATTTTAGACTTGACCTTGAATGTCTTAATATTTTAAAAGGTTTTCTAATTTAAAAGGCTTTCTAAACAAACAAACATATTTCTGTGGATAACTATAAAGTTCAAATCATTTCTTTATCAGAGATGACACAAAATTTTGCTTCCAACAGCTCTGCCCTGGGATCCCGAGGAGTATCTATTCAGTTGCCTTTGACATTGGGAATTTCTAGATGGAAAAGCCTAACACAGGCTGATCTGCAGAGCTACAAAGAAGGAGTCTAATTCCTCTGCCATGGGACCACTGGGTGAAGTTTTCATAAGATCTTACAGCTGGAAGGAGACTCAGTTGTCTAAATGTATCTTTTTCTGCACCAGGCCTGACAGATGGTCACCCAGCCTTGCCTGGAGCAGGCTCAGAGCAGACACCACATGGTAAACGCTGCTGTCCCATTGCCGGCCAGCTCAAAATGTTAGGATGTTCTTTTCTTAAGCCGAGCAACATGCTCGAAGGCCTGGGAATGAGGCAGACCTGAGCTGGGCTTCGGGATGAGTCACTTAACTTCACTGGGCCTCATTTTCCTCAGCTGTAAAATGGGGTGAATGGTGTTGGCTACCCCACAGGGATACTTATAAGTGAAAATGCATGTAAATCACTTCACATTCTGCTTGACACATTGAAGGACTCAGTAAATGTGCACCATCATCACCAGCACCATCTCCCAAAGAGCTTCCACCAGCTAACGTTCCAGAGTCCACCTTGACATCTCTGCTCCAAAACCACGTTTTAGATATTTGGTAACAGTTCTTAACCCCAACTGTGCCTAAAAAGGCACTTTCCCTCAGTTAAATATACCTCCACCTTCCTCAAAAAGCAACATTCAGATGCTTCAGTTAATGCCTCTTTATCAGAAAGCCACTTGAAAGTGTATTAAAAGAGCCTTACAGATGAACTAGAGAAATGGTTGAAGGCGAAAAGTGCCATGGAGAAAAAAAAGTGAAATAGCAGACAAAGTAAAAGAGATGGGAAAATCGAGGATGGGTGGGGATGGCAGAGATGAAATTTAAAATATGTGGTCAGGCATACATACACTGTGCTGTGCTAAGCCGCTTCACTTGTGTCCAACTCTTTGCAACCCCATGGACTGTAGCCCGCCAGGCTCCTCTGTCCACGGGATTCTCCAGGCAGGAATACTGGAGTGGGTTGCCAAGTGCTCTTCACAGATAGCTAATGGGAAGCTTCTGCATAGCACAGGGAGCTCAGCTTGATGCTCTGTGATGACCTACAGGGGTAGGATAGAGGGGTAAGAGAGCGGGGATATACGCGTTCATGGAGCAGATGCATGCTGTGGTGCAGGAGAAGCTAACACAACATTGTGAAAGCAATTATACTTCAATAAATAAATAAATGTGTGGTCAGGTAGCTCCAGAGCTCAACAGACTGAGCTTTCTCATATCTGATTGGAGGACACAGCTTGGATCAGAGTTGAGGGGGATATCCTGCTCCTCCTGGGAGCTGCAGATGGACATCTGAGCACAACACTGGCCTGATTTACCCACCCTGCCACAGCTGATAGCAGGAAGGGATGGAGCAGAGTCCAGCTGGGGCAGCCTAAAGCTCCTTGCTGTAGCCTCGGAGGAGAGGAGCAGAGGAGCAGGAGGCGGGGCATAGGCCTTCATCTTTACACCATACCTTGCCCCTAAAAATCAGCCTGATGGGTGTGTCAGGCTCTCAGTCATTCGGTTAACTCCTCCTCTGGAAGGGAGGTGTGACCTAGGTGCTATGGATGGGATTGTGTCCCCCTAACATTCACAGTGAAGCTCCTACTGCCAGTGTGACTGTACTTGGAGATGGAGGTGGGTAAATGAGATCACTGGGGAAGCGGGGGAGGCTATCCGATTGAAATGTTGTCCTTATAAGAAAAGGAGAGACACAAGAGTTCTCTGCCCTGTCCCTGCATGCCCTCCCCCATACATTGCAAAGAAAAGGCCCCAACAAGAGGGCATCCATCTGCAAGCTAGGAAGAGAGCTCTCCCTGGGACCCAATCAGCCCATATCTTGATCAAGGACTTCTAGCCTCCAGAAGTATGACAAAATTAATTTCTGTTGCTTAAGCCTCTCAGTCTGCAATATTTTGTTACAGCAGCTGGAGCTGACAGATACACACAGCAGAGCAGATCCCCGAGAGAGTGATATTGTTAGTGGGAGATTTTTCCTTTATGGGTGGAGACAGAACACGGGGAGAGAAGAGTTCCCCACTGGAGGCAGGGTTAAAATAACTCAATGCTGTGATTATAAAATGTAAGAATGGAGAATAAAGCAAAATTTAAATAGAAAGTTAGTGTGCCCCTAGATATGTGCTCGATATGTTAATTTATTCTTGGGGAAAAGGAGAAAGTGAAAGAAAGCCGTGAACAGGTGAAACATAAAGAAAGAAAACATTCAGTTAGAAGTTAAGTACTCTTAGAAGGAAAAAATGTAGAAGCAGTGATAGATTTATTTTCTTGGGCTCCAAAATCACCATTGTCAGTGACTGCAGCCATGAAATTAAAAGACACTCCTTGGAAGGAAAGCTATGACTAATCTAGACAGTGTATTAAAAAGCAGAGACATTCACTTTGCCAACAAAGGTCAATATAGTCAAAGTTATGGTGTTTCCCAGGTGGCACTAGGGGTAAAGAACCTGCTCACCAATGCAGGAGACTTAAGAGATGTGGGTTCAATCCCTGGATTGGAAAGACCACCTGGAGAAGGGCATGACAACCCATTCAGTATTCTTGCCTGGAGAATCCCATGGACAGATGAGCCTGGAAGGCTACAGTCCATTGGGTCTCAGAGAGTCAGATATGACTGAAGTGACTTAGCACACACATGGTATTTCCAGTAATCATGTATGCATGTGAGAGTTGGACCATAAAGAAGGCTGAGAGCTGAAGAATTGATGCTTTTGAACTGTGGTGTTGGAGAAAATTCTAGACAGTCCCTTGGACAGCAAGGAGATCAAACTAGTCAATCTTAATGGAAATCAACCCTGAATATTCACATTCAGGACTGTTGCTGAAGCTGAAGCTCCAATACTTTGGCCACCGCTTATAAAGAATTGACTCACTGGAAAAGACTGTGATGCTGGGAAAGATTGAAGGCAAAAGGAGAAGGGGATGGCAGAGAATGTGATGGTTAGATAGCATCACCAACTCAATGGACATGAATTTGAGCAAACTCCAGGAGACAGTGGAGGACAGAGGAGTTTGGTGGGCTACAGTCTAAGGGGTCCAAAGAGTCAGACACAATTACCGAACAGCAACCCTCTTTAAATCCATACTCAGATGATGCAAATCCTAATGGAAAGGTTTTGAGAAATATTTACTGATTGCCTGATGTATTTATGGTGTTGAGCTAAGCACAGAAGATACAATTAAAGAGTAGTATATCCATCCTGCTTTCCAGAAACTTCAATTTTAAAATGCAAGTCTATCCTTCCATCCTCCCTCCTTCTCTCCCTTTCTCTATAATTTATCAAACATTTATTGAGCCAGACCTTGGCTGGACAGAACGAAAGGTATATAAAGGTAAGTCATTGGGCATACTTTTGAGGTATTCAAAGTCTCAAAACAAAAACAAGTTCAAAATAAAATCAGCCTGTGGAAGGGCCATTAGCCTTACAAAGATGAAAAAACTTAAAGATGATTTCAAATTCTTCAGATGGGATCAGAGAAGAAGAAGAACATTCTGAGCAGAGGAGATGGCTTGAGCGCCAGTTCAGAGAGACCTGGACACACAGCGGTCTTCTGAGAAGCCAAGTCCAGTCTTAGGAGTTCTGGCTGGGAAGGGCTGACACCTCAGTAGAGGGTTCCTCTCTGCCTTCAAAACCCTTCTGAGATGTGATTTTTTCCTGGAGTGACTAACCTGATAAAACATCCAGAAATAGCTATTCTGATAAAAATAGCCAACCCCCCTCCCTTCAACAGCATCTCCAAAGCTGCTTTGGTGCCTCCGTCCCCCATGAGCCCCCACCCCTTCCCAAGTTCATGACTGACAGCCTAGGCAGAGAGGAGCCAGAAGGGAAAACAGCTTAGCTTCTCCGCTCTGCTTTTCATCCCCTTTATGATTATAGTGTTTCCAGATCTTTAAGCCGCCTATTCCTGCTGCATCCCGAACATCTACTCATAAAGTTACCCCTTTAAAATGCTGGGCACTTAAATATATTTTTAAACCGATATTCAAAGCAAGTCCAAGAAGTATTATGTCTTTTACAAATGGGAAGACTGAAGCTCACAAGATTCAAACTGACTCGCCTAAAGTTATAAAAGCGACTGCTGTTGGAAATTTAAAACCAAGTCCATCTGACCATATAGCTGTGGTTCTCAAAGTGTGGGCCCTGGGCCAGCCGCCCTCCTGGGAACTCCTCGTAGACCTACTGAATCAGAAATGGCATTGGAGGTGAGGCCAGCAGTCTGTGTTCCACCAAGCCCATGAGGTGATGCTAATAACACTAATGACTGAGAACATTTGCTTAAAGGGTATACTTTTATCCCATTGTGCATTTCTACGTTCCTACTATCCAAATGCAAAAAACCACCATGGGGGAGTCATCTAGAGAAATAGATCATTTTCACTTCTCCACCTTGATGCTTCCAAGGAATTAAAGGTTACACTTCACTCTAGGGGCTTCCCAGGTGGCTGAGTGGTAAAGAATCTGCCTGAAAATGCAGGAGAAGCACAGTCGATCCCTGGTTCTGGAAGATCCCCTGGAAGAGGAAAAGGCAACCCACTCCAGTATCCTTGCCTGGAAAATTCCATGGACAGAGGAGCCTGGCGGGCTACAGTCCTTGGGGTGGAAAAGAGTTGGACACAACTTGGTGACTCAGCTTGCATACTGCACTCTAAACTCAAACACCATTCTCAGTTAGCTATCCCAGATTACTTTTCAAAACAGTCAGTCAACTGTTTAGGGTGGAAATCTGTGTTCCCATCCTGTAAGGAATTCCAGGACACTAGCATCTCAGCATAGCTACTGAATCCAACCTGGTGTCAAGTTTCCTTTACTGGCACAACCCAACCCTCTGGAGGCTAGCAGCTTATTCTACGCACCGCCCCAGAGATGCTGCTCCAACTGCCCCCAGTCAATATTTACTGATTGAGTACTCCTCTGGGTGAGGTTCCTTGCTAGGCTAGCACTTGAGATGCGTTATGTCAATTAATTCTTACAACAGCCTAAGATGCAGATGCTATCAGCCCCATTTCAAAAATGAAGAAACAAAGACACAGAGAGATTAAATAATTTTAAGAAGACTGCTGCTGCTGCTGCTGAGTCACTGCCAGCTAACAAATTGCTACACTGAGACTCAAACTCAGTTTTTTGTTAAACTTTTTTGTTTTGTATTGGGATATAGCTGATTATATAGACCATACAATCTAGACTACTAAAAGTCTCTTGGACAGCAAGGAGATCAAACCAGTCAATCTTAAAGAAGATCAACCCTGAATATTCACTGGAAGGACTGATGCTGAAGTTCCAGTATTTTGATCATCTGATGCAAATAGCCAATTCATCAGAAAAGTCCCAATGCTGGGAAAGATCAAGGGCAGAAGGAGAAGAGGGAGTCAGAGGATGAGATGGCTGGACGGCATCACCAATGCAATGAACATGAACTTGGAAAAACTCCAAGAGTTGGTGATGGACAGGAAGGCCTGGCATGCTGCAGTCCATGGCGTCACAAAGAGTTGGACACGACTGGGCGACTGAACAACAACACAGCTGATTAACAACATTGTGATAGTTTCAAGTGAACAGCAAAGGAACTCAGCCACACATATATGTGTATCCACTCTCCCCCACACTCCCCTCCCATCCAGGCTGCCATATAGCACTGAGCGGAGTTCCCTGCGCTCTAAAGTAGGTGCTTGGTGGTTATTTATTTTACAGATATCAGTTCAAACCCAATTTTTGTCCCCCATGCACTACTGCATTTCTAAAACAAGTCCTCTTTTTTGGTATGCTTCAGGCATAACCTCTACGTTTCAAGTTGCGAGTCCTCTTTGCAGCCAGGGGATCCAGTTTCCAGCTCAACCAGATTCTTCTCTGGCACCACTTTCCCAGCTGCCTTTCATCATCCCCTCCCCACCTGAGTGACACTCCATCTGGACCTGCTTCCTGCTCACCAGGCTTTCGCCCCCTGGTCACTCACTTTGCCTTCCTTCAGACCAGCTGAATCCCCTCTATGTGCTGCTCAGCATGGCATGCATGCTAGCTTCTGCCAGTTCCCAGTTTCTAAGGCAATTTTTTTTCTTATCTTACCATCTCTGCTTTGACCAGACACTTGGTACAACTTCAAACATTGTCGCCTGTTGTCTGGCTGCCTCACAAGAAACTCTTGGCCCACTCTGAAGCCAGCTCTCTTGAAGCCACTGTCACATTTAGCACCCTTAATATAGACGTTGTCTACCACAGAGTGGGGTGCACTGTGAAGACAGATGAGACTCTGGGAAGAGGCTGTTTCTCTGCCTGTGATTTCTAGCCTGGTGGTGGAACCAATGCTTCCCAGGAGGCACAGTGGTAAAGAACCTGCCTGCCAGTGCAGGAGACACAAGAGACAAGGGTTCAATCCCTGGGTTGAGAAGATTCCCCTGGAGGAGGAAATGGCAACCCACTCCAGTACTCTTGCCTGGAAAATTCCATGAAGAGAGGAGCCTGATGAGCTACAGTCCACGGGGTCGCAAAGAATCAGACACAACTAAGCACACACACACACACAGTGGAACCAATACGGATCTGGTGACAGAAACTGAAATGCCCCCCAAAAAAGTGGGGGGGGGGTGCGGAGGGGATCACGACTTCTCAGAATTGGCCACTGAGAGTTCACTGTAGATGCCCAGTAAACCAACAAAGTTGGGGAGAGGCCCCCTGGAGGGTCCTTTCCTCCCAGCATGATTAGGGGATAGGCCAGCTCAACCTTACAGGCAACAGGAAACTCTGCCCACAAACAAAAGGAAAAAGGAAGCTTCCAGAGTCCTGTTCCAAGTAGCCTCCTGAGAAGGACTTTATCTTTGGGGAAAATTCTGCAGAAGGAAATCTGAACTGAAGTTGCGAGTTTCCTTTGTTAAGAAAAGCAAATAACATGAAAAGGGAGAGAAGCAACGTAGACAAAAGATTGGTCATCACAGATACAGATCTAATCTCTGGGATAAAATATGCTGGAAAGAATCTAGATTTAAATACACAGACAGGGGAGGTGGGAGAGGCAGGCAGAAGGGTTGGGGTGGGCAGGAACAGGGCAACAAGAGCCAGGGCTCAAGACAGGATGAGCCTGAGCTCTGAGAGGGGCCATGAGGTGTCCTGGTCAACCAGAGAGGACAGTACAGAGTCAGGCCTGCAAGGGCAGATTAACGTCCTGTGGTATCATGATAGTGTTTACTCAACCCATGGGCTATAGAGAGTTCTGGCTCCAAGTATCTAGGAAATGAGATCAAAGCATAGTAATAACAGTCAATGTTTTTAAACATATACTCAAAACTTCTTAAGCCTTTTGCATGTATTAACTCATTTAAACCTGGCATGAAATAGATATCATTATTGTCATTCCCCTTTATAAGACACAAAAAGGTTGACTATGTCTCTCAAGTTCACAGTATGCAAGGCTCAGAAGCAGATGTGAATGCAGACCATCTGTTTCCAAGGTCCCTACTCTTGACCACCACACTTGACAGCAAAGGAGTCCACAAAGTTAGGAAAGTCTATCATCTTCTCTCTGTTGAGAAGAATGCAGGCCACTCCTGGAATGTCAACAAGCTATAGCAGAAAAAACCTGGGTTGGAATCCTAACTCTACAACTGGACCTGGGATCTTGAACCTTATAGGGTTGTTTGAAGTATTAAATGAGATTAGGCATGTCAAACCAGTCAATCCGAAATGAAATCAACCCTGAATATTCATTGGAAGGACTGAAACTGAAGCTCCAATACTTTGGGCAACTGACTCATTGGAAAGAGCTGACTCATTGGAAAGACGCTGATGCTGGGAAAGATTGAAGGCAGGAGGAGAAGGGAGCGACAGAGGATGAGATGGTTGGACGGCGTCACCGACTCAATGGACATAAGTTGAACAAGCTCCAGGAGATGGTGAAGGACAGGGAAGTCTGGCATGCTGCAGTCCATTGGGTCGCAAAGAGTTGGACATGACTGAGCAACTGAACAACAACAGGAATAAGGCATGTCTCTGGCACAGTAGATGTAGATGGTAGATGGCACAGTAGATGCCCAGTAAATCATTACACTACCTCATATTCCTTGATGCTTCTCAGGGTCAGGAATTTTTTTTTCAGGAGCTTAATACAATACGTGTTTATTGTTCATAATAAAACCCAACATGGATGTCTCTGGATAGGCAGCTTTCTAGATCATTCTCTTCCAATTAGTGACACAGGGATCCATATTGCTTCTGTCTTGCAAGAGAACGGTCTTCTGCAAAAACCCTCCATGGTTTCACATTCCAGAAGGCAGTGGATTCAATTCTCACTTCTGTTTCAGGAAGGAACTGAAATCTCTTCTTTCTGATGAATCCAGGAGCCCTCAGAGCTTGTTAGGCTCTTGCACGTTGGTGGGTCAGGAATGCGAGAAGGATTTGCCTGGGTTCCTCTCTGATGGAACCTAGATACTATACATGCCCTCTGAATTGAATTAAATGTGTGTCGGGGGGGTGGTGAGTTTTATACCTGCTACACTTCAGGGCATGAAAAATGGTTCTGCTCAGCATCTTGTGAAACTACTCAACACCTCACACTGGTAATAGTTGCTGAGCCCCATATAGATGGGGCTGTCACGTCTGTCCTTTTTTAGTCATATATTAATGAATGAAAGAGGTTCAGAAGGTTACAATCATAAAGCAGCTTTCTTTTTTCTCCCACTGTCCTCTGTAACTGGTTGTTCTGTGGCATTAGCTGAGATTTCAGACAGATCTAAGAGCTCTCCTGTCCTTCCAAGACACATGGGTCGTTTTCAGTCACAAAATCGCCTCATTTCAGTATTTCAAAAGTAGTATGGTAGTAATCACAATTCTGAACTTTTATCTAAATGTGGGCTTCTCTCTTTCCGGCAGGGTCAGAGCACTTAGGGTTTGCCTCGGAGAAGGCAATGGCACCCCACTCCAGCACTCTTGCCTGGAAAATCCCATGGACGGAGGAGCCTGGTTGGCTGCAGTCCGTGGGGTCACGAAGAGTCGGACACGACTGAGCGACTTCACTTTCACTTTTCACTTTCATGCATTAGAGAAGGAAATGGCAACCCACTCCAGTGTCCTTGCCTGGAGAATCCCAGGGAAGGAGGAGCCTGGTGGGCTGCCATCTATGGGGTCGCACAGAGTCGGACACGACTGAAGCGACTTAGCAGCAGCAGCAGCAGGGGTTGCCTACAGACAGGGAGGGCTGTGGGGACTTCTTTATCCCTGTCTTAACCCCTCTTCCTGGGACCCTCTCCCACTCACCAGCTGCTACTTCTGATCCCTTCTGGTCAGAATCAAGAAGGGTGGGAATTAGAGAAAAAGAGCATCTGTCTTGTATGGCTGGGACTAGTAAGACCTGGAGTCAGGGCCATGGGGCCTGGAACACTTGGGAAGTTGACCCCTGTGTGTGAGGGGATACAGGTGGCTATGGGAACCTCCCACTCAGTTACCTTAACACTAGGGTGACCATATGGCCTGTGTACATAGACAGTTCCGGTTTAAACCAGTTGCCCCAGCATTCCTGTTAATAGCATCCCCTTTCTTTCTTTCTTTCTCAAAAGTGGCCCCATTTTGATAATCCACAAGTACCTACTGTATGGCACATGGAACTCTGCTCTGTGTTATGTGACAGCCTGGATGGGAGGGGAGTTTGGCAGGGAATGGATACATGTATATGTATAGCTGAGTCCCTTTGCTGTCCACCTGGAACTATCACCACATTGTCTGTTAAACAGCTATACCCCAATACAAAAGAAAAAGCTTGTTTTAAAAAAAAGGAAAAAATAAATCTGTAGATTGTAAAATAAAAAAATAATCAAAATGAAAAAAAAGTGGCCCCATTTCAATGATAAGCTAAATAATCATCCTACTTAACATGGATGACCACATTTCAACTTCCCCCTGACCCACAGGCTCCCAACAGTCCACTCTACTGGGCACTGCATCCTTCCGGTGAGTCCCCGTGGATGAGGTCCTCTCAAGAAACCTCCAGGCAGGCTCACCATCCACATGGCCCATGTCTGGGGTCCACTGAAATGGATCCCCTTTATCAACCGGCCTAAGAAACGCAGCTCACAAGGACCACAGTCCCCTTGGTCTGTTGGCATTTCTCTCCCTTCTCAGGACTATCTTTTTCCCTACATCTTCACACTCCTCCTACTCTGGAGACTGTCCAGAACCACCCTGCCCCCTTCCCACTCTGCCCTGAAGTGACAAGCGAGCCCCTATTTCTCACCGCTATGGTAGGAGTGGGCCCAGCACCCCGACAGCTGCCCCCCAGAGGAACCCTCAGTCCAGGCTCTCCATTTCTGCTCTTTTTATAAAGGCTGCCAGTGGGTGACTATCAATGCTATCAGATCTGGTTTTACCATTTCTCAGCATGTCTTGTATAGTGATCCAACTTCATATTCTTTCATAACATGGTGTTGCTTAGCACCTATTGTAATATTCTCAGACTTCAGGGACTCTGCCCATCTCCTAAGCAACAAGAAGAGTTGAATTTAACATCTAGTTACGTCTGATTTAATAAAGACATGAGGGGAAAAAATACACCACCCAGGCCTCCTAAACTCTACAAAGAAGGTGATTCTTGTAGCAGGCTGTGGCCCAAAGCCAGGTCAGCTGCCAGAAATGCAATATGGACAATCCAGGGAAGGAGCAGAGCAAGTGCAGGGTCCCCACCACCAAGAAGAGGAGACATATTCCATCAGGGCTTCAGTCACTGTCCTTAATTAATGAGTTTTGCCCCGAAAGTTTGTTCAGGTTTGGCCATAACATCGGAACAGAAACACCCGAATGAACTTTTTGGCCAACCCAAAACTTCTTGAAGATGCCAGCGCATGTAGAATAAGAAAACCTAAAGCAGGCCTCTGGCGTTCCATACCTGGAATAAAGGGTCTGTGCAAATTCTGTCTCAGCTTTGAATGGGTGAGCAGAAAATCTGCCTTAACACTACCCCTGTGCCTGGGGAGAGCTGGCCACATTGCTGAGACATGCACAGAGGTGTCAACCTCACTGGTTCAGTTCTCAGACTTCTGTCCAATCCAAAGAGCAGAGAGTGGAGTAGAGGGAGGATTCCTCCTGCATCTGCCGGGGGATCACAGTGGTACCCCTGAAAGCTGACACCAGAAATCTACGAGTGTGACCTTATAAAGGCATCCCTGAGCTTTCTCCATTTTCCTGGGAGTAACCCGAGAGGCCTTGCGGGTATGCCTGAGCCACAGGCTGGATCAGAGGCTTAGCCAGGAACAATTTGCAAGGCCTGACTTTTCGCCACGTCCTGATCGCTACACAACTTAAGCTCTGTAGAGCAGAGTGTCTTCAGAAACAAAGGAAAGCTTTTAGGATAATCCCACCTTTTCCCACAAGCCATGTTTTTATAGAAGGTTTTGTTTTTCTCCCAGCAGCAAGGTAAAGCAAGCAATTGAACCAACTTGTTCTTGGATCAATGACTCCATTGTGTGTCTCGAGGAGCCAAAGGGTTTTTTGTTGTTGCTTTTTTTTCCTCCTCTCTTTCAGTGTTGGTTTGGAGCAGGAATTAAACTTGGCCATGGGCTATGAGGAAAAAGAACTAGAGAGACAAAGCTTCTCTTTCTTTCGTTGAGATTTGGATTTCCGTAAAAATCTATAGGTTTATAACTAAAATGATTACTAAATATGTATTCACTTATACACATGTACTCTTTCAACCCTCCTTCCTGGTTCCCTCCCCTTACTCCTCACAGATGCACCAGCCAAGCTCTAGGGCCCTAGAATACCCTTTATTAAGGTGCTAAAGTATTATGTGCCTGACGTAGCTTGATCATCTTGCCAATAGAAACAGATGCAAGGTTACTGAGGTTCTTTCAAATGCTGGCAAAGAAAGGGAGATTCAAAAGTTCACATCAAACATGAACAAAGCTCCACATCAAAATTCTAGAATGTCCTGATCTACTTATGAACTGAAGAAGGAAATGGAGTTGTTCAGTTCACTGTTTCTTCTCTGCTCACAGACAATGTGGGTAGATTCTACTCTCAGCTCTGAGCTAGTTTGAGTAACTGGTGCGAAGACAATTCAATGTGAAAGTCTTTTAGCCAAATGGCATTGGGACAACTGGATGTCCACATGCAAAAGAATGAAGTTGGACCGTATATTAGTCAACTTGGCCACCAGGACAGAATACCAAGACTGGGTGGCTTGAACAATAGAAATGTATTTTCTGTTCTGGAGGCAGAGAGTCCAAGATCAGGGTGCCATCATGGTCAAATTCTGGTGAGAGCTCTTTTCCTGACCTGAAGAAGGCTGCTTTCTCACTGTGTCCTCACATAGTAAAGAGAGGAGAGAAAGGTATCTCTCTCTCTCTTCTTATAAAGCCACAATCCTACTGGAGTAAGGCCCTACCCTTATAACTTCATATCCTTAATTACCTCTTAAGGACCCTGTCTCCAGATTGGGGGTTACAGCTTCAACATATGAATTAGGAGGTAGACACAATTCAACCCATTGCAATCCCTTCCTCACACTGTACACAAAAAATGAATTCAAAATAGATCAGAGACCTAAACGTAAAAGCAAAACTATAAAACTTTCAGAAGAAAATATGGGAATAAATCTTTATGACCTCAACTTATAAAAAAAAATTTAGAAATGACACCAAAAGGACAAGTGACAGGGAAAAAAAAGATAGATACATTGGACTCCATAAAAATTAAAAACTTTTGAGCAATGGACACCATCAAAAAAAGTGGAAGAACACCCCACAAAATGACAGACATTTGCAAATCATTTATCTGATAAGTGACTTGTATTTAGAAGATATAAGCTCTCACAACTCAATAATGAGAAGGCAAATAGCCCAATTAAAACATAGTCAAAGGATCTAAATAGACATTTCTCCAAAGAAGAATACAAAAATGGCCAAAAACCAGGTAAAAATTGTTCCTCATCATAAAACATTAGGAAAATGCAAATCAAAACCACTATGAGATACCATTTCACACCCTAGGATCACTAAAATCAGAAAGATGGATAATAACAAGTGTTAGCAACCATGTAGAGAAATCAGAACCTTCATACATGCCTGGCAGGGATATAAAATGGTGCAGTTAGTTTAGAAAACTGTCCAGCAGTTCCTCAAAAGGTTAAACATAGAGTTATCATATGAACCAGCAATTTTACTCCAAGCAATTTCACTCCTACCCAAGAAAATGAAAACGCACCTTCACACAAACATGTGTACACAATGTTCACAGCAGCATTAGTTATACTAGCCAAAAAGTGGGAACAATCCAAATATCCATCAACTGATGAATAAATAAAATGTAGTAAGTCTATACAATAGAGCCTTATGTGGCAATAAAAAGACTGAAATAATGACACCTGCTAAACACAGAGGAAACTTGAAAACACAGTGATTCAAAGAAGCCAGTCACAAAAGCTCCACATTGTTATTAATATGAATTGATTTATATGAAATGTCCAGAGTAGGCAAGTATACAGACACAGAAAGATTAGTGGGTTTCCTAGGGTGGAGTGAGCTAAAGATATATAGACACACCCAACTTGAAAAACTGCTTTACCTGAGATTTGAAACAAAATAAAAATTTAGGAGAAAAATAGACAGGTTTGACACAACATATGGGATTTTACTCACTCTGGGAAAAGCATCAAAATATCTGAAAGCTATAAAAATTGAATTAGGGAAAAATATTCTCAGGAAAATGAAACCAGAGTTCAGATTATGTTAAGCTGAACCAAAGAAGATACTGATCTTGTTTTAAGGGCTGAGAGCACAGGGACAGGGCTTTGACCAAGCTCTGAATGCCTCTTGTTAGGAAGGAAATGGAACCCACACAGTCATGCCTTCCTTCCCAGGAAATGACCTCATCTGTAATATATGACTATAAAGAATAACAACACACTCTTTCCTGATAGTAAAAGTAATGTATTTAAGATACCAGAAAAAGTACAGAGAAAAGAAAAAGATCATTTGATCCTATACTGGGCTTCCCTGGTGGCTCAGATGGTAAAGAATTTACCTATAATGTGGGAGACCTGGGTTTGATCCCTGGGTCAGGAAGATCCCCTGGAGAAGGGCATGGCAACCCACTCCAGTATTCTGGCCTGGAAAATCCCATGGACAGAGGAGCCTGGCAGGCTGTGGGGTCCCAAAGTGTCTCCTCCTATACTGGCATTTAGTAGAGTTCTTTCCTTTGAATGCTGCTTCAGAGTCAAGCTCATACAATACATACAATGTTATATTCTTATTTTACATTTACTATCAACATTTCTAGGCTTCCCTGATGTATCAGTGGTAAAAGAATCTGCCTGTCAATGTAAAAGACACAGGTTTGAACCCTGGGACAGGAAGATCCCCTGGAGGAGGACATGGCAACCCACTCTAGTATTCTTGCCTGGAGAATCCCATGGACAGAGGAGCCCAGCAGGCTACAGTCCATGGGGTCACAAGAGTCAGACACAACTTAGCAATTAAACAACAATCAATATTTCCATTATTTAAAACTCGTATAAGTATCACTTTCAATCAGAAGAATAAGCTGTCATTTATTTAACTAATTTCCTAATACGGGGAATTTCTCTTTTCAATCTTTTACTGTCATTAAAAACAAAATGAAGCAAAAGAAATTTTGAGCATAGGTTTGGGTCATATTTCAAATTATTTTCTGGAATAGAAATAATTTTATAGTCAAAAGGTAGGAAACTGCTTAATGACTCTTGCAGTATTTATCAAAAGTATAACATAAACTAATCTATAAACAGTAGTGTGTTGACAAGCCCATGACATAACATGAGGACTTTTAAAAGTAACTCCTATTCCCTTTCTGGGAAAGAATTCTCATCAGAGCATAATATGATAATGAACACTGGATGAATAATAAATACCCATCAAGAGTAGAAAAGCTCAATAGATCATGATGGGTTATTTTTTCAATTAAAACCTGGTATTTTCAAAGAATATCAAACAGCAAAGCAAAGTGATCCCTACAAAAATTTTTACATGAAATGGCATGTATGACAAACGCCAAATTGCTGGTGAGTTCGGGTAACAAAAAGGCACACGAACAGTGCCTACATCTGGTCTGTGGGATCACAGGTGACTTTGTTTTCTATTCGCACCTTTCTATCTTTTCCAACTACCTAAACTGACAATGTGGGCCATGTTTTAAAGTACATCACTTTATAATGGTACCTCATTGTGGTTTTGATTTGCATCTCTCTGATAATGGGTGATGTTGAGCATCTTTTCATGTGTTTATTAGACATCTGTATGTCTTCTTTGGAGAAATGTCTGTTTAGTTCTTTGGCCCATTTTTTGATTGGGTCATTTATTTTTCTGGAATTGAGCTTCAGGAGTTGCTTGTATATTTTTGAGATTAATCCTTTATCTGTTTCTTCATTTGCTATTATTTTCTCCCAATCTGAGGGCTGTCTTTTCACCTTACTTATAGTTTCCTTTGTAGTGCAGAAGCTTTTAAGTTTCATTAGGTCCCATTTGTTTAGTTTTGCTTTTATTTCCAATATTCTGGAAGGTGGGTCATAGAGGATCTTGCTTAGATTTATGTCAGAGGGTGTTTTGCCTATGTTCTCCTCTAGGAGTTTTATAATTTCTGGTCTTACATTTAGATCTTTAATCCATTTTGAGTTTATTTTTGTGTATGGTGTTAGAAAGTGTTCGTACCATTACACGCCAGTCAGGATGGCTGCTATCCAAAAGTCTACAAACAACAAATGCTGGAGAGGGTGTGGAGAAAAGGAAACCCTCTTACACTGTTGGTGGGAATGCAAACTAGTACAGCCACTATGGAAAACAGTGTGGAGATTTCTTAAAGAACTGGAAATAGAACTGCCATATGACCCAGCAATACCACTTCTGGGTATACACACTGAGGAAACCAGATCTGAAAGAGACACGTGCACCCCAATGTTCATTGCAGCACTGTTTATAATAGCCAGGACATGGAAGCAACCTAGATGCCCATCAGCAGATGAATGGATAAGGAAGCTGTGGTACATATACACCATGGAATATTACTCAGCTGTTAAAAAGAATTCATTTGAATCAGTTCTAATGAGATGGATGAAACTGGAGCCCATTATACAGAGTGAAGTAAGCCAGAAACATAAAGAACATTACAGCATACTAACACATATATATGGAATTTAGAAAGATGGTAATGATAACCCTATATGCAAAAAAGAAAAAGAGACGCAGAAGTACAGAACAGACTTTTGAACTCTGTGGGAGAAGGTGAGGGTGGGATGTTTCGAAAGAACAGCATGTATATTATCTGTGGTGAAACAGACCACCAGCCCAGGTGGGATGCATGAGACAAGTGCTCGGGCCTGGTGCACTGGGAGGACCCAGAGGAGTCGGGTGGAGAGGGAGGTGGGAGGGGGGATTGGGATGGGGAATACGTGTAACTCTATGGCTGATTCATGTCAATGTATGACAAAACGCACTGAAATGTTGTGAAGTAATTAGCCTCCAACTAATAAAAAAAAATTAAAATAAAACAATAAAATAAATAAAATAAAGTTCATCACTTTAAAATACTAGCCTCATAAGTAAATTCCCATTCAGTCTGTATCCTGCAGAGAAAAGGTAAGAAAGGCCAAAAACCTATGGGTATCATTGAAAGTTGGGCTTCCCAGGTGGCTCAAGGTTAAAGAATCCAACTACCAACGCAGGAGACACAGGTTTGACCTCTGGATCAGGAAGATCCCCCAGAGAAGGAAATGGCAACCCACTCCAGTATTCTTGCCTAGGAAATCCCATGGACAGAAAAGGCTGGTGGGCTACAGTCCATGGGGCCACAGAAGAGTTGGACATGACGTGGCAACTAAACAGCAACCATTGAAAGTCAGGGGGGAAGGTCTTGCTGCTCTGGTTTCTAGCTCAGCTCCAGCCCTACTGCTTGCAGGGTGTGCTATGTGTTGAGGCCTCACTTCCTTGCTGTTATAGGGAGCAATCTGATGACCTCCATGTGCTCTGTCCCCAAGTCTGTGTCCTTGAGCATGCCCCCCACCCGGAACGGTGCTGCAGCCATCTAACGAGCATTAAGAATTGATTGCACGCAAGGCAAGCATCCAAGCGAGTTCCACATTTCTTGCCAAGCACAGAAGGAGAAGGTGAACCTTAGGGTAACACGTGCACTTGGGAATCTAAACATGATCCTGGCTTCAAGGAAACCTCTCATCTTGGACAGAAAGTGAAATACACCCAATATCGCTGCCACTGTGTCTGTGAGTTTTCTAATACCAATCCCTCCAATGACCTCAGACTTTTCCAGCAGCCTCCTGGAGGTTAGAGCAAAGCTAAAACGAGAGGAAGGAGTTCCTCTGAAAAACAATAAGGTTGACAGAAAGTCCAGAGTCAATGGTACAGTTGGGGATTCCTGGCTTGTACACTGTTCCTAATGACTCACTAACTTTTCAGGCATTGACCGAAAACTGAATTTCCCTGGGCCTAGGGTTAGAATATTAGTAATGTATTCCTTAATGTATTCAGTTCCTTAATTGAAATGCTGGAATTCATTTATAATCAAGGAGGGAAAGTTATATTTGCCCTGGATGCGAAGTCAGGCTGACCGTATTCTTTTCTTTCCAGGTTATTATCATCACATTTTTGGATGGTTTCTGCATATTTATCACACACAAGCAGGCAGAAATCTCTTTTCAGCCAGCAAGGACTCTGGTGGGGGTGTTTAACAGACCTAGACCAGTGTATCAACCAGTTACAGCCTCAGGGAATCTACACAATAAACCACCCCGAAACCCAGTGGTTTCAAACAGCTAGGATTTAGTCTCCTACTCACGAGTATGAAAGACTGATTATGGTTTGGCTAGTCCAGGCTGGGCTGGGCTGGGGGAACTCGCTTCAGGCGGCCGTTCAGCAGCACTTGGCTCCAAACTACAGGCTGGGTTGAAGGCACTACATTTACTCTGGAGCCCAGGCTGATGGGGCAACAGCTGCCTGGAGGAAGTTCTCATGGTGGGTCACGGATATACAAAAATTGCAGCCTGAATGTATGGGCTCTTCAAGTCTCTGTAATCCCCCATCCACTAATATTCTCTTTGGCCAAACCCAAAGTTAAGGGGCAGAACATATACTGCAACCACCCTTGCTATGAGGCCATAGCAAGGGCATTGATGAATACGCTCTTTGAATGCTGTGAAGAATTGAGAACAGTAATTTGATTTTCCACTGTGGTGATTAAATCTCCTCATATCAACCACTTCTTCATCCTCTGCCTACTGCTGGTTTTCTCTAGTTTCCCAGGCAATGTCTGCACCCCTGCCAACAGGTGAGCCAAACTGCCAAGAGGTCAGGATGATCCACCCAAATGGAGGAGGACCAACTTTTCTTTTGGACGGTTCCACCCAATCTGCCACGTGTCAAGCTATCTTCACGACTGGAAAGGGACACAGATACACAAAATAACAGAGTCAAAAAAGAGTAAGGGGAAAAAGAAGATTCAGCAATCTGAACTAGAAATGAAGCTCAAATTAATCTCAACCAAGACATCCCAAGCAAAGGAGGGTCTCCTGGCCCCTTTCTCTAATTTTTGCTATTTTGTCAGAGAGGCAATAAATGTTCACTGTAGGAAAAAAAAATCAGCTTGCCAAGCAGAAAACACATCATCCATATTTC